>NC_072006.2:61873421-62173815 GCF_028885655.2 Pongo abelii
TCCCAGCTACTTGGGAGGCTGAGGCAGGAGAATTGCTTGGAACCCAGGAGGCAGAGGTTGCAGTGAGCCGAGATTGTGCCACTGCACTCCAACCTGGGCAACAGAGCAAGACTCTGTTTCAAAAAACAAAACAAAACAAAAATCTGACGTTATCCTTTGAAGCTGGTACCATTGTTTCCATTTTACAGATAAAGAAAATGAGGTTAAATTCTTCTTCCAGTATGTTAACAATAGGGGTATCCAATGAAGACATGAAACTTGCTTCACCCATTTTTTCATTTTTTCACCCATATCCTCCTCCTTTCTTCTAATTTCACCTATTTTCATCCTTAAAAGTTTAGAAACTTGACCCAGCAGCACCCTCCTAGCCTAGGCTGGTGAACACCCTGTTCCTCACCCATCTTTTAGCTCCGAAGTGCCCACCACACCATGCCCATTGGTTAATGCAGCCTTCCCCATTGCAGTCCTACTAAGGAGGGCTGGGACAGGACCCACTCTCCGCCTTCCCAGTGTGGGGCACAGAGTGGGTTCTCAGCAGACACTTGCCGAACAAATGAACGAGGGAATCAGTGAATTAATGAATGAATAAAGCAAATGCAGAAGTAAATTCAGATTCAAAATCCACCAGAGGTGTTTCGCTACGATTTCAGTGGTCCCTGTCTTTGGTTTAGTAGTGATGTGTCTTTTTGAGGCCCTAAACTACTTTCCTAAAATGAGGCTATTAGGGAGTGGCAACCCTGGACCTCCCCCAGGGACTGTTGCAGGGATTAAACCAGTTAATATGCTAGTGTATCAGAACAGTGCCTGACCCAGCACAAACGCCCAAAAATGTTAATAACAGTAATAATAATATTTATTATTTTATTTTATTTTATTTTTTTGAGATGGAGTCTCGCTATATCACCCAGGCTAGAGTACAGTGGCGTGATCTTGGCTCATTGCAACCTCCACCTCCCGGGTTCAAGGGATTCTCCTGCCTCAGCCTCCCAAGTAGTTGGGATTACAGGTGTGCACCACCACGCCCAACTAATTTTTGTATTTTTGTAGGTTTTTTTTTTTTTTGAGACGGAGTCTCGCTGTTGTCGCCTGGGCTGGCGTGCAATGTCGTGATCTCGGCTCACTGCAACCTCCGTTTCCTGAGTTCCAGCAATTCTCCTGCCTCAGCCTCCCGATTACCTGAGATTACAGGCACCTGCCACCATGCCCAGCTAATTTTTGTATTTTTAGTAGAGATGGGGTTTCACCATGTTGGACAGGTTGGTCTCGAACTCCTGACCTCAGGTGATCTGCCCACCTCAGCCTCTCAAAGTGCTGGGATTGTAGGTGTGAGCCACTGCGCCTGGCCTATTATAATTTTATATATGAGATATATGATATCTACCTATCATTACCATTTAAGACAAGTGATACAGGTTTCCCATGTACTGTAGCACTGTGAGATTTTATTTTAAAATAAATGCATTCGATTTTAAAAAGTGAGTTGGAAATAAGTAAATATCGGTGCGAGTGAATCCTAGATAGGATCCCAATCCCGAGGTGGTGTTCAACCCCTGGGGGTAGGACCTCAGGTGAAGGGTTACTCAATTTGGGGCAGCTTCCCTAATGATTGTGCCATATGCATGGCTGGCAGCATGGATGTCAGTGTGGGGAGGCCCAGGCCCTTGGAGGAGGCTGAAGCAGCCTTGTCTGGGACCCCAGGTGCGCCTTCAGCCATCTTCCCCACAGCCCCTTCTCTGAGCGCGCAGCCTTCACCCCAGACCCGGGCTGGTATTTTTAGCACACAGGAACCCTGCACGGCCCTGTACACTCTGACCAAATTTAGAAATCTCAAGAGATCTTTGCTTTTCTACGCCTTCAGAAGGAGCAATGAATGAAAAGGCTCCCAGCCTCCAGTTTAGCGAGAGCAAACCCTCCTGTTTGCAGGGCTGTCTCTGGTAGGGAACCCCAAGCTTTACTGTGCAGTGAAAAAAAGCCAGGTGCAGAATCCTGTGTGTGTTTTGGGTCTACGGCAGCAAACGCAAAGCAACCCCTGCACCGTGCACGTGTGTCTGAGTCAGCACAGCCAGCAGTGGGGCGTGGAAGGAGCCCCCCGCAAGTGGGGGAGGAAGGGGCTGTGGAGGTGATTACCTCATGCTCATGCAGGGCTGAATATTACCATTTCCCCTGTTAAACAAGTGTGTATTACTTCCGAAATCTGACAACCCCAAGCACCAAAAGGTTTAAAAATATCTCAAGATTGTAAAGCCTCCGACAGAATGCTGAAACGGGATTGCACAGTTGACCAGGAGCTTCTGAGGTTGTGGCGGACCCTCCATGTTTCTGACTGCCGGACAGTCACAGCCCTCTCTTCCCTAATGCCACCAGATGTTCCCTGGGACACCTGCCCCCAGCTCTGGTCCACACAATGCTGCCCTCCGCCTCCAGACCCAGGGGAGGGGAGTGGCCAGGGCCGGCCAAGTCGAGCACTGTATGGCCCCTGGTTCAGGACATCGCTGGGACCCAGAGGCCGGAGATCTTCTGTTGGGATCTCCAAGGATCCCCTGGGACCCCCTGGGACTATTGTCCACCTCTGTGCCACCAGGAGAGGAGAGCCCCACTAAGATTGGAGTGACACCAGAAGGTGCAACCAAGAGCAGGCAGGGAGAACACAGAGTGCAGGCGCTGCCTGAGCCCCTGCCCTGGGCTGTGTCGGGGGAGCTACTGTGGAACTTTCTGTCTATGCAGGCTCAGCAGGCTGCAGTGTGTGCCACCCGGCTCCTACCGGTGAACCTACAAACGCTGATGGCTAGATTATTTGCATATGTGTTGTTAAATATGGCCAATATTAAAATTAAATGGTACAAACATGTAATTAAAGGAATTATATTAAAAACAGAGTTAATAGCTCCTCAGGACACATCACTCCCTAATTAGCATACTGCACTTCATCACTCCCTAATTAGCATACTGCACTTCACCATGCCCCAGGCTCTTGGGGTGCCACCTCTGCTTCATTTGGGGGAAGGAAATGCTTTAGGTCTGGATGTGCATTCCTGTGCATCCTCTGGATAGCAGGAAATCTGCCAGCATGGAAATGGGCAAAGGCTACAAACAGGGGTCCCCCCAAAGCCATTGCTTCCCAGCATGCCTCTGAAAGAAGCCCTGTAACACAGGCAGGGGGGGCACCTGCTCTGCAGGACCCTAAGCAACAGGAAGGAAACAGGAAGGAGAAGGGGAGGAGAGGGGGAGAGGTGAAGGAGTGGGGAAGGAGAGGTCTTCGGCATACTTATGGTGAAAACCACATTTTCTCTTCCCCATTTCCCTGGTAGCTAGGAAGCGCATTCAATTAACGTGTATTGATTGGCTTGAGGAAATCAGGCTCCCAGAAGTCTAGGGCCTTGCCTAAGGTCACCTAGTGGTGGAGCAGGAACTGGGACACAGTTTTAATTTGACTCCGGAGCCCTGGACTGGCCTTGCAATCGGCGCTTCTTGTGCAGTGCTCACGGACACCTCAGCTGAATGAAGGCCCTGCAGGTGGCTGGACAGAAACACCCTGTAGCCCACATCCCTCACATTCAAGGCTTCTGTTTTGAGCACTCATTTCTAAGTGGCTTGCAACCTTGCAAGATGACTTGTGGAAGTACATGGGCACAATACTTAAAAACATAGAGTCGCGAGTTGAGGCAGGTCTGCCCTTTCCAGTTATTTTCCAATCCTTCTGATTACAAAGAGGTTTCTTATTTAGGGGTGAGCCTGACTTTCACACTCAGGCAGGCTCCACCGGCAGTCTCCTGTGTCCCAGTCTCCAACAGAAGTTAAAGACATGAGGAGGGTTCAATGCATTCACTTTGGGGGATCCCTCCTACTTATTAAGAAAATGATTTTCCATTTTTGGTAACAGTAGAGTTTTCTTTTAAAATTATTTAAGTAAATTTGGGGAGCAAATGCTACAGATAGTTATGGAAGGCATCCTGAGCTGATGGGCAGTTGTTGGATTTGATGGGAAACCGGGGTCCAATTCAATTTCCCAGAGAACCCGAGGCCTGGTGCAGGCAGGGAGGGTCAAGGAAGGGAGGAGCCCAGGGTCTGGCCCTCAGCCCCACTCAGGGAATGCAGCTGCCTCAGAAAATGCTGGCTTTCATATGTCAGGGACAAAAGGGACCCTTTTTTCTCCCCTTTTTTTAGTTAGAAGGAAAGCTTTGAGCCATATATAAAGACAGGCTCGCTGACTTATGGGAAAGTGGGCTTCTCTGCTGTCATTTCCTAGCTGGTATGCTTTAGCTCTGTGTCCCCACCCAAATCTCATCTTGAATTATACTCCCATAATTCCCACGTGTTGTGGGAGGGACCCAGTGGGAGATAATTTGAATCATGGGGGCAGTTTCCCCCATACTGTTCTCCTGGTAGCGAATAAGTCTCATGAGATCTGATGGTTTGATCAGGGGTTTCCGCTTTTGCATCGTCCTTATTTTCTCTTGCCGCCGCCAAGTAAGAAGTGTCTTTCACCTCGCGCCATGATTCTGAGGCCTCCCCAGCCATGTGGAACTGTTAAGTCCAATTCAACCACTTTTACTTTCCAGTCTCGGGTATGTGTTTATCAGCAGTGTGAAAACCGACTAATACACTAAATGTCATGTGTCTGGAAGTGCGAACGATCCCTAAATAGGTGAGAATCATGTGTTTCTGCTACACTCTGTTTCAGCAATGCAAGTCTTAGGATGGATTAGATCAACCTTAAGTAATAAGAACAAACCCAGTCTTCAGAAAACTTTTGCGGGTTCCAATAGCATTTACTACGGGGCCTGGTGAAACATGAGCTTTGTTTCATCCGGCTGCTGCTTTGAGGGAGGATGGAGCAGAGCAGGAGGGGGCATGGCTCCAGACAGGTCGGGAACATTCTCAGAGCTGGGCCCCTGGATGACCCTCTCCTGGTCAACACAAATACAGACCCCCACCCTGGCAAGAGGGGAGAGGCACTGCCATGATTTCAGTTTGTCTTCTGTCCGGTTCTGGCGACCTCTCAACAGTACTGTGGTCCTTGGGGCATGTGCACTGGGAGTGGGGGGCTTTTCGCTCCCCTCTGAGGAGATTCTTTCTCCCCCCAGTGTTGATTCATTCTCATTTCATTAAACTTCAAGTTTTAAAAATGAGAACTGTCCAACCCAAGTGTCCATCAATAGATAAACAGTTAAATAAAATGTGATCCCCCTCATGCAAAGGAAAATTATTCACCCTTAAAAAGGTAAAAAAATTCTGACACAGGCTATAGCATGGATGAACCTCAATAAATTGTGCTCAGTGAAATAACCCAGGCACATAGAGTAGTGAAATTCATAAGGGATGGGAAGGAGAATGGAGGTCTCCAGGGGCTGGGTGGACGGGGATAGGGAGTTAATGTTTAATGGGGGCAGAGTTTCAGTTTGGCAAGATGAAAAGAGTTCTGGAGATGGGAGTACAACAAGGGGAATGTGCCTAACACCCATGAACTGTACTTATCATGGCTAAGATGGCCAATTTTTTTTCTTTTTTTTTAAGGCAGAGTCTTGCTCTGTCACCCAGGCTGGAGTGCAGTGGCGTGATCTTGGCTCAATGCAAGCCTCACCTCCTGGGTTCACGCCATTCTCCTGCCTCGGCCTCCTGAGTAGCTGGGACTACAGGCACCCACCACCACCCCCAGCTAATTTTTTTGTTTTTTTTTAGTAGAGACGGGGTTTCACTGTATTAGCCAGGATGGTCTCGATCTCCTGACCTCGTGATCTGCCCGCCTCGGCCTCCCAAAGTGCTGGGATTACAGGCTTGAGCCACCGCGCCCGGTAAGATGGCCAATTTTATGTGTATCTTCCTACCACTTACAAAAAGGATACCATCAAGAGCAGTGGAAGTCTGTTTGCCAGCGTGCTGGGTCCTAACAAAAGACCCCACTGACTTCAGTCCTACCCAGTTTGCTCACTGCAGCCTGCTCTGGGCTCTGATGTTCATCATGGCTTGGAGTTGCTTCCCCCGACAGAGTACAGAGTAGCTGAAAGTCCACTGTTAGCAGGTTATTGGAGGAGAGCACTTACCAGCGGCCCGCCTCTGCTGACTGCTGTGCCAGGCTGTGTGAAGCACTGTACTCCCATTCTCAACACAGCCACAGAGGACAGCCTGTGGTCACCCCTGGGGAACAGCAGACAGCCGAGGCTCTGACGGGCTGTCCAGAAAGTGGCAAGGAAAAAGAGAAAATAATGCAACTACATAAATAATAACATTACATGTAAGTGGTCCAAATATACCAACTGAAACACAAAGATGGTTGGACTGGATGAAAAAGAAACTGTATAAATAATAAACACCTATTTTAAATATGAAGATATGTCATTTAAATAGAATAGAAATAAGTAAATATAAGTATATAGAGAGTAAAGAGAAAATAACCAGAATAAAGAAATAGAAATTTTAAAACATGTCCTCAATCCGATAAAGAGTACCTACAAGGGTACTTGATATGATTTTGATTTTCTTCAATTTATTGAGACTTGTTTTGTGGCTTATCATATGGTCTGTCCTGGAGAATGTTCCTTGTGCTGGTGAAGAGTGTATATTCTGCAGTTGTTGGGTAGAGTGTCCTGTAAATAGCTGTTAAGTCCATTTGTTCTGGGGTATAGTTTAAGTCCATTGTTTCTTTGCTGATTTTCTTTCTTGACGACATGTCTAGTGCTGTCAGTGGAGTACCGAAGTCCCCTACTACTATTTTGTGTTGCCATCGATCTCATTTCTTAGGTCTAGTAGTAATTGTTTTATGAATTTGGGAGCTCCAGTGTTAGGTGCATATATATTTAGAATTGTGATATTTTCCTGTTGGACTCATCCTTTTACCATTATATAATGTCCCTCTTTGTCTTTTTTTTCCCCACTGTTGTTGTTTTTAAGTCTGTTTTGTCTGACATAAGAATAGCTACTCCTGCTTACTTTTGGCTTCCATTTGCATGGAATATCTTTTTCCACCCCTCTACCTTAAGTCCTATGTGTTAGGTGAGTCTCTTGAAGACAGCAGATACTTGGTTGGTAGATTTTTAGCCAGTCTGCCATTCTGTATCTTTTAAGTGGAGTATTTAGGCCATTTACATTCAAGAAGAGCCTGCATAGCCAAAGCAATACTAAGCAAAAAGAACAACTCTGGAGGCACACATTACATAGTCTTCAAACTATACTACAAGGCCATCCTTATCAAAACAGCATGATTCTGGTATAAAAACAGGTATGTAGACCAATGTAATGTAACAGAGAATCCAGAAATAAAGTCCAGTACTTAAAGCCAACTGATCTTTGACAAATCAAACAAAAATATAAAGTGGGGAAAGGACACCCTATTCAACAAATGGTACCGGCTTAATTGGCAAGCCACATGTAGAAGAATGAAACTGGACCCTCATCTCTCACCTTATACAAAAATCAACTCAAGATGGATCAAAGACTTAAATCTAAGGCCTGAAACCATAACAATTCTAGAAGATAATATTGGAAAAATTCTTCTAGACATTGGGTTGGGCAAAGAGTTCATAACCAAGAACCCAAAAAGCAAATGCAACAAAAACAAAAATAAATAGATGGGACTTAATTAAACCAAGAAGTTTCTGCACAGAAAAATAAATAATCAGCAGAGTAAACAGGCAACCCACATAGTGGGAGAAAATATTTGTAAACTATGCGTGTGACAAAGGACTAATATTCAGAATCTACAAGGAACTCAAACAAATCAGCAAGAAAAAAACAAATGATCCCATCAAAAAGTGGGTAAAGAATATGAATAGACAATTCCCAAAAAAATATATAAATGGCCAACAAACAGATGACAAATGCTCAGCGTCACTAATTATCAGAGAAATACAAATTGAAACCACAATGAGATGCCACCTTACTCCTGCAAGAATGGCCATCATTAAAAAATAAAAAAAATAGATGTTGGTGTAAATGTGGTAAAAAGGGAACACTTTACTGCTGGTGGGAGTGTAAACTAGTATAACTAGTATGGAGAATCCTTAAAGAACTAGAAGTAGAACTACCATTTGATCTAGCAATCCCAGTACTAGGTATCTACCCAGAGGAAAAGAAGTCGTTATATGAAAAAGACACTTGCACATGCATGTTTATAGCAGCACAATTTGCAACTGCAAAAATATAGAACTGGCCTAAATGCCTATCAACCAATGAGTGAATAAACAAAATGTGGTATATACAGCCATTAAAAGGAATGAAATAATGGCATTCAGAGCAACATGGATGGAGTTGGAGACCATTATTCTAAGGGAAGTAACTCAGGAATGGAAAACCAAATACCGTTATGTTCTCACTTATAAGTGGGAACTAAGCTATGAGGACACAAAGGCATAAGAATGATACAATGGTCTTTGGGGACTCGGTCGGGGGGAAGGGTGGAAGAGGAGTGAGGGATAAAGGACTCCGTATTGGGTACAGTGTACACTGCTCAGGTGATGGGTGCACCAAAATCTCAGAAACCACCACCAAAGAACTCATCCATGAAACCAAAAATCACCTCTTCCCCAAAAACTCTTGAAATAAAATGTAAAAAAGAGTACCTACAAAAACTTACAGCTAGCATCATACTTAATGGCAAAAAAACTCAATGATCTTCCTCTAAACTGGAAACAAGGCAAAGATGTCCGCTCACAGCACTCCTATTCAACATCATGTCCGAGGTCCTAGCAAGTGCCATATGGCAAGAAAATTAAAACAGACACATACAGTTTGGAAACGGAAACATAAAACAGTCTCTATTTGCAGATGGCATGATTATCTATATAGAAAACCCCAAGGAATCTACAAATAAACAATTTCAACTCACATGTGAGTTTAGCCAGGCTTCAGGTTACAAGGTCAATGAACAAAAATTAACTATACTAGCACCAAAAAATTGGAAATTGAAATTGCAAAAACAGTACGATTTATTTATTTATTTATTTTTAAATAAAAAACTTGTATTTACTTAGAAGCATTCAGAATGTCAACAAAACAGCTGCTACTTTTTTTATTTTGAGAATTACAGAGTGGTATTCAGTTAACAGAACAATTACTTCGTATAAGCTGCATCAGAGAAAACTGAAGATGAAAAAACTACCATCCCCATATATAACTAATTTGTGCTGTGCACCAACAAGAACCTGCTTTAAATTTCCATGCCAATTTACAACCCCCATACTGTACCAGGCAAGGTTAGTGGTTATTGAAAATACCACCAGGACAGGGCTATCTAAAGACACATTTGGTAGTGTGTTAACCATACAGAAAAAGACATTGTACAGTTTAAAAACAAATCTTACACAGCCTTACATTTCAATTTTTTTCTTTAAAAGGAGTGAGTTGTGTACAGGGGTGTTAAATGCTTTATAGACAAGAAAAAAACTGCGCTAGAACCAACTTATTCATCATCATCATCATCTTCTTCATCTTCATCTTCTTCATCTTCCTCCTCCTCCTCATCCTCTTCATCTTCCTCATCTTGCTCCTCTTCCTTCTTTTTCTTGCTTTTTTTCAGCCTTGACAGCTCCCTTTTTTGCTGCATCAGGCTTTCCTTTAGCTCGATATGCAGCAATATCCTTTTTGTATTTTTCCTTCAGCTTCGCAGCCTTCTTTTCATAAGGCTGCTTGTCATCTACAGCAGTGTTATTCCACATCTCTCCCAGTTTCTTCGCAACATCACCAATGGACAGGCCAGGATGTTCTCCTTTGATTTTTGGGCGATACTCAGAGCAGAACAGGAAGAAGGCTGAAGGAGGCCTCTTGGGTGCATTGGGATCCTTGAACTTCTTTTTTGTCTCCCCTTTGGGAGGGATATAGGTTTTCATTTCTCTTTCATAAAGGGCCTTGTCCGCCTTCGCCATATCCTCAAATTTTCCTTTCTCTTTAGCAGACATGGACTTCCACGTCTCTGAGCACTTCTTAGAAAACTCTGAGAAGTTGACTGAAGCATCTGGGTGCTTCTTCTTATGCTCCTCCCGACAAGTTTGCACAAAAAAATGCATATGATGACATTTTGCCTCTCGGCTTCTTAGGATCTCCTTTGCCCATGTTTAGTTATTTTTCCTTAGTGAGGCACAGTCGCCCAGTGTCCGTCCGGCTCTCACTTGCCCCGGCGCTGTCTCTATGGAGCTCAATGTACTGCAATGGCTAACAGTATGATTTATAACAGCACTCTCCCCAAAGGAAAATCCATGACAAACTTTGATACAGATCCAACATCTGTGCAAGACGTCTACAATAGATATAAAAAGATGATGAAAGAAATCAAAGAAGGCCTAAATGATTGGAGGGATACACTCTTCTGTTCACGGATTGGGAGACTCAGTATTGTTAAAGTGTAAAATTCTTTCCAAATGGATCTAGAAATTCATTCCCCCAAAGATCTCAGCAACATTTTCTTTTTGCATAAATTCACAAGTGGATTTGAAAATTTAGATGGAAAGGCAAAGGATTCAGAATCACCAAAAACAACTTTAGAAAAGAAGAACAAAGCTGGAGGACTTGCATTATCTGAGTTTGAGGCTGACTATATGCTGTCATCATCAAGACAGCCTGGTTCTGATGAAGGACTAGCTTGGGAAAGAATGGAGCTAAAACGCCCACACATGTGGCCAATACTATTTTTTTTTTTTTTTTTTTGAGACGAAGTCTCACCGTAGTCTAAGCTGGAGTGCAGCAGCGTGATCTTGGCTCACGACAACCTCCGCCTCCATGGTTCAAGCCGTTCTCATGCCTCAGCCTCTGAGTAGCAGGGACTACGGGTGTGCGCCGACACACCCAGCTAAGTTTTTGTATTTTGGTAGAGATGAGGTTTCACCATGTTGCCCAGGGTGCTCTCAAACTCCTGAGCTCAGGCTATCTGTCCGCCTCGGCCTCCCAAAGTGCTGGGATTACAGGCGTGAGCCACTGTGCCTGTCAATACATTTTAACACAACTGCAAAGAGAAGTCAAGGGACAAGGGATAGTTTTTAAAATAAATGGTGCTAAAACAATACATCAACCATGTGCGGAAAAGCGAACCTTGATCCACACCTTGGGTCATAAGCGCTATTTGGCTCAAAATGAATCACAGACTTAAATGTAAAACATAACATTATAAAACTTCTAGAAGTAAACCTGGGAAAAGACCTTCGTGACCTTGAGTTATGGAAAAGATTTCTTAGATATGACATCAAAAGAATGATTCATTGGCCAGGCGCGGTGGCTCACACCTGTAATCCCAGCACTTTGGGAGGCCACGGTGGGTGGATCACAAGGTCAGGAGATCGAGACCATTCTAGCCAACACGGTGAAACCCCGTCTCTACTAAAAATACAAAAAATTAGCCGGGCGTGGTGGCAGGCACGGTGGCGGGTGCCTGTAGTCCCAGCTACTCGGGAGGCTGAGGTAGGATAATGGCGTGAACCCGGGAAGCAGAGCTTGCAGTGAGCCGAGATCATGCCACTGCACTCCAGCCTGGGCAACAGAGCAAGACTCTGTCTCAAAAAAAAAAAAAAAAAGAAAGAATGATTCATCAAAGAAAAACAGCAGATAAATTAGACTTCATCAAAATTGAAAAAAAATTTTGCTGTTTGAAAGACACCATTAAGTGAATGAACAGACAAGACACAGACTGGAAGAAAATATTTACAAAACATATGTCTGATAAAGAACTTGTGTCCAGAATACATAAATAACTCTCAAACAACCCAGAGTATAAAATGTCAAAAGCTATGAACAGGCACCTCACAGAAACCATCTGCAGATGGCAAAGAAGCATGTGAAAAGATTTTCCAAATCATTGGCTATTAGTGAAATGCAAATTAAAACTGCAGTGAGATGTCACTACATGCGTAGTAGAAAAGCTAAAATTAAAAACAAAAACAAGGCCGGGCACAGTGGCTCACGCCTGTAATCCCAGCACTTTGGGAGGCCAAGGTGGGCGGACCACGAGGTCAGGAGATCGAGAGCATCCTGGATAACATGGTGAAACCCTGTCTCTACTAAAAACACACACCAAAAAAAAAAAAAAAAAAAAAATTAGCCGGGCGTGGTGGTGGGCTCCTGTGGTCCCAGCTGCTTGAGAGGCTGAGGCAGGAGAATGGCGTGAACCTGGGAGGCAGAGCTTGCAGTGAGCCGAGATCACAGCCACTGCACTCCAGCCTGGGAGGCAGAGCCTGACTCTGTCTCAAAATAAATAAATAGAAAAATAAATAAATAAGTAAAATAAAAATAAAAATGAAAACAAAAGTGTGACTGGGCGTGGTGGCTCACGCCTGTAATCCCAGCACTTTGGGAGGCCGAGGCCGGTAGATTACTTAAGATCAGGAGTTCAAGATCAGCCTGGCCAACATGGTGAAACCCCATCTCTACTAAAAATACAAAAATTGGCTGGGCGTGGTGGCACACACTTGTAGTCCCAGCTACTCGGGAGGCTGAGGCAGGAGAATTGCTTGAACCCGGGAGGCAGAGGTTGCAGTCAGCAGAGCTCACGCCACTGTACTCCAGCTTGGGTGACAGAATGAGACTCTGTCAAAAAAAAAAAAAAAAGAAAGCCTGACAATGCCAAGTGGTGGCGAATATTTCTGATGGGGCAGTGGGCATGCTCGAACCTTGCTGGTGGGAGTGCAGAGTGGTGCATTCACGTCAGAAGACGGTTTGGCAATTTCTTATAAACATACATCTACCTAGTGACTTAGAAATCTCACCCCTAGGTATTTGCCCAAGGGAAAGAAAAATGTTTGTTTACACAAAACCTGTATGCAAATGTTTATAATGGCTTAATTCATAAACCTCTCAAATTGGAAAGAAAGCCAACGTCCTTGAACTGGTGAATGATAAAGCAATTGTGGAGTGATCAGACAATGGAATATCGCTTAACAATCAAAAGAAAGGAACAGTGAGCCACCAAACAGCAGGAAGACATCTCGAAGTCATTTGTTGAATGAAAAAAGCCACACGCAAATATATAGTGTAGGATTCCAGCTCTGTGACATTCTGGAAAAGACAAAACTATATAGGACAATTGAAACAAAATCTGATGCTGGGAGCTGGGAGTAGGGGTAGTGCTTGACTACAAACGAGTATTACAGAACCAAACTGGGGTCTGTTTGCCATAGTCAAACTGGAGTCTGTTTGCCATAGTCAAACTGGACATTTACACCAAGGTTTCCAGTGATAGGAAGAAAGGTTTTTATTGTAGGGTGTCGAGTATGGAGAACTAGGCAGCTGAATGTTTAAATTCTGACCTCCCCAATGACTTGCAGGTAACAATTTTTAAAGGTGAGTGGAAAGTAACAGTTACAGGCAAAATTATAAATTAATATAGAAAGTTCTATTGTTGGCTGATTTAGACTTAAAAGGGCCAGGATGTCTTCAAGTGCAGCCTTACAGGTTGTACATAGATTCAAAGATTTTCTGATTTGCAATTGGTTAAGGAAGAGAAGCTTTGTTTAACGATCTGGGGTTGGTAGAAAAATGTTCACTGGCTAGGGGGAGTGACCGCTTAGAACAAAGGATGATGATTAAAGTTTAGTTTTTACTTTTCTTAAATTTGAGGTTTATGTGTCTGGATCTGTCTGATGGGAGATCTTAGAGGGATTCTGAGGTTTTGAACGACTTAGTAACATATGTTAAGATGTGTCTTTGGGTTTTACAGGGAAAGTAAACATTTTGGGGACTTTAACTTTTTTAGTTATTGTCTTAGGTTATTATTTTGTTTTAGTAAGTTCTTTACTTTCAGGGCTAGCTAGGTGTCTGGATTTCTTTTTGAAGGAACTCAGGGCTTTTTACGTGTGGGGTCCACAGGCCCCTAAAAAGGGGTCCCTGTTCTAATTTTGGGAGCACAGTGGGATGCCTGGGGTGATGGAGGTGCCCTGTGTCTTGGTTGAAGTGGTGATTACATGACCATTCATTTGTCAAAACTCATAGATACTTAAAAGGGGGAATTTTACTGTATGTAAGTTATACCTCAGAAAGGTTTTTTAAAGACTTAAAAATATGTAAAACAATGCATTGTTGGAAAATTGCACTAAGAAGAATTCTGCTTTGCACGTCACTGAGCTCAAAAGCTGCGTGAGGAAACCCTTCCGTTTGCCCAAGTGGAGGCTTCACCTTCTCACGACTGATTTCTGATTCTTTATGGAATTAAAAAAACATATCTATCAGGAACTATCTACCTGTCTGCATCCATCCATCCAAACGTCTGAAGTCATCCTACTCATGGCAATACATGGTAAGGATAATTTTTAAAAAGCACCAGTTGCACTTATTTGGAAATGGGCCCGTATCACCAAGGGTGGAATATCACCCAGATATAAGACCAAACAAGCTCCAAACAAACTCGCAGAGTCAGACAGATGAGTTGATGAATCCTGCCCACGCTCCACGTGACCGCATCTGCCTCCAGGTGGAAGAGGAAACTGTGTAGTCAGACCCTGAGTCTTCTTGCTGCCTCCCTCCCGTCCCCCGGGCCTTGCCTGGCCATTGCAAACCTGGGGTCTCATTGTCTCCCCTTCCATGTCACCTGGGCATGCAATTGTGCTGGTCACTCCGTGGAGGAGGCCTGGCAAATTCCACAGCATGGGTCCTGTGTCACTTCCAGAGGCTCTGGAACAAAGACCGGGTGACAGGCCAGCAGAGAGATGCTGAATTGCTTTTTTGGGTTGAACCACCCAGAATAAAATGCTAAGGGCCTGGCTACTGAGAGAATCTCCAGTTTTTCGAACATCTGTGAAAGCAGGAAAGAAACACACACTGGAGAGCAGGTGGCCTCTGGGGCCCGTGCTCCCGCGCCACTCCAGAGATCCTGTTTCTGGGGGTCTGTGGGTAGGGGAGGGAGTGTTCCTGAATCTGTACTTTTTACAAGCTCCCTAGATGATCCCTAGGCCCAAAGAAATTTATGAGCCACTGTGGTCGAGGGCCTTGAATGTCGGGTGGGGGAGCTGGGCTTGAACCTCCAGCTAGTGGGATCAAAGGAAGGCCAGGGGTGTCACATGTCAAAACCTGAGCAGGGCCACGCGGCAAGAGGAAGGAGCACCTCGGCCCAGGCAGATGGAGCCACTGGTGACCCAGCGAGAAGTGCACAACCAAGTGAGAGGATCCAGGGGCTCTGCCCAGGCTGCCTCTAGTGGGAAGTATCCCCACAGGGACTGGGTGCCACCCGTAGGTGCACGGAGGTCGATCCCCACATGTTCCAGTCAAAAGCCAGGCTCTCCCTCCATCCACAGCTGCCCGACAGCAGCTGCAGCAACTGCATTCTGTCCTGGAAGGCATCTCACCTCCCCCAACACCATGTGCCTTTCAGCAAAAGCACCTCTACACCCTACTGTGCTTCTCACCCTTTCCTTAAAAATTGCTTGCATTTTGGCCAGGCGCAGTGGCTCATGCCTGTAATTCCAGCACTTTGGGAGGCCAAGGCGAGCAGATCACAGGGTCAGGAGATTGAGACCATCCTGGCTAACATGGTGAAACCCCATCTCTACTAAAAATACAAAAAATTAGTCGGACACGCACCTGTAGTCCCAGCTACTCGGGAGGTTGAGGCAGGAGAATGGCGTGAACCAGGGAGGTGGAGGTTGCAGTGAGCCAAGATCGCACCACTGCACTCCAGCCTCGGTGACAGAGTGAGACTCCCATCTCATAAAAAAAAAACAAAAACAAACAAACAAACAAAAAAAAACTTGCATTTTACTTCCACTGTCTCTGAGGCAATCGGATGTTAGTAGTCAACTGTAACATGGTGCTGTATATAGTATATTGTATATCAACATCCTTGGGATCACATTCTAAAATTGCAGGCACCCAGAGTCAAAACAGAGTGAGGTCAGCACTCATGGCCACGTTTCGGGGAGGCTGCTGAGCTCGAAGTCACGTGGGGCTGACCCTGGGGCCGCCGGTGTTTGTCCTGGGAGTGAGTGTGCCAGGGAGCTGGCAGCTCAATTGGGTACATCCATGGATGAAACTCTCTGACTCCTTCCGCCTCATTGGAAGAAGACTCAAATATCAGCTTCTTGTCAGGGGTTGCAAGCAGGAGGCTGCAGACTACTTACTGACGCTCTGCCGCAGAGATAGAACAGGCATACTTGTTTCTGTATCCATTTTAAATCAATTTTTGAACTCCAGGGCAGCTGGATCTAACTCCTTCTATATGATCGGTAAATCTGGGCATGCCTGTGTAACAACGGTTTTGTTTTCTGCTTAAGAAAAATTATGTAACTGACATAATGATTGCTTTTTATCTAACAGAAAAATCCTTGGATCCCGCTTAAAATTTTGTCGTATTCACAGATAATTTTAGCGCCGCAAGTATGTTACTCTCCCTGTTGCGGAGTAAGCGGTTCTCATGCTGTGAAAATGCTGGATGGACTTCTTTCCATACACAAGTATGTGTTTAAGTTGTCACATAGCCATTAGGTGAAGGGGCTACCCTGGAAAAGCAAGAGAAAACACATCTTTTTCTGTGGAATCGAGTGACCCATGGGGACTGATTTAAAGGAATTCATTGTTGCCAGGCACGGTGTCTCACACCTGTAATCCCAGCACTTTGGGATGCCGAGGCGGGCCAACTGCTTGAGCCCAGGAGTCTGAAACCAACCTGAGAACATGGTGAGACCCCATCTCTACAAAAAGTACAAAAATTAGCCAGGCGTGGTGGTGTGCACCTGTAGTCCCAGCTACTCAGGAGGCTGAGGTGGGAGGATCGCTTGAGCCCAGGAAGCAGAGGTTGCAGTAAGCTAAGATTGCACCACTGTACTCCAGCCTGGGTAACAAAGCAAGACCCTGTATCAAAATAATAATAATAATAATAATAATAATAATAATAATAATTCATTGTCTAGTATGTTATTTTCTGCCATTTTACTGCTTCCGATAGTTCAGGCCTTAGGTTATGATTATAGCAATGACCAGAATGAGTCTTTTAATCAGCAACCTTTGGACTCATGTACACAAAGTCATACTTTATTAAGGGGAATGATAGGAGCGTGTGTTTAGGCTCACAGTTGCTCCTGAGTGGAGCTATTAGCAGCCTTTCTATATGAACTCTGCAGCCAGCTTTCATCCACTGTGGCACAATTAAGAGTCTTTTTGTTTGAGACAGGGTCTTGCTGTGTCACTCAGGCTGGAGCGCAGTGGTGCAAGCAGCCTCAGGCACTGCAGCCTCAACCTCCTGGGATCAAGTGATCCTCCCATCTCAGCCTCCTGAGTAGCTAGGACCACAGTCACTTGTCACTGCACCCAGCTAATTTTTTAAATTATTTTCTGTAGCAATGGGGTGTCCCTATGTTGCCCACGTTGGTCTTGAGCTCCTGGGCTCAAGCTGTCCTCCTGCCTCTGCTCCCAAAGTGCTGGGCGCCTGGTCTCAATTAAGATTAATTTTTTTGAGACAGTGTCTCATTCTGCTGCCCAGGCTGAAGTGCAGTGAGGTCATTAAGGCTCACTGCAGCCTCAACCTCCCTGGCTCAGGTGATCCTCCCACCTCAGCCTCCTGAGTAGTGAGGACTATAGGTGCATACCACCACATCTGGCTAATTTTTGTGTGTGTATATATATATATACACACATATATATACACACACACACATATATATATACACACATATATATACACACATATATATATACACACACACATATATATATATATATACACACACACACATATATATATATATATATATATTTTTTTTTTTTGGTAAAGACATGGTTTCACCATGTTGCCCAGACTGGTCTTTAACTCCTGGACTCAAGCAACCCTGCCCGCCTTGGTCTTCCAAAGTGCTCGGATTACAGGCATGAGCCACCAGGCCCAGCCTAATTAAGTTTGTTGATGGCACTTTTTGTCCTGACAAAGCACAGTGAGCATCCCATATAGTACTCTATCTGCCATGCACAGAAAAATAAACATATGCATCTTAAAATGCTAAATTGTGCATACTTTAAAAAATGATTTAAAGGAACCAGGTTCATAATCACACCCATGCCTTGGAAATGGTTCAAAAGTTACTAAAAATAGCATAAACTAGGCTGCCACTTAAAATCTGTGTTTATCTGATACTGTCAATTAAAAATAAACTGCAATGAAAGCATGAGGAGATGCGGAAAGTCGATTTGATAAGCCAAATGTCCTGAGGCTTGAATGGAACATATTTAAGCAGAACTAACAATGCCCTTTAGTGACTAATAGTCATAAAGAATGCATTTACAGGGACTATTCAATGGTTATCAGAAAAAAATTAAACATTTATACTGGAAATAATATCTGGAAAATATCTTGCCAGTTTCAAAAGGTAGGCTGTCAAACTTTATCATATAAAATGACTTCAGTTTCATCACGCCTATCCAGCCTTTTCAGTGACCGATCTCAAACAATAGAGGCTGTTAACATGCATCAGCCAGGTCTTAGGTTTGTTTAAAAGCCATCCTTTATATAGTAAAACTGTTGTCAAACAATGTTGTAATTTAAACACCCCCTCCCTGCAAAACAGAGATGTTAAACTTTGCAAGAGGTGTACATTCCGGAATTATTTCCTGCTGGATCTCAAAACTATTTTAAGCAAAAGCATGTCACTCACCAAGCATTCACGAACTCAGAGCCAACTAGTGTCCTCACTCCCAGGTTTTTCAAAGGTCCCCTCTCTTCCTTGGCAAGGAAAAAATTTTCTCTTTCTGTATCACGGAATTAATAAAATTGCCAAGACTTTGCTATAACTTTCCGTGCTTATTACTCTCGAGTAGTGAACCTGTCTCAATGTTGGAAAAGACAGAAGCGACTGCCCTCTTGCGGGCACTATTGTCACTGCATCTATTTTGGTATCAAAGGCACTAACTGCACTTGAGGACCAGGTGTTTCACCTTCTTGCCAGGTGTGCGTGACAGTCACGCAGGTAACTGAGTAGGTATTGATCATCTGAATTTTGTTCTACATCTCAACAGGTGTTACACACACGAAACACTGCAACTATTTATAAAAGTGTGTTTATAGGAGATTTCATCTTGAGACGGAGTCTCACTCTATTGCCCAGGCTGGAGTGCTGTGGCGTGATCTCGGCTCTGCAACCTCTGCCTCCCGGGTTCAAGTGATTCTCCTGCCTCCGCCCCGCAAGTAGCTGGGATTACAGGCACCTGCCATCACGCCCGGCTAATTTTTGTATTTTTAACAGAGATGGGATTTCACTATGTTGGCCAAGCTGGCCTCAAACTCCTGACCTCAGGTCATCCACCTGCCTCGGCCTCCCATAGTGCTGGGATTACAGGAGTGAGCCACTGCGCTCGGCCTAGGAGTTTTATTTATTTATTTAAAACAGTGTTTAGATACCAATTTGGCTTGCATTTTCAAACATGTTTATGTTATCTGTTTTTGAAATTAAAATACATTTGGTCGTAGTAAAATACGTGATATAGTTTGGATATTTGTCCCTGGCCAAAGCTCATGTTGAATTGTAATCCCCAATGTTGGAGGTGGGGCCTGGTAGGAGGTGACTGGATCACGGGGGTAATTTCTTAGGAATGATTTAGCACCTTCCCTTGGTGCTGTCCTCATGAGTGGCAGTTCTCAAGGAATCTGGTTGTTCAGAAGAGTGCGGCACCTCCCCCTCTCTCGCTCCTTTCACCATGCGATGCGCCTACTCCGTCTTCACCTCCCTCCTTGATTGTAAGTTTCCTGAGGCCTCCCCAGAAGCCAGGCAGATACCAACATCATTCTTCCTGTACAGCCTGTGGAACTATGAGTCAGTTAAAACTCTTCTTTATAAATCACCCAGTTTCAGGTATTTCTTTATAGCAATGTGAGAAAAGACTAATACAACATAAAATTTACCATTTTAGCTATTTTTAAATGTATGGTTCAGTGGAATGATTAGGTAGATTCACACTGTTGTGTGGCCATCACCACGACTGATCTCCAGAACTCTTTCTTCATCCCAAATAAACCCTGTGTCCATTAAACACTAACTCTCCATTCTCCCTCAGCCCTCAGTGCTTGGCAAACATCACTTTACCGTCTGTCTCTATGACTGACTATTCTAGATACCGCCTATAAGTAAGATCATATAATACTTGTCCTTTTGTGACTAGCTGATTTCACTCAGCATAACGTCCATAAGGTTCCCCCATGTTGTAGCATGTGTGAGGGTCTCCCTCCTTTTGAAGGCTACATAATATTCCACTGCATGTATATACCACATTTTGTTTACCCATTCACCCGTCCATGGAATTTGGGTTGTTTCCATCTTTGACTGTTTTGAAAAATGCTGCTATGAACACAGATGTGCAAATACCTCTTTCAGACCCTGCTTTTAGTTCTTCTGGGTATACGGTATATCTGGAAGTGGGACTGGTGGGTCAGATACTAATTCTATTTCCATTTTTTTTTTTTTTGAGAAACTGCCATACTGCTTTCCCCAGTGGCTGCACCATTTAACATTCCCCCCAACAGTGCACAACAGTTCCAATTTCTCCACATTCTCTCCAGACAAAGAAGACGTTTTTAAAGACCAATGCTGACATATAACAAATACAGCAATTTTAAGTCATTTCATTTTATTGAATTATGTAAAACATCTTAAAATAACAGTAAAAAAATTTAAGAAACCATTGCACAAATTCAGTCACAATGATGGCATACTACAGCCCACAGAATTTAAATCTCATGTGAGTTGAGTTGAATTAATTTGCTGGTACAAAGAGAATATAATGCTCTTCCTGCTGGGAAATTATTTCCACATATTCACATTGTATAGGGCTTCTGAACTTGTGATATTTTCAATAAAAGGTCCATATCTTAAGAATTTGAATTTAGGGCTTATCAATGATCTTGAAATACAGGGGTGGAGACAGGTTTGCAGCAAAAGAAACTGCTCAACTAAGCAATGAAGAAAAATCTGGCTGTGTATACAGATAGAAATTAATTTCAAGTGTTAAAGAGGCATCTCTCATGCTGCTCGAGGGTGGAAAAATCTTGTCAACTGGCAAAAGAGAAATACTCACTAATCACTGGGCATTATGAAAAAGTACAAATTCCTTACAGGTACACATTTGCATTATCTGATTTTATGTTTCTTCTCACTCTGCCAATTATTTTAAAAGTATAAAAAGAGTAGTTTTAGCAGAAAAAGGGTTATGGAGTGAAATACTAATAAGCAATAATGGACTGTAACCAGGGCAATTTCATACCTGCCAAGGAGCGTAATTAAAAGAGAATACAAAAATCTAAAGGTGAACCTTGCTCCTATACCAAAGTAAAATAGATTTATTCCTTATTTTCTAGTCTAATCTAGTATTTCATTTCCTACTCAGTTTTCCTTTTTATAAGATTAAAACATTTTTTGGTTGAATTTAGAACTAATTAAAAGCATTATGGTAGCTTTAAATTTTGTAGAAAATTCATTTGTATAAAAATATTTGTCTTTAATGTTTAAAACCATATATTATTAGAAATATCATGGGTGTATATAATGCAACATAAAAATTTCCAGCTTTGACTGTGGAAGCACTAGCTGGTCTAGACAATTTTGAAATATCCAAAAATCACTACTCACTCATCGTGGGCCACCTTGCCAATATCAAGTGAATGAATTCATAGGTTTGAGGTGTTACCCTCTCATTCAAGGTTTAAAACTTTTATAAAATACCTGCAATGTTTCTTTGAAATATCCAGCTACAAACAGGAGAACAATTCTAGACACTACCTCAAACTTGTGTCATCCATTGTCATGAACTTGTTTCCAAGAAAATGCTAAAAATTTCTAACTTGCTTTAGGAATTAGGGGCAGTGAACATGCAACCTTACTCTCTCTCACTTATCCATCGTGTTGAGGAGCATTTCACGCCTTAAATGCTAAAAAATTCTGACTTGCTTTAGGAATTGGGGGCAGTGAACATGCAACCTGAATCCCTCTCACTTATACATCATGTTGAGGAGCATTTCACAGGTCACGCCTTCATCCACTTCCTCTTTGACTCTGGCTGTGGTTTCTCCGCAGGCGACAGGAAACATCTCTCCTGGGAACTGTTCTCCCTTCGTGGTGGAAGCCTCCTCAGCAGCAGCTTCTTGAGAAAAAGTCCAGGATGAGCAAATTTATCAGAAAGCCAAGGAATTGGAATTTATAAACTGTGCAAATATATTTTGGAAACCATCACTTAAATTTGAACACGGCAGCAAGCATGTTAGAAAACAATCTAATTGATAAGATGGCACTCTCCCGATCTCAACTACTGCCTTAAGTCAGGGCTTCTCAGCCTCAGCGCTCCAGACGTTCGGGGCCAGAGAGCTGTCTGCTGGGGGCAGGGCGCTGTTCTGGGCACTGTAGGATGTTAGCAGCGACCCTGGCCTCTACCACTAGATGCCAGCAGCACCCTCCTCTCCAGCTGCAAAAACCATAAAAATGTCTCCAGACATTGCCAGTGTCCCCTGAAGGTGACAAGGGGGGGACACAGTCATTCCCAGTTGGCATCAGCTGCTGTAGGTGAATGTGGATCTTACAGATTTATATTGAGGTGGATCTTAGACATTTATATCGTGGCTGAGCTGCTCACCTAAGTCTTGTCTCAGTACCCATGTAATGATGCTGCCTACATGAAGAAAGCCAGCTGCCTCCAGGACATTTGTCCCTTTGGCCAATTGACATATACTGAGTACTGATTCTGGGTTGCGCGTTCTGCTAGGGATGCTGGGGCCAACGCCAGGCGTGTATCCATAACCTACCCCCCCTCCAGCAGCTCAGGAGCCAGTATGCACAACTTAGTGGGTTTAAAACAGACCACTGTGAGCTGACCCATATTCAACCCTCTACTGTCCCCAACCTTTTCAGTACCAGGGAATACTCTTGTGGAAGACAATTTTTCCATGGACTGGTTGGGGTGAGGGGGTTGGTTTTGGGATGGTTAAAGCACATTACATTTACTATGTACTTTATTTTTATTATTATATTGTGATATATAATGAAATAATTATACAACTCACCGTAACGTAGAATCAGTGGGAGCCCTGAGTTTGTTTTCCTGCAACTAGACAGTCCTATCTGGGGGTGATGGGAGACAGTGACAGATCGTCGGGCATTAGATTCTCGTAAGGAGTGTGCAGCCTAGATCCCTTGCACGTGCAGTTCACAACAGGGTTCACACTCATGAGAATCTAATGCTGCCGCTGATCTGACAGGAGGCGGAGCTCAGGCGGTGATGCACGCGATGGGGAGCGGCTGTAAATACAAAGCTTCACTCCCTCACCCACTGCTCACCTCCTGCTGTGAGGCCCAGTTCCTAACAGCCCACAGGTCCACGGGCTGGGGGTTGGGGAGCCCTGCTCTACTAATTTTCCAAATTGCTTCCCCAAACATCCACAGAGTGCCACACTGAAGAACACGACTGCCTCATGTTAGTTCTAACTTGTCTGAGGATATTTTTGTCCATGCTTCCTTGAAGTATTGTTTTTTTTTTTTTTTGGGCGGATGGAGGGAGACAAGACCCAGTTCTTAGATATGAAAAGAAACACAGAGATCCACAAAACTGGTGCCATCAGGCCAGGCACAGGGGCTCATGCCTGTAATCCCAGCGCTTTGGGAGGCCGAAGTGGGCAGATCACTTGAGGTCAGGAGTTTGAGACATGGTAAAATCCCGTCTCTACTAAAAATAATAGAACAATTAGCCAGGCGTGGTGGCGGGCATCTGTAATCCCAGCTCCTTGGGAGACTGAGGCATGAGAATCACTTGAACCCAGGAGGCAGAGGTTGCGGTGAGCTGAGATCACACCTGGGCTATAAAGTGAAACTCTGTCTTAAAAAAACAAAAACAAAAACTGGTGCCATCAGATAGTCACCCGTTGAGATCTATCAATGAACTGAAGAGGTGCTGCGTGCTGGTGTACCGGCAGAGCAGACACAGAAGTGAGACAATTGTCTGGATAACACAGGCTACAAAGACCCTGAAATGCAGATTAAGTCATATTTTTTGCCAGGTTATTTGCCTTAATTCACACTTGCTTTGGATATGACTGCTGACCATCAAAAATATGAAAAAAGTTTGTATATGTACAATTCCTGTCATCAGTTTTTAAGCCTATAAGAACCTTCTCAACTCTTCTCCACAGCAAAAATGTCACCGACTGAGGGTGACATGTTCAAAATTCACCCCAAATCATTTGGTCTTCTGGAGGTTTAAGAGATAATTAACAACAACAAAAAACCAAAAACCAAACCAAAACAAAACAAAAACAAAACCAAACCACTACATTTAGGTGTCAAGATGTGGAGAATTGCACAAGTGCCCTTTAGGTGCGGAATCAGCGGGGAAGTCATGTTTTTCCAGGGACCCTTTAGGATCTGACTTAAACTCAGAGCTGAGGCGGCCAGTAGCCCGGCCTTGGGTTCCTACATTGCGGGCTGACGAACTGTGGGTCAAATTTCACCGGTCTGTCTTCTCCAGTAAAGGACTGTGCTTATTATTCACTTGTTTAGTCAACAAGTGGTGACTTAACGAGCAATGCTAAGGCCAGGCCTAGTGCCAGGAACTGGGGATGGACCCGATGGGCCAGGCCCGCCTTGGAGGAGCCTGTAGTGCGCTGCATGTGGGAATCCGGCACTTATTAAAGAACCAAATAAGCGTGAAGTGCACTGGAGGGCAGCACAGGACCAGGTGGGTGGTCGTGCGAAGTGCTTTTATTTTTCTGAAGACACGGAGCATGTTTGCTGATAGGAAAGAGCAGGCCAGGAGGGGTGAGTTGGCTGAGGAGGGCGGGTGGGGGACATAAAGCTGCTGATCTGGGGGGTGGGTTCCAGATTCAGAGTCAGAAGGGACCTTAGATGGGAGGGGTGGCTCCTCCAGCCCCTTCCTCCATTAAAAAATGTGAAAAATGATATTTTACAACATCACTGGTATAAAGGAATCCAGATGGAATCCAGGCTGCATTCATTCCTTGAGACCCATCAGTGAGACACTGGTTTTTCTTCTGATCTGCCCCTATGAGCACTGTGGACAGCCCTGTGCCCTGCGGGGCCGGATGGAGAAGCCCCAGGAGCTGGCGGAGGATGGAGGGAACTCCAGCTGGGAGTGAGACAACACAGGAATGCCAGGGCAGCGGGCGGCAGGGCCCATCTGCTGGTGCAGAGTCAGCGAGGCCTCCACCCAGAGGGAGGGAGGCAGGGGCTGGGAGTTTGGGATGAAGGTGCTCACTGGAAATCAGTGGAAAAGTTATTGGTGCTGAGGTTCAGAATGAGGGCTCTGGGCACCTGGGCAGGCTCGTCCCCACCCTGCGATGGAGCTCTCTCCCTGCCAGATGGATGACAGGGCCCCCTCCAGAGGCCTGTGGTCATGATAAGAAGGGACTTGCATGAGCTCAGTGGTAATTGCTGATGCCTGGAGGAGAAAGGAGGGTGCTCTGTGCATGGGCAGCATGTACAATTCTGGAGAGTTCCGACTGAGCTGAGCGATGGGGCATTGCCTGGGACCCCTCAGTCTCACTAGCTCGCTGCCAGGCAGGGCCTGGCTGTGTGACGCAGCATGGGAAAGGCAGGCCAGGGGCACACCCAGGCTTAGGGCTTTGCCAGATGGTGAGACACAGAGAAAGAGTGGGGGAGTGCTGCCTGTGGACAGAGCGACTGGAACCAGGGACCCAGAACTGACTCCACACAGAGGGAGTGGGAAGGACTGCAGGATGCCTGCTTCTACTTGAGTTTCAGATACATGATGAACATTTTTTTTTAGTATAAGTATATCCCAAATAGTGCACAGGACACATTTAAACAATGATTCACTGTGTATCTGAAATTCAGATTGAGCTGGGCATCCTCTATCTGATCTGGTAACTCTTGAGGAAAGGCAGGTGGAGGGCGACCGTCATCTGTGGGAACATTCACAAGGCAGGGACTGAGTCTGGAATCAGAACGTGGGGTATTTGCTTGTGCCGTAAAAGGCTGGACGGTTTCCAGTCATCTACTGTTCTGAGATTCTCAGAGGAAAGGAATGGAGAAGGTGAACAGTGCAGGTGTTCGCCTGTGCAGGTGTCAGGTCGGCCCCTCTTACAGCAGAGCCATTCACAGGACACACAGGACGGGGCCCAGCTTCGGCCAATCTGGGAACTCACTTCAGCTCCCAGAGGCCAGAGGACGAAGACTGTGATGGCTGCAGGGGCTGAATGATGACCCCTAAAAGGATATGTCCATATCCTAAGCCCCATAGCTGACCTCCTTTTTTCAAAAGAAATCCTGAATCCTAAATGACAAATGTCTTTGTAAGAGGCAGACGAGAAGGCCCAGACACAGAAGAGAGGAGAGAGCTAGGAAAAGACAGAGGCAGAGACTGGAGAATGTGGCCACAAACTGAGCAATGGTGGAGCCACCAGAGCTGCAAGAGGCTAGGAGGCACCCTCCCCTAGGTCCCCAGAGGGAGGGTGGCCCTCCCCACACCTGGATTGAGGATTTCTGGCCTCTAGAGCTATTTGAAAATCAATTTCTGTTGTCCCAAGCCACCCAGCTTGTGGTCATCTATTGCAACAGCCCAGGACAGTCCCTGTAGCTGCAGGCGACAGTCCAATGCGATGGAAGAGGGCTCCTGGGGGTGGGGACCACACGTGGACCTGCGTGGGGCTCTCACACTGACTTTCTCACGCTATGCCCATTGCCATTCTGAGAGATCTGGCACCAGCCACCTCGCAGGACCGACTGGTGGACAAATAGGGGCTCTAGACACATCCCCTGGACAGTAACACTCGGCACCCAGGATAGTCACAACCAGAAAATCACTGAGGCGGTAAAAACAAATCTGCATAAAATCAGTACCATCTCCATTCGCGGCTTCCTTCCATCCCTTCGCAGCTTCCTTCTGACCCTTCGTGGCTTCCTTCAGGATGGTCTGCTTCCTCTTTCTTGTTCTTCTTTCTTTTCCTGAAGCAGCCGACTTTGCTTCCCCTGATCCACACTTCTCCGAATGTCTGTGCAGGTTACTCTGTCGGAGAATTGACACAGAACACACAAGGCGAGTGAGACGGGGCAGGGACCCCTCTCAGGGGCCTGTGGGGACCCCAAGCATGGAAAAAAGGAAAATCCTGAGTTCTTTCGAGGGAAATTCCACGCACCTCACTAGCCCTAAGAAGTAAATAAGCAACTTGATAAGCAAGAAGGTAATACGAGGCCAGGCACTGTGACTCACATATGTAATCCCAGTACTTTAGGAGGCGCAAGAGGGAGGGTTGCTTGAGCCCAGGAGTTTGAGACCAGCCTGGGCAACAACAGTGAGACCCTATCTCTACAAAAGATAAAACATAAAAAAATTGCCAGCTGTGGTGGCATGTGCCCTGAGATCCCAGCTACTCATGAGGCTGAGGTGGGAGGATCGCTTTAGCCCAGGAGGTCAAGGCTGCAGTGAGCTGACTGCACCACTGTACTCCAGCCTGAGTGATAGAAAAAAAAAAAAAAAAAAAGAAAGAAAGAAAAGAAAAGGTGATAGGAACCTAAAACAATAGCCAAGGAAGCTACACTCAGGATGTTTGGGGCACTCGCCCAGGCTGGAGTGCAGTGGCGCCATCTCGGCTCACTGCAAGCTCCGCCTCCTGGGTTCACGCCATTCTCCTGCCTCAGCCTCCCAAGTAGCTGGGACTACAGGCACCCGTCACCACGCCCGGCTGATTTTTTATATTTTTAGTAGAGACGGGGTTTCACCGTGTTAGCCAGGATGGTCTCGATCTCCTGACCTCGTGATCTGCCCACCTCGGCCTCCCAAAGTGCTGGGATTACAGGCATGAGCCACTGCACCCGCCCCCCCACCTTTTTTTTTTTTTTTGAGATGGGAGTCTCGCTCTGTCACCCAGGCTGGAGTGCAGTGGCATGGTGTCAGCTCACTGCAACCTCTACTTCCCAGGTTCAAGCGATTCTCCTGCCTTAGCCTCCCAAGTAGGTGGGACTACAGGTGAGTGCCACCACACCCAGCTAATTTTTGTATTTTTAGTAGAGACAGCGTTCCAGCATGCTGGCCAGGCTGGACTCAAACTCCTGACCTCAAGTGATCCACCTGCCTTGGCCTCCCAAAGTGCTGAGATTACAGGTGTGAACCACCGCACTTGCCAAGGTAACATCCTAACATCCGTCCCTGAGTTGTTTTTTAGAAACCTGGCTCTTTACCAAACAGGTCCACCGGCAGGGAGACCTAAGATAAGGGCGACCTGGGGGCTGAAATTTGACCACTGCTAAATTTGTTCTAATTTTGTCCTTAATTTCCTCCTGAGAGGGCTAGAGGAGGTCATGTCCCATGAACCAGAGCTAATACTCTTTTCTCAAAATTTTAAACAAAACTTCTCTTCCTTAACCAATTGCAAACCAGAGTCTCTGAATCTACCTACAACCTGTAAGCCCTTGCTGCAAGATATCCTGCCCTTTTAGGGCAAGGTATCCTCCATGCGCTGATTTATAATTTTGTCTGTAGCTTCTGCTTCCTTGGCACCCTGCAAATAAACTCCTGCTGCAAACTGCGGTGTGGATATCTGGTCTTACTGCACCAGGCAAGCAGACCCCAGTTTGGTTCTATAACAAGAGTCGGCTTCCCCAAAGGCACTGAAAAATGCACAGTTAAAGAGATGGGCTTTGGGAAAACTGTGGGTAGCATGGACCTTTGATAATCTTGTGCAAAAATGATGACTTTTTAAAGGTGACCCTTTCTGTTGTGCTTAGGTCTAGCCAAAAGCTAGCTTGGTTTAAGTATTTTTTTAATAATAGAAATCAATGAGAAGACAAAATTTATTTTTCTAGAATGTTTCTACTCTCTAAAGTGAAGACTGATGTTGAACCAAAAATTCAATACATCGGTCAATTTTATAACCATCAACTACATACCATAAAGATTTTACTTTTCTGTTAGCTTCTCTCTTGAAGCTACTGAGCAGAGGTCACGGGTGACAGTTATGAAACTGTATACAACATATTCTCATCTAACGAACACTTAGGATAATCTTAAGTTAGAAAATTTTCACTTTTTGTCAAAGATTAGATAGTTGTAGATATGCAGCATTATTTCTGAGGGCTCTGTTCTATTCCATTGATCTATATCTCTGTTTTGGTACCAGTACCATGCTGTTTTGGTTACTGTAGCCTTGTAGTATAGTTTGAAGTCAGGTAGCATGATGCCTCCAGCTTTGTTCTTTTGGCTTAGGATTGACTTGGCGATGTGGGCTCTTTTTTGGTTCCATATGAACTTTAGTTTTTTCCAATTCTGTGAAGAAAGTCATTGGTAGCTTGATGGGGATGGCATTGAATCTATAAATTACCTTGGGCAGTATGGCCATTTTCATGATATTGATTCTTCCTACCCATGAGCATGGAATGTTCTTCCATTTGTTTGTATCCTCTTTTATTTCATTGAGCAGTGGTTTGTAGTTCTCCTTGAAGAGGTCCTTCACGTCCCTTGTAAGCTGGATTCCTAGGTATTTTCTTCTCTTTGAAGCAATTGTGAATGGGAGTTTACTCATGATTTGGCTCTCTGTTTGTCTGTTATTGGTGTGTAAGAATGCTTGTGATTTTTGTACATTGATTTTGTATCCTGAGACTTTGCTGAAGTTGCTTATCAGCTTAAGGAGATTTTGGGCTGAGACAATGGGGTTTTCTGGTTATACGATCATGTCATCTGCAAACAGGGACAATTTGACTTCCTCTTTTCCTAATTGAATACCCTTTATTTCCTTCTCCTGCCTAATTGCCCTGGCCAGAACTTCCAACACTATGTTGAATAGGAGTGGTGAGAGAGGGCATCCCTGTCTTGTGCTGGGAAAACTGGCTAGCCATATGTAGAAAGCTGAAACTGGATCCCTTCCTTACACCTTATACAAAAATTAATTCAAGATGGATTAAAGGCTTAAACGTTAGACCTAAAACCATAAAAACCCTAGAAGAAAACCTAGGCATTACCATTCAGGACATAGGCATGGGCAAGGACTTCATGTCTAAAACACTAAAAGCAATGGCAACAAAAGCCAAAATTGACAAATGGGATCTAATTAAACTAAAGAGCTTCTGCACAGCAAAAGAAACTACCATCAGAGTGAACAGGCAACCTACAAAATGGCAGAAAATTTTCGCAACCTACTCATCTGACAAAGGGCTAATATCCAGAATCTACAATGAACTCAAACAAATTTACAAGAAAAAAACAAACAACCCCATCAAAAAGTGGGCAAAGGACATGAACAGACACTTCTCAAAAGAAGACATTTATGCAGCCAAAAAACACATGAAAAAATGCTCACCATCACTGGCCATCAGAGAAATGCAAATCAAAACCACAATGAGATACCATCTCACACCAGTTAGAATGGCAATCATTAAAAAGTCAGGAAACAACAGGTGCTGGAGAGGATGTGGAGAAATAGGAACACTTTTACACTGTTGGTGGGACTGTAAACTAGTTCAACCCTTGTGGAAGTCAGTGTGGCGATTCCTCAGGGATCTAGAACTAGAAATACCATTTGACCCAGCCATCCCATTACTGGGTATATACCCAAAGGACTATAAATCATGCTGCTATAAAGACACATGCACACATGTTTATTGTGGCACTATTCACAATAGCAAAGACTTGGAACCAACCCAAATGTCCAACAATGATAGACTGGATTAAGAAAATGTGGCACATATACACCATGGAATACTATGCAGCCATAAAAAATGATGAGTTCATGTCCTTTGTAGGGACATGGACGAAATTGGAAATCATCATTCTCAGTAAACTATCGCAAGAACAAAAAACCAAACACTGCATATTCTCACTCATAGGTGGGAACTGAACAATGAGAACACATGGACACAGGAAGGGGAACATCACACTCTGGGGACTGTTGTGGGGTGGGGGGAGGGGGGAGGGATAGCATTAGGAGATATACCTAATGCTAAACGACGAGTTAATGGGTGCAGCACACCAGCATGGCACATGTATACATATGTAACAAACCTGCACGTTGTGCACATGTACCCTAAAACTTAAAGTATAATAATAATAAAATTAAATTAAATTAAAAAAAAAAGAAAATTTTCACTTTTTGAAAAGGTCCTAGGCAAAAGTAAAAAACTGGTAACAGGTGTTGAAATTTGCAAATTATACGAAACATCCCGCCTGATTTCCATTTTGACTTTCCCACTGTGCTTAACAGGACTATCTGCGTTTATGATGGAAGGAGGAAGAATTTACACATAATGGAGGTGATGTAACAGGTTGTTTAAGCTTCTTCCATTTTATGCTTAGACACTGGGGTTGGCAAACGACAACCAGTGGGTCAAATCTGGCTGCCAACTGTTTGTGAAAGCAAGTTTTACTGGAACGCAGCCACGTCTATTCATTTACACACTGCATCCACAGCTGCTTCCATGACACAAGGGCAGACTCAAGAAGTCGTGGCAGAAACGGATTTGCGTTGCCCTGGTGATTAATGACGCTGTGCTTACTGGCCACCTGTATGTCTTTTTTGGAGAAAGGTCTATTTAGATACCTTAACTGTTTTGTTTTGTTTTTTTTCCTGAGACAGTCTCGCTCTGTTGCCCAGGCTAGACTGCAGTGGCACAATCTCAGCTCACTGCAACCTCACCTCCTGGGTTCAAGCAATTCTCCTGCCTCAGCCTCCTGAGTAGCTAGGATTACAGGCATGTGCCACCACGCCTGGCTAATTTTTGTATTTGTAGTAGAGATGGGGTTTCACCATTTTGGCCAGGCTGGTCTCGAACTCCTGACCTTGTGATCCACCTGCCTCTGCCTCCCAAAGTGCTGGGATTACAGGTGTGAACCATCGTGCCTGGCCTAGATACTTTACCTGTTTTTCATTGGGTATCTGTCTATTTACTGAGTTATAAGAGTTCTTTTTATATTTTAGACACAAGTCCAAATATGCTTTCTTGAATAGGAATTTCAAAAATTTTATGTTCTGAGGGACTGCATGAGGTGGACTTGTTCTTTTCTCTACGTTTTTATTTCTTGCACCAAAGAGCAGTTTTTTCTCTTTAGAATTCTACTCGTTAACTCTTTACAATTTTTGCATGAGCAATGGTGTTTTGGGAGCACTGCCACAGCTTTTATTTGAAATTTTAAACTAATAGGGTTGACATTCCAGAACTATCCCACTATGCTACTCAGAAAAACACAACTACACTACTGTTTTAAGAAGAAATATTTTTTAAAAATCGTCAACTTCATGAAATCCAACTTTTATAAAACTTTTATAAAGTTAGGCTGAAGCCTACATGGTCCAAGGATCTAGCTAGCCATGTGCAGTGGTTTTTAAATGTCCTGAAGTTATTTGATGCTGTTCCTTTCAAAAGAAACTTCATTCCCCACTCCTTGAGTGTGGGTGGGACTTCATGGTTCATTTCTTGTGACTAGAAGTAATGTGCCACTTTTTTTTTTTTTTTTTTTTTTGAGACAGAGTCTTGCTCTGTCGCCCAGGCTGGAGGCCAGTGGCGCGATCTCAGCTCACTGCAACCTCTGTCTCCTGGGCTCAAATGATCCTCCCATCCCAACCACCCAAGTAGCTGGGATTACAAGCGTGCACTACCACGCCTAGCTAGTTTTTTTTTTTTTTTTTTTTTTTTTTAAAGTAGAGACAGGGTTTCACCATGTTGGCCAGGCTGGTCTCGAGCTCCTGGCCTCAAATTATCCACCTGCCTTGGCCTCCCAAAGTACTGGGATTACAGGTGTGAGCCCCCACACCTGGCTGTTGTGCCACTTTTAAGACTAGACTGCAAAAGGCACCGTAGCTTCCTACTTGCACTCTCTCCCTTGCTCTGAGTCAGGAGGACACTCAAGCAACCCTGCAGAGAGGTCCCTGTGGCAAGGAACTGAGGCTGGTGCCAGCAGTTGTGTGGCGGAGCTGTACTGTAAGTGGATCCTCTGGCCCCAGTCCACCCTTCGGATGATGCAGCCCTAGCAGACATCCTGACTGCAGCCTCAGGAGTGACCCTGAGCCAGGACCACCCAGTTCAGCCACTTCCGAGTTCCCAACCCAGAGAATCTGTCAGGTGATAAATGTTTGTGGTTTTAAGCCACTCCATTTTGAGGTAATCTGTCATGGAGAAATAGATAACTAATACAACACCTAAAAGAATAAAACCACAAATGTATTGCTTAGTCCAGTACCAACAGCACTATTCTTTTTTTTTAATTAAAAAAGTTATTTTAGAGACAGGGTCTCACTGTGTCTTTGAGGCCAGAGTGCAGTGGTGCGATCGTGACTTACTGTAGCCTCCAACTCCTGGGCTCAAGTGGTCCTCCTGTCTCAGCCTCCTGAGCAGCTAGGCCTACAGGGGTGCACCACCACAACCAGCTAATTTTTTTGAAGGGATGGGGGTCTCCTATGTTGCCCAGGCTGATCTCAAACTCCTGGCCTCAAGTAATCCTCCTGCCTTGGCCTCTCAAGTAGCTGGGATTATAGACACCAATAACATTATTCTAGGGACATCTGAAAAAATGTGTGAAAACTGCATTCTCTCTGTCAAGTAGCCTAAATCTAGTTCACTGTTTGAAAATATTACACTAAAAGCTGGGGTTCTTTGGGGAGTCTGATAACTCTCTATTGTAACATTTTGTGTGTTGGATTGTCCTTTTTTTTTTTAGGGGATGAGGAGACCACACTTTCATAGGATTCTTCAAGAATTTTGTGATTTTAAAAAACTAATAACCACTTTCCTAAGGCATGACAGATGCTCCTGAAGTCCTGGCAGGTTTCTATAATCGGGTTTAAACTCTTCTGGTGTGACACTGTCCTCCTGAGATAGAGGGATCTTTCCATGGGGGATTTACTGTGACTTAAGTAAGCTTACCCAGCGGGAAAAGCCTTTGCCACACTTGGAGCATTTGTAAACAGTCGGGATGAAATTTGCATCGTGGTATTTCCTGAAGTGAGCGTTTAGAAGTTGCTTCTGTCGGAAACACTTATTGCAAGAAAGGCAGGTGAATGGTTTCTCTCCAGTGTGGGTACGAATGTGAGCCGTCATATGACGTTCCTAAGAGGGAAGGGGAAGAAAGCAGCTTGTCTAGTTCAAAGGGTTTTCTTGATATTAGACATTGTTTATCGTACAATACCTTTTATTTCCCTCCCCAAAGATGAGGCCACTATTAAGCAGAATTACTGCAAACACATTCTGAACAAGGCAGCATTCACTCTCAGTAAGTGGCCGCCTAGGAAACAAACTCGTATGCAGCAGCAGCAAGTGACAAAGGTCTTGCAGTGGATTCCTTGCTGGCTCTCCCGTCCTGTTGGGATGTGGGAGTATACACTGCAGGGTGTGAAAGGATGGTCCTTTGTCCCCTCATTACTGGGAGTCCTCCTTCTATACCACTATTTACAATTACCTGAATTTACAAAGGGCAAACAGAACCTGCAAACTTAAAAATCAAATGTCAGAGTTTAAATTCAGCAGACCTTTGGGGTTGCAAGTACATTAAGTATCAACATTTTTCCATTTACTTCCCAATAGTATCGTAACAGATCTTAATACCGACTTTTTTTTTTTTTGAGACGGGGTCTCACTCTGTCACCCAGGCTGGAGTACAATGGAACAATGATAGCTCACTGCAATCTCAAACTCCTGGGCCCAAGGGATCCTCCTGCCTCAGCCTCCTGAGTAGCTGGGACTGTGGACGCATGCCACTATGCTTGGCTCAGTTTGTATTTTTTGTAGAGACAGGGTCTCACTACGTTGCCCAGGCTGGTCTCAAACTCCTAGCCTCAAGCAATTCTCCTGCCTTAGCCTCCCAAAGTGCTGGGATTATAGGTGTGAGCCACTGTACCTGGCCTAAATAGAGATTTTATCTTAGACAGGAGAAAATAATTTGGGAAATCCGGACAAAAATATGTATGAAGTCAAGCAAAATACACATTTTGTTTTATTTAAAATGTGATGATTATTTGGATTAAATATATATTCGGCCATTTCTGCATTACTGTCAGTGGCCTAACTGATGGTCTTTCTTCTAATCTTTCTCGCACCCAATTCACTAAACACCTTCTTCCACGCACAGCTTTCACCTCATCACCCTCCTTTGGGACAGCATCTCTGGCTCTCACTGCTGGGAGCCTGACTCTCCAGGACCGTGGCAGCCAGGAGCACCCAGAAGTGCTCCAAGCCTCTGCCCACAGCCATGGCCTGCCTGGCTGCTCTCTGCTCCCACATACCCACTGTATGCCTGCTCCAGGGCCCCCTCATCCTTTCCAAGTCCTATCCATCTTTCAGGAAGCCCTCCTAGTTCATTTGAATAAATATGAGCCTGGGGCCTCAGAATATTCTTTGTTCAAAATCTACCAGAAAAACTCCTTTTCCTTTATTCAAAGCATTTACAGTTTACAGCCCACACTTCAAAACACAGTAAGCACTGATTTTCACCTTTGGTAACCAATAGCATGCAATGCTTCAAAGCAGCGGTTTGGTTTTCAAACTTCTACTCTGAGGGCCTTTTATACTTTAAAAAATTACTGTCGCCTCTGAAAAGCTTTTATTTATACAGGTGGCATGTATTAGTATTTACTTTCTTAGAAAGCAAACCTAAGGAATTCTTAAGTATTTTTTAAAATAAAACAATTTATTAACTCATTTAAAAATAACAACCAACTACATATTATTTCTGTAAAATTATCTATTTTTCAAAACAAAACCTAATTTCTGTCCTAATAGATAAGGTTTCCAGTTAAAATACAGGCTGCAACTACTTGTATATAAAACTATTCACTGTTGTCTGAAATTCAAATGTCACTAAGTGTGCTGTATTTTTATTTGCTAAGTCTGACAACTCTATTAAAAGCATTCAGGGCCAGGCGCGGTGGCTCACGCCTATAATCCCAGCACTCTGGGAGGCCGAGGCGGGCAGATCACGAGGTCAGGAGATCGAGACCATCCTGGCTAATATGGTGAAACCCCGTCTCTATTAAAAATACAAAAAATAAGCCAGGCATGGTGGCGGCTGCCTGTAGTCCCAGCTACTCGGGAGGCTGAGGCAGGAGAATGGCGTAAACCTGGGAGGCGGAGTTTGCAGTGATCGCGCCACTGCACTCTAGCCTGGGCGACAGAGTGAGACTGTCTAAAAAAAATAAAAATAAAATAAAAAAGAATTCAGATGGATTCGTATCTCTGCTCTTCCCTCAGTCCACTGGAGCATGTTAAGTGATAAAGACAATTTGGTCTCACAGACATGTACTTTGAAAAGAGAGCAACATTTTACTAGCTCTTCCAAATAATTGTGGGCATTCTTCTCCACTATTACCCTAAAACTCAGTTAGTAGTAACTTTTTTTAGGGTCTCACTCAGTTGTCCGTGCTGGAGTGCAGTGGTATGAACACAGCTTACTGCAGCCTCAACCTCCTGGGCTTAAGTGATCCTCCAAACTCAGCCTCCTGAGTAGCTGGGACAGATGTGCACCACCACACACAGCTAATTTTTGTATTTTTTTTGTAGAGACAGGGTCTCATTATGTTGCCCAGATGGGTCTTGAATTCCTGAGCTCAAGAGTTCTGTCCATCTCGGCCTCCCAAAGTGTTGGGACTATGGGTGTGAGCCGGTGTGTCTGGCCACGGTAATTTCTTACCCATGGGTTGCAAGGTGCAATCTGAAACCCTGACAGGGAACTTGTTCTCCTCTGCGACGTTCAAACCTCTTGGTCTATCTTTTACTTTGAATGGATCTTTTATCTGTGTGTGAGTCTGTAACATCATGGATTGGTCATTTGGAAAATATTAGTTCACTGAGTTATGCAGATCTTCTAAATGCTGACATATTTCATTACACAATATAAAAATTGCTTCAAAAAAATCACTCCAATCCCTTTTTTTTTTTTTTTTTGAGATGGAGTTTTGCTCTGTCACCCAGGCTGGAGTGCAGTGGCGTGATCTTGGCTCACTGCAACCTCCGCCTCCCGGGTTCAAGCAATTCTCCTGCTTCAGCCTCCTGAGTAGCTGGGACTACAGGCACGTGCCACCACGCCCAACTAATTTTTGTATTTTTTAGTAGAGACAGGGTTTCACCATATTGGCCAGGCTGGTCTCAAACTCCTGACCTCAAGTGATCCACATGCCTCGGCCTCCTAAAGTGCTGGGATTACAGGTGTGAGCCACCGCACTTGGCCTACATTGTCCATTTTTTTTTTAAAAAAAAGCCCACCAACGCCCAATGACTGAGTAAACGGAATTTATCTTGATCCTTTCTTAGGAAAATGACATTCACTGAGAAAGTGGCTACTTGAGCTGGAAATTCAAACAAGCCCCCAGGTGCTTTTCCTCCAAGCTTTGGAAGACAGTGGAGGTGAGTATGCCGGCTTCTCATCTCATCACAAAGATTATTAAAAGGAAAGTATTCTAGGTAAAGATTGAATAAAGTTAACAACTTTTAGTTCCTCTTCAAGGAAACTGTCATGTAAAACTGCCCTTTATTTTTGCTGCCAGTGTGTGAAGGTGAAGAATACCACAACGACCAGTTCCACTGGCTGTCACTGCCTTGATCCGGGCTAAGGACCACCACTACTTTGGCACCAAAAGTGCAAATGTCAATGTCTCAAAAGGGCAAATGACACCTTTCCATTATCATAACAAAGGCTTGGCTCTTGTGGGGCCCTAGTTGATCACAGGGAGCTCTGGGGGTACGTGAACATACTTTAAGAACTGTTGTTTTGAACAACTGGCTCACAGTTGCTTTCTGGTTATTCTGAATAGGCTACTCTATTAAAAGCATGACTTTTCTCAATATTTTCAAGGTGGTAGAGAATCTCACCCCAGCCCTCCATTCTTCCAAATTAAGTAAAGTACAATACCTGCTTGCAGGCATAACTGCAGTGTTTGCACTTGAACCTCTTCTCATTTTTATGAGTTTTCTGGTGCTGAATGAGGGCATAGCGTTCATGGAAGACAGCAGAACAGTAGCGGCATTTCAGTTCTGCAGCGCTGTAAGCATGCAAGTTGCGCATATGCACACCTAAAATGGTTACAGAACATTATATACTTCAAGAATGTTGTTTTCTGTTAGCCTGCTTCCCCTCTCCTCTAAACCGGGGTTTCTCAGCCTTGGCGCTGGAACATGCTAGTTCCTTCCTGGGCAGGGCAGGGTGGGCTATCCTGTGCATTGTAGGATGTTAAGCAGCATTCCTGGTGTCTGTCTACCAGATGCCAGCAGCACCTCTTTTTCCCCAGTTGTGAAAGCCAAAATACCTCTAGATATCTATCACCACCTGTCTTCTGGGCGGTAAAATCATTCTCACCTGAGAACCACTGCTTTAAACGAACAGAATGCTGAAATATCATTTTAATACTCTTTCAATATGGAGTTAAATGTTATATAAGGTGTGTCACACTGGACCTAAAATGTTCATTTAACAAAGCACTTTGAGAACTATTATGGGGTAGGTGAATTTTAGGATGATGTTAAGGTGGTTTTATATAAAAAGATATAACATCTTTATTTTACCTTAAATAATCCACTCGTTGTTAGAAGTCAGTGCCCTGGTATTTCCTATGTTGAAATTAACCTGAGACACATGGTAAGGTCTGGCTGGGTTTGCTCATCTAAGTCTAAAGCATGATGGTCTTGTGATACTTGTGTAAGAAGCCAAATGACAATGGGCAGCTGTGTGATGGAGCTATTCCACCTTACCCACAGTGACTCAGGCATTTAGAGAGCTTGATTTCTCATACAGTCATGGGAAGGAAGAATTAATGTGTTTATAAAGCATCTTATAGGGCTATGTGGAGTGTGTCACCCACTGGCATGAGATGGATATAAACCATGTTACTTTGCCATGGTGTCAAAGTCTAGCAACTGGCGAGACCTGTGCCCCACCAAGCCCCACTGGACTGTGTTTTGTGATGTGCTGGTATCTATGGCAACAATGACAGAATGGTCCAGATGAAAGATAAAAGTTAAGACTTTGTGGAATACCTTTCACCTTTCAGAAAGGTTTTCAAAAAAGTTCATCTCATCTCCAGAATTTCTTTGGGCAAAAGGGTCAATTTTTTTGTTTTGCTAACATATTTTGTGTATCACAGTGTCATATATTTTGGAAAGAGAAATAAGATCATGGAAAAGGGAGGCCCAGGAATCCTGAAACAAAGAAGAGGCTCGTTCACCCACGCTTCCCACACCCTCCCTCCCATTGCTCAACATTGGCTGGCTTCCCCACAGGCAGTATCAAATCCCAGCTCCTAGGCCTGCTGTTCCAAGACCCTCTGGATTCCTTCTCCCACTCTGCAGGGTGTGACAGTTAAAAGGCTCACCATGGTAGATGCGGATTACATGTTACAGGCCCGCCTCCTTTCCCGAAGTGACTGTCTTAAGGGGAAAACTGTGTCTTTTGAACCTTCTGCTTCCAAAACTTCTTAGGCCCACAGCCAGGGTTTAACAAAAGCTTGCTGGGTGTCACAGATAGAGCACTGATAAATAGGAACCTGGAATCCAGCCACCTCCTAGCACCCTTGGTTCATATGACTCCCAGGCGGGTTACTCTATGTCTCTGATCCCCAGTGTCCTCATCTGAAAAATAGGCCCAATGTGGAATGAAGTAATACCCATCTGTGAAAGGTCTTATCATGTGCATACGGAACAGGCCTGGGCCTGGATTCTAAAAACATGCTATAAATTGCACTTATGAGATCCAGCCACCAGATGGTGCGACAGGACTTCTGGAAGAAAATTCGTCCCAGGGCCAAGTTCCCGAGGACTGGGCCTCCCAGTGTCAGGGCCAGTACTTTGCAGGTTTATAGGGTATCGCTCCAAAGAGCCAGCAAATGCTGTAGTAAAAGAAAGATCACTAAACCACTCACGTAGGTCGCTTTTCCGTGCAATGATGGTGGCACAATGGGGACACTGGTATTTGGGGACATTTTCGCCGTGTTTCTGCAGAATATGTATTTTCATGGTCCCGCTCTGGGTGAAGCGGGTGTGGCAGATGTGGCATTCATAAGGCTTCTCACCTGAGATGCAGACAACAAAGTGATACCCCTCCAGGCCCGATCCTTGCCAAAGGCCACCTGTGCTGAAAATGTTTCTTTTGCCCCAAGCCTCCTTTATCAACCCCCTTCTCACTGGACAACCCCCAATTAGTATGAGACTCCCAAATCAAGCCCAGACAGCTTATGTCAAGTACAGCTGTGTCCATGATGGACCAGAGGCATGACTTCCCCGCATCTGGTGGCTATGCAAGAGTTCACATCCATGGGGCTGTACGAAGAACCAAGAAGTACACATAAATGTATTCTTAACACAAGACATCAAGTACCTCTGTTACAAAACCAGCACACTTTATGTTTTGCCTTAAAGTTGAAGAATGAATTAAGGAGTTGACTTTTATTTATTTTTATTTACTTTTTTTTTGAGACAGGTTCTCACTCTGTCACCCAGGCTGGAGTGTAGTGGCACAATCCCGGCTCACTGCAGCCTCAACCTCCTGGGTTCAAGTGATTCTCCTGCTTCAGCCTCCCACGTAGCTGGGACCACAGGTGTGCGCCACCAGGCCCGGCTAATTTTTAAATTACTCGTAGAGACAGGGTCTCCCTATGTTGACCAGGTTGGTCTCAAACTCCTGGACTCAAGGGATCCTCCTGCCTCAGCCTCCCAAAGTGCTGGGATTACAGGTTTGAGCCACCATGCCTGGCCAGGAGTTGAGTTTTAAATACCTGAAAAATCTATGGAAGCAAATACTTCGTGTTTTACTCCACACAGTGGGGTTGTGGCACAGTATCTATGCAGACTCTCTTACTGCTAAATAAAGGTAAAGGTACAGATCAAGATTCTCGTATCATGAAGGCATGCAAAAATCCACTTTTACCTTTGAACTTTAATTGTGCCAATAAAAAGTAATTTTTTAAAGCTTGCTTTAAGAGTTAACACTGTAGGTATCAGGCCTTCAGCACCAGAGCCCTTACCTGAGTGCGTTCTCATGTGGCGTTTCAGCTTGTAGGTGTCTCTGCTGGCATAGCTGCACTGGCAACACTGAAAGGGGCGCTCCCCAGTGTGGGATCGGACATGGCGCTTCAATTTACTTGCCTAATACATACATAAATGATGTTCGTTGCAATAGAAACTAAAAAATGGCAGTGTTCCGTTAATCAGCATTATAAAAGAGATTTAAATTAATCACATTTTAACATCAGAGCATCAGAGCATATTTCACTCACTGAAAAAACATGAAAAAGTCATCACTTTTGATCATCTGTTATGGGTGATTTTATTTCATTTGATGTGTGGGTGTATAAGCTCCTTTAGGGAAAATGAGCAGCAGTTCTGAGAGCTTTCGCATTCACCTTCACTTTAAGCCTACCTGCCGAATGCCATACAAGATTTTGTTTTCATTTCTAAGGCAATATATGCTCAACAGTTACAAAATTTAGATTACACTGTAAAAGCACAAAGGCAAACATTTTTTTTCCTTGCATAAAGTGAAAATCTTGAAACTCTAGCTCTTGTCAGGTGTGGTGGCTCACGCCTGTAATCCCAGCACTTTGGGAGGCTGAGAGGGGTGGATCACCTGAGCTGAGGAGTTTGAGACCAGCCTGGGCAACATAGCAAAACCCTGTCTCTACCAAAAATTAAAAATGAGCTAGGCATGGTGGCACACGCCTGTGGTCCCAGCTACTCGAGAGGCTGAGGTGGCAGGACTGTTTGAGCCTGGGAGGCTGAGGCTGCAATGAGCCAAGATCACGCCACTGCACTCCAACCAGGGTAACAGAGTCAGACCATGTCTCAAAAAATAAAAATAAAAATAAAAATAAAAACGAAACCCTAGCTCTTTAATGGAGGAACATCTGTATGTGTCGCCTCATGGTCACAAGTCCTGCAGACTCCACCCTGGCTGGCCCCAGGGTAACAGTGTGAGTGGAGGAAGGCGTCCCTGGCTATTCAGCATTGGCGCCATGTGACAGCGGGTTCCTAAGAAGAATTAAGTTTTCAGTAGAAGAAATTAAATTCTAATTTGAATAATTATGTATCCCAGGCAATCAGTTAAATAGCAAACAACATAATACCTCCCATCTGAGCATTCACTGCCTGACTCGTTTATTGCCTTCCAGAACTATTCTTATTCTGTATTCGTGTACCACAGGCCCTTATCTACTGCTAGCAGGAAATGGGGCCATCAGCTACACGTGGACTACAGACATCAGGAAGCTGCATTAGTCCTGCTGGTGACCCAGGGATACCACACTCCATCTGCCTCCTCAGGAAGTGATGAGCGCACAGAAGCCTAAGGAACACTCGAGAACAAAAGGCGGCTTAGAATGGAAAACAATAGCCAAGCCAAAAAATTTCACTTAGATTTTCAGAAGAAAAGTAAATGCCTTCAAGTATATTAGAAAGCAAAACAAAAGAATTTTAAAAACCGTATAGCATGAAAGTTTTGAGGAGGATAAGTGGTATGAATGAGCAAAGAAGGCCATTAAAAAAGACTCTGGATGACTCTTAAAGGTGGGATGGGAGGACAATAGGAGTTCAAATGCTTTTTTTTTTTTTTTTTGAGACGGTGTTACTCTTGTCCAGACTGGAGCACGCGATTTCGACTCACTGCAACCTCTGCCTCCCAGGTTCAAGTGATTTTCCTGCCTCAGCCTCCTGAGTAGTTAGGACTACAGGCATGTGCCACCACACCTGGCTAATTTTTTGTATTTTTAGTAGAGACAGGGTTTCACCATGTTGGCCAGGCTGGTTTTGAACTCCTGACCTCAAGCAATACACTCACCTTGGCCTCCCAAAGTGCTGGGATTACAGGCGTGAGCCACCACACCTAGCCAATTCAAAAGCTTTTTTAAAAAAGGGGCACATCTGCACCACAGCTTTGATAAGTTCCTGCTGGCATTTTTGTCACGGGATGGGATGAGGGAACAAACAAGCATGGCAAGACTTGAGGAGAGTGCAAAAATGGGGGGCTATGGAAGCAGTAGAGACCCCTGTGCTGAGGTACCTCCCACAGGCTGCGTGCAGACCGCTGGCACTGGGGGAGGGCCTCGTGGACCTAGGAAGTTTGTACTAAGCACTGGCAGGACACCAACAAAAAGTCCACTCCAGGCTTAGGATCCCCAGGTGACTCTGTTCCCTGAACCCTCCATTTTGCATTCTCATACTACAATCACAACCTTTAACTCAGATGAGAAATAATTTTTTAAAAAATAGTAACAGCAGAAAAAAGTTCTTGGAATCAAATTCTGACCCTAACCATGAAATTTCCCAATTTGTGAAACCCGGCTGCACTGTTACTATATTTAATCTTCAGCTGTTCCCTTTAACTTAGTTCCATTTGAGTGTACTGTTGACCCAGTCCCAACCAGGCTTAAAACCGGGCCTCAGCCTGTTTCCCAGCACACAGTGGGACCCTGACAATTAACTGGTGGAAACTGGTACGGACTAGTAAAAGCAGTGCTCTGCCTGTTTCACGTGAGTACCGCCAAACCTGTTAGAAGGTACAAATAAAGCAAATTAATTAAAATGACTATGGCACACCTGAAGTTTGAAAAGGGTGGTCTCTCTGTAATTAAGAACAGAAACGTCTATGCTTAAATCTTCAAGCAAGCTGCTTTGTATCTAATCAAGCTCAAAAATTTCAGCCAACATTGAGACTGGATCTGCATTCTACGTTAGAGCAAATACATTTTGATTTTGTGGCCCAGAGTACTAGATAAAATGCAGAACTTTTAAACAAATGTGGGACTTATTTCTTGACCACAGATAGTTTATTTGTAATTCGTACCTTTACATATTATTTTCACTAATTAGTAATCAAAGAAACAAAGAAATCCAATTTTCTACTTTAACTTCATAACAGAGAATGCATATTATTTCCTGCATAAATTTCATACGAATAATAAAAAGCCTGTTTGTAACAGATTCTACTGTTAGTTACACTTGGAGTAACTTGTACAGCAGCCTCTACTAAGATGCCATGAAGCTTCAAGTCCAAAAATGGCTTTACCTCCACACTGGCATACTTGCACATGGAACATTTAAAGGGTTTCTCATGAGTATGTTTATAGCGCCTGTGTCGGACGAGTTCTCCACTGGTGACAAATGCCATGTTGCAGTCGTTACACTTATAGGGCCTGGTTCCTGTAAAATCACATAGTTCATACTTTCAAAACAAGACTTAACCAGAAACATTCCAAGGAATTCATAGTTTTTTAATTACACTCAGTCTCAAAAATGCTTTAAAAATTAAGAAGAGGCTCTTTAAACTATAAATACCATAGATACATGTGAGAAAAATCTTTGTAACAGTATTTTTAATGGAAATTCAAGAAAAAAAAGACAAAACTAAAGTATAAAATGTTACAGGATTCTACTGTAGAAACAGGTGGATTCACATTCTTAACATGAGCCTTAACACACATGATTCTGGAGAAACAGCCTTCCCAGCAGTTTTACCTGTGTGGGTGTTAACGTGGTTCCGCAGCAGAGTGACTGTACGGAAGGTTTTCAGGCAGAGGTGACACAGGTGAGGCTTCTCATTGGCGTGAGTTTTCATATGACGATTAAAACTCGACATTCTAGAAGAGGTGAACATGCAGACATCACAGTGGAAGGTTCGTTTTGCTCCTATAGGCAGGAAATAGACAATTTATGTATTTGTCAGAGGTTCAAATTCCATTTAAACACTTGAAAGTAAATCAGCACATCGTCTTTTCAACTAATGTGGGAACTGAACAATAGCACATGCTATTTATATTCATAAGCTGATCGAAGCAATTCAGGACACCATGTTCCTGGATAACGAACAATGCATTTTCGCTGTTTCAAGATGGGCCGATGTCTGTTTCTGGGCACAGAGTGGACTAGGTACTCTGCTCATCCTTCTTGCTGAGAAAAAAAATGCTAGGGGGGAGATGCCTGAACATTTCAGAATGTCTTGTAGACCTAAGGAGAGATGAGAAAAGGCACACCGCCTACCTGAAGTGGGGCACCCTAGAAGAGGTTCTCCTATAAAAATGTGGCCCTGCATCCTCTGGAGGGTGAACTAAAGATAACCTGCCCCATCTCTGCATCCTTCTCTCTAGCCAGGCGACTGCAAGAAAAACCATCTAGAATAGTGCCATCCAAAACCATAGCCACAAGTCATGTGTGACTCTTAAATTTGGACTTAAACTAATTAAAATTAAATATAAACATTTAGTTCCTCTGTTGTAAGCCACATTTCAACTGCCCAAAGGCCACATGGAGATAGTGGCCACCGTACTGAACAGGGCAGATAAAGACCATTTCCATCAGCAAAGGAAGTTCTCTTGGATGATGCTGGTCTAGCACTGACGGAGAGCTGAAAAAATTTGCCCTAGGAAGATGGCTCCAAAGAGGGAAGGTGGCCCCAGTGAGCATGTCCTGGGTGGTTCTAACAGTAACCCTTGGGGGATCTGGTTTAAGACAGTTTTTGACCATCACTGCCTGGCAGAAATTAATATATACCATCCCTTGAAGAACCCACTTTCACCCCAGGCTTCAAGGGATTCCCATAGATAACAGTAAAAAGAACCAATCAGCTCACAGTGATAAATAAGATGCCAGTGCAAGGGCAGCGGAAACAAACAGAAGACTCAGACCTACAAAGACCTCAGATGTTGGAATCATCAAATACAGAATATAGCTGAGTTGTTATTCTCAAAATCCATCCCTCCATAAAAGCAATGAAAACAACTGGCAAAAAAATGTCACAAGCAACTTTTTCAGGACACTGGAAACTAATTGGAAGCTTCCAGCAACCAGGAGAAACAATTAAAAAAATCTAGCTGATTCTCAGTAAAAAAGAGAGCTTGGTGGAATTCTAACTTATTCTGGGTTCCATTCTCTGCTCCCTAGCTCAGGAGTGGCCTTGAAAATAACAATCCAGGCTATATTAACAGAATGAAGAAAAAAACAACACATGATCATCTCAATAGATGCAGAAAAAGCATTTCATATAATCCAACACCGCTTTCTCGATAAAATACTCAACAAACTTGGAATAGGAGGTTTATGGGTTGAGTTGTGACCCTGCTGCAAAAATACGTGAAGTCCTCACGCCAGATACCTGTGAATGTGATCTTATGTGCAGAAAGGGTCTTTGCAGATGCCATCAAGTTAAGCTGAGGTCATACTGGATGAAGGTGGGTCATAAGCCAATATGACTGGTGTCCTTATAAGAAGAGGAAGAGAGATATAGAGACACACAGGAATAATTCCATGTGATAACAGAGGCAGAGATTGGAGTAATGCATCTGCAAGCCAATGAATGGCATGACTGCTGGCAATACCAGAAGCTAAGAGAGAGGCATGAAATATATTCTCCCCGACAGCCTCGCAAGAGAGCACGGCTTTGCCAACACCTCCATTTCACACTCGTAGCTTCCACAACTGTGAGAGGTATGTTTCTGTTGTTTGAAGCCACTCAGTTTGTGGCGCTTTGTCATGGCATCCCTGCGAAGCTAACACAGTGCCAGTTAAAAATGGGCCAAAGATTTGAATAGCCATTTTTTCCAAAGAAGATACATAAGTGGCCAATGAACACATGAAGAGATACTCAACACCCTTAGTCGTTAGAGAAATGGAAATCAAAACTACAAGATACCTCTTCACAGCTGCTAGGATGGCTATAATTAAACAACAACAACAAATGGAAAATAAGTGTTGGTGAGGATGTGGAGAAACTGGAAGTTACACACACTGCTGGTGCAAATTCAAACTGGTGCAGCTGCTATGGAAAATAGTGTGGTAGCTCCTCAAAAAATTAAACATAGAGTAACCACACCATCCAGCAATTCCATTCCTAAGTATATACGCAAAAGGATTGGAAACAGGTGCTTAAACAAAAAACTTGTACACAGATGGTCATAAGAGCACCATTCACACTTGCTGAAAGGCGGACACAACTGCAGTGTGCATTGATGAATGAATGGATAAATAAAATGTGCTATACCCATACAGGGATTATTACTTAGCCATTAAAAACAAATGAAGCGCTGACACACGCTACAATACCAACAAACCCTGCAAACATGATGCTAAGCTCAAGGACCTAGACACGAAAGGCACATGGTATACATATATGATTCAACTTCTGGAAAATGTGCAGAACAGGAAAATCTACAGAAACAAAAAGTAGATTAGCAGGAGCCAGGGGCTAGGGGGAACAGAGTAGGAAGTGACTGCCTAATCGGTACAGGCCTCTTATTGGGGTGATAAAAATATTCTGGAATTTAGACAGTGTGATGGGCCTACAAATTTGTGAATACATCAAAAACCTAAAAATGAGCTAGAAATTTTAAAACTTGAGGTGCAAAGCTCTTGATTTAAACATATGAGAAACTGTCATATACCAAAAGGCTGCAAACTCAACCACCTATGGAACGCAGAGGCAAGAAACCTAAGTGAAGGGCCCTGACCACATGTAAGAATGGGGTGGTGGTGGCAGTGTGTTTGGGTGGCATTCTCCTTTTCTAAACTGAGTCACCTTCCAATCCCAGGCACCTGATGCCAGGAGGAAGGAAAACTGTGCCAAATGTTGCCAGATATAATTTAAAAGAGCTAGAAATGGAAATTTTGGGGGTGAAATATGTTGATTTAAATAAGTGAGAAACTAATATTTTTAAAAAATAAGCCAAACAAATCATTTTCATAGGACAAATTCATCCTGTGGGCTGCTGGAATGCAATCTCAGTTTAATATGGCTTTAATATTGCTTCAGGGTCTTCCTAATCTAGACCCATCCACCTCTCTGAGCACCCACCCAGCTCTACAGACACAGTAGAGCTCTCCATCCTCACACACAAAGTAAATACTTCCAGAGCTACACGCCCAGACCACTTCCTAGTACTTGGAATCCTGATCCCCATCTTAATGGCTTCTTTGTCCTGGACTCACCTAAACATCACCTCCCTTAGAAGGCACCCTCTACAGCTTCCTGAAGGAGGAATCACTCCTTCTCTTGGCCCTGAAGCACACGAGGCCTCACCGTGACCTGTCCTGTAATGACTTGTCCCCCATATCCCTCTGGGGCTGCAAACTAGGCAGCAGAGACCAGGGCTTGGTCTTCTATGCTTACGTGCACAAGGCTTTGCGGGAACATTTTTACTGTGCTTTCAAAACGTTTGTGTGTAAAGTGCAAAACCCGTCTGGATTTGATTCACAATACAGAACATTAGTTTAAAATTTCTCCCATCTCCTGACATTTTGAAAGTAAAAGTCAACCACTTAAAGCTTCAATTACCATCACCTGCCCATAAAGAAAAACAGCAGCCCAGTGTTATGGAGTGTATTCTATGAGATGAACTGGCCTACCCTTTGTCTTTCTTTGATTTTTTGTAGATTTGGCCTTTTCAGCATCTGCTTGACCAGCTGTAGGTTGATCCTCTTGTTCTTCCACATTTAAATTTGAAATTGTGAGAACAATTTCGTCACTTCTTTCATCTCCCGACATTGTTTCCACAAAAAAGAGCTGCTCCTTTGTTCTTTCAGCCAATAACTGGTTCTTCTCCTGCCCTTCCTGGAGCTAATAAACAACAACAAATATTCAAACAAATATGATACTATTAATTTCAACATTAGATTTTTGCCTGGATGAACCACAGAATACAAAAAGAAAAGCAAAAGTTGAAGATTATGCATCACAATGTTAATTATTTCGCATCAGGGTTGTGGCAGTGAAACTTAACACTTTTTTTTAAAACATAATGCACTTTACACTATTCCAATTAGCACAACTTTTAAAACTCTTTTTAAAAAAAGAACCTAAGAACTCTCAAGATTTTCCTGGGAAGTATTTTTACGGTCTTTAATCTGCAACTGCAAAATACCTTGTCCAGACATAATACTGCATAAAAGCCGACTTGCATTTTTTCTTTCTCGTGTAAGGGGTCATTTATTAAAACCAGCTGTACCTTAATCAGTCCAGCACTTTCAGCCAGGCTCACCGCTAACTTACTGTCTTCACTGGCCACCATCACATTCTCCTCTAGAGCGTGGAACTGCAACACCTCCACCTCTTGCAGGGAGTACAGCTCTTGCTGGATACTAATGGCCACATACTGCTGCAGGCTCTGCCGGGGCCCTTCCTCAAGCCACAGCAACCCAGGGCCAGGCTGCTGCACCATCACCTGCACCCCTTCTTGCTGCTGTATGCTCAGCAAGCTCATATCCTGCAACTCCACAACTTCAGAAGTGAAGTGCACCGTCTGCAGGGTCAGGATGTGCTTCTCGCTCTCCTCCGAGGGGGCCAGCACCAGCTCCACTTCTTCCTCCAGGACGCTGTCCTGGAAGGCCCCAGAGGTACGCTCTGCCTCCAACTCACTAGGGCTCTGATGGTCTTTCTCTCTGCACACTCCGTCTTTTTCCTCCTCCTTCAGGCCTTTTTCCGGCATCAACTGGAGTTCTTTGATTTTGGTGAATTGCTCAGAAAGGACAGAGATCTCAGTGGCTGCCATGATGACTTGGCCTGTTTGAAAAATAAGCAAGCGGTTTTCATAGGGGGAGAAGGGGGTGGTATGAGGAGGGATGGGGGGTGCTGGAACCTAGCAGGCTTTGGAGTTGAAACAAGGTCTGGCCTCAAAAGGCTTTGGACCTAGTAGGGTCAGAACAATGCTGAGCTGGCCTGGGTCTAGGAGGGGGTCAAGGCTAAGCAGGATTTAGGCTAAAGCAGGATTTTGTACAAAACCCTAGAACGAACAGGTTTTAGGCCTCAGCAGACTTAGGGCCAGCACACACCGTGGGCCTGGCAAGGTTCCGCCTGAGCACACTCTGGCCCAGTGCATATCCTGGGCCTAGCAAGGTTAGGCCTGAGCCGGTTCAGTCAGTGAACATCCTGGGCCTAGTAAGGTTTGGGCCCAGCAGGCTCTCGGCCAGTGCACATCCTGGGCCTAGCGAGTTTCAGGTCCAAGCAGGCCCTGGGCCAGTGCACAACGTGGGCCTGGCGAGGTTCGGGCCCGAGCAGGCCCCGGGCCAGTGCACAACGTGGGCCTAGCGAGGTTCGGGCCCGAGCAGGCCTTGGGCCAGTGCACATCCTGGGCCTATAGGGAGTTTCAGGTCCAAGCAGGCCCTGGGCCAGTGCACATCCTGCGCCTAGCGAAGTTCGGGCCCGAGCAGGCATTCCCCTCGTGCACGGTTCTAGACCTAGCACCCTCACAGCCAGGCAGGCTTTGGGCCTAGTGGCCTCGAGTCCACCCAGACTTGGCCAAGCAGCCCTCGGCCAGGCCAAGCACACTCCTTCGGAGGCCTGGCAGTGCCCCTGCTTTACCCTGCCCTCCACGCCCCGCCCAGACCCTCCCGGGCAGCCCCTCAGCGTCTGCTGCCCGCCCTTGGGCCTTTCCGGCCAGCCCCTCCCTCCGCCCACGCCCACGCCCAGAACAGCCCATGCTCTTGGAGGAGAGCAGGTGGGCTTGACCCTGCCCGGGACTGGCCTCTCACCGCGGAAGGCGTGGCCGCAGTGCCCGGCCCACTCCGTCTTTGGCTTGTGGGCTCTGCCTCGTGCACCGCGTGCTGCAGCCCACAGCCGGCCGCCGCAGGGCTGGCGCGAGAGTGGAGGGTGGCAGTGCGCAGGCGCGGAGCGGAAAAGATGGGGCGTGAAGGGGGCGGAGCCAGGCAGGGTTGGGGGAGGGGGTGATGTACTGTGGGGGCAGGGGGGAGGGGGAGCAGCGAGGGGGAGGGGGAGAACGGAGGAGGAGGTCCCCACAGGGGGCACTGGTGGACCTGGGGGGGTGGATGAGGAGGGGAGGAGGGTCCCATACAGGGCACTGGGAGACCTGCGGGGGGTGGATAAGGAGGGGAGGAGAGCCTGCAGGGAGCACTGGAAGACCGGGGGTGGGGGGTGGGGCGCCTAAGGAGGGGAGGAGGGTCTTGCAGGGGGCACGGAAATACCTCGGGGTTGAAGTGGATGAGGAAGGGAGGAGGGCCCCGCAGGGGGCGCTGGGAGACCTGGGGGGGAACTAAGGAGGGCACGAGGGCCCCGCAGGGGGTGCTGGGAGATCTGGTGGGGAGCTAAGGAGGGCACGAGGGCCTGCAGGGGGCCTGGGAGACCTGAGGGGGAATGGATAAGGAGGGGAGGAGGGCCCACAGGAGGTACTGAGATACTGGGGGGAGGGGTGGAATGAGGCGGGGAGGAGAGCCCTGCAGGGGGGCTGGGAGACCTGGGGTGGGGGTTGGGTAATGGATGAGGGGGAGTGGGTAATGGATGGGGGGGTGGGTAATGGATAAGGAGGGGACGGGGGGCCTGCAGGGGGCCTGTGACACCTCGGGGAGGGGAATGGATAAGGAGGGTAGGAGGGCCAGCAGGAGGCACTGAGATACTGGGGGGAGGGGTGGAATGAGGAGGGGAGAGCCTTGCAGGGGGGCGGGGAGACCTGAGGTGGGGGGTAATGGATGAGGAGGGGAGGAGGGTCTGCAGGGGTTCTTGGGAGACCTGGGGGATGGATAGGAGAGGACGAGGGGATGAGGGTCTGCAGGGGGCCCTGGGAGCCCTGCGGGGGCCGAGGGGTGGGGGAATGGATAAGGAGGGGAGGAGGGCCTGCAGGAGGCACTGAGATACTCGGGGGATGGGTGGAATGAGGAGGGGCAGAGAGCCCGGCAGGGGGCGCTGGGAGACCTTGGAGGGGAATGGGTAAGGAGGGGAGGGGGTCCTGCAAGGGGTGCTGGGAGACCTGGGGGAGGGGAATGGATAAGGAGGGGAGGAGGACCCACAGGGGGCGCTGGGAGACCTTGGAGGGGAATGGATAAGGAGGGGAGGGGGTCCTGCAAGGGGTGCTGGGAGACCTGGGGGAGGGGAATGGATAAGGAGGGGAGGAGGGCCGGCAGGAGACACTGAGATATTGGGGGGAGGGGTGGAATGAGGAGGGGAGGAGAGCCCTGTAGGGGGCGCTGGGAGACCTTGGGGGAAATGGATAAGGAGGGGAAGAGGGCCCTCAGGGGGCGCTGGGAGACCTCAGGGGGGAATGGATAAGGAGGGGAGGATGGCCGCAGGGGGCGCTGGGAGACATTGGCGGGGAATGGATAAGGAGTGGAGGGGGGCCTGCAAGGGGCGCTGGGAGACCTGGAGGGGAATGGATAAGGAGGGAGGAGGGCCTGGAGGGGGCGCTGGGAGACTTGGGCAGGGGTGGAGGGAATGGATAAGGAGGGGAGAAGGGCCTGCAGGGGGCACTGAGACCTGGTGGGGAATGGATAAGGAGGGAGGAGGGCCTGCAGGGGGCGCTGGGGAACTTGGGGGGCTTGGATAAGAAGGGGAGGAGGGCCTGCAGGGGGCGCTGGGAGGGCGGGGCGGGGGTGGGGAATGGGGAAGGAGGGAAGGAGGGCCTTGCAGGGGGCGCTGGGAGACCTGGGGTCGGGGGAGGATAAGGAGGGGCAATGGGAGAGGATGGGGAACGGGGTGCCTAGAGACTTGGGTGGGAAATGGACGCAGCGGGGACTGGGCGGGGAGAGACCTTACAACGGTTCCAGGAGATGGGGTGGGCTGGACAGGGCAGAGTGGAGGATGACGAGGGCCCTCTGTGAGCCCTGGAGACCTGAGCAGGAGCTAGGTGGGGGCTGGGAATGTGCAGGAAAAGAGACGTGGAAGGAGGGGGAGATAGGGCGGCAGGGGTGATGGAGATTGACAGGGACCCCAGACATGGGAGTCTGGAAATGGGGATGGAAATAAATGGAAAAAAAGAGGCATCGTGGTGGGAAAGGGGAGGAACTCCGAGGGCTCCGGGGCACTGAGGTGTGCAGAGTTGCCGGGTCCTGAGTACCCTCGAGGGAGCAGAGGGAGCTCGAGGAACGAGGAAGAGAGGGGATGACGAGGGCAAAAAAGGGAGAGCATAGGCGGGTGTGGAGGAGGATGAGCGTCCAAGGGAGAAGACGGGGGAGTTGAGCAGAGAAAGGGCAGGAATGTGGGGGCTGGAAAGGGAGAGGAGGCAGCCGATGGAGCAGGGGTGCATCGGAGTTCATGCGTTCTTCCCAGGAGCTCATTTAAGGCAGGTGGGAGGGTGGGGGATGTGGAGGGGCGGCAACACTGTGAACGGACTGAAGCCCACTGAACTGTTCACTCTAAAGTGGTTCATTTCGTTACGTGTGTTTTCACTTCAATCAATTACTTTTAATGGAAATTAATCATATTGATGGTCTCCAGAAGAAGTTGGGTTGATACCTGCAAACAGATTTTAAAAATGCAAATTTGGAGCCAACGAGTGAATGAAATAATTTGTACCTCACTGATTTCTTTTAAGGCACAGTTTACAACGTTCCAGAAATTGTTCTATTTGTTTTCACTTTTGTTTCAAAATCTTAATGGCATTTTGTTTGCTGATTGTGAATAAATATTTGTATGCTGCGAAAAGCAAATCCAAAACCAACAGCTCAAAGGAGAAAGTGTGGCAAACAGGAGATTGGAGATTGGACCCCAAAACTCCTCGAGTGACGAAAATTGACCTGGATGAAGAAATGGCTTTCTCTTGGCCTTCTTTTGTTTAAACATATCTTCCAGTCCTGGGGATGGATTTCCCTCCCATCCATAGCCAGAGAACTTTCTGTATCCATCCAAGTGCTTTCTATGTTTGCCTGCTCTCCACAGCTCCCACTTTGTCATTCGCGAATAGTATATAATCAAATATTGTTTTCATTTTCAATATTATAAAAGATAGAACTAAATTCAGCTTTGAAAGACACCCATTTCCAGTGGGTACTGGTACACTTGCCAGTGACTTTCTTGGCTCCCTAGTTTCTGTGTGGTGTCTGGGGTTTCTGTCACAGTATATGTACTATACAAAGAAAATAAATATTTGAAGGTCACTGGGAAAGTAGTGTGCTGTAATGACTTATTTTAAATCATTTAAATGAGTTTTTCTGCTTGAGCAATCAGCACCTATTTAGTACCTTCTTGGGTAATTTTGTGTGATGGCTGTGACACTCATATTGCTAGGAAGTTTTTCAGAGTTTGTATTATAGAATCATGTTTAGAAAATTTCAAATACCAATTTAAAAGGCATTTTTTAAAAGGAGATATAAAGCCAGTGGGAGGAGGGATAGAGAAAGGGGAAACTGAGTTAAATTTGAAGGGGACAAAGGGGCTTAAAAAGAGAAAGAGATGGAAAGGAGGGATGAGGAGAAGGCGAGAGGGCCAAGCAGGCAGGGGAGGCAGGCCTGCAGTCGCTAAACTTTGCTCCTTCCCCGCGTTCTTGGATAATATTTGCCGGGAGGCACTCCAAACCAGACCTGCTGGATTTCCTGCTCATAGGCCTGTACGGCCCAGGAAACTGTTCAGAAAAGTAGGAGGTAGGATCCTATCTGTACCCTGAGAGTGTGGAGCAGTTTCTACCAGGTAAACCTTCCATCTCTGCTTTTTAGGGGATCAAGATAGACTGCAAGGCAAGGTGCTTGCATTTAGTCTCAGATGAAAAGGACAGTGGACTCCTGGGCCCACATCCTCCTTGTCAAGTCTCAATTCCTCAGATGGGCTTCAGTTCCCCCTTTAACCAATGCTGTGCACCTGTCCAGCCTTTTCATCTACAGAGTTCTGCTCTGCTCCATCCAGACCCATCTCCTTATTCCCAGGGGCTGTGCTAGAAGTGGATGTAAGGGGACAGTGTGTCTTGTTCCTTGCATCCAAAATCTGCTGAGACCCAGGCCCTCCTCGTAGCAAATGCCATTCGGTCTCTTACAGATGCCCAGGTGTGGTGACGGGCCAGCCATGGGTTCCCCCAGTGCCTGCTGTGGAACTCGGTCGCTTGCATCCTCCGGGTGACAATGATATTTATTATGCCTTTTGTACCCAATGTTTTGGGACTTCCATGTGGTGGACAGGTGAGCTTTGCTCTCCCAGCTGCCAGCTGGCTGTAGTGCACATGTTTTGCAGGTGGTATTGCTTCGTGGTGGGTCCACACTATGAGCTTATCAGGCAATGTGCTCAAAGGAAAGGAAGGCCTTGTGAAGTATGTGGCACAGGTAGGGGCTATACACATATTACTGTGTCTCCCCAAATTCATATGTTGAAGTCCCAACCCCCAGTACCTGGGGGTACAAAATGTCACGATATTTAGAGGTAGGACCTTTAAAGAGGTAATTCAGTTTGAACAAAGGCCACTGGGGGCAGTAGGGGTCGGGGAGAACTAAGCCACCTGACTGTGTTAGGGCCTCCAAAGAGGTGATTATTAAAATGATGGCGAGAGGATGGGGTCCCAAGCCTACCTGGGTGAGGTCCTTATAAGAAGAGAAGACACCAGAGAAGGGCACACACAGAGGAAAGGCTGCGTGAGAGCAGCAAGAAGATGGCTTTGTGCGAGCCAAGAAGGGGGCCTCGGGAGAACCAAACTTGCCAACACCTTGCTCTTGTACTTCCAGCCTCCGGAACTATGAGAAATAAATATCTGTTTTCTTAGCCACTCAGTCTGTGGTGTTTTGTTACGGCAGCTCTAGCACACCACTGCAGGTACACACCAGGACAGGCTCACACCAGTGCAAGCTCACACCAATGCAGGCTTACATCAGTGCAGGCACACACCAGGACAGGCTCAAACCAATGCAGGCACACACCAGTGCAGGCTCACGTCAATGCAGGCACACACCAGGACAGGCTCACACCAGTGCAGGCACACACCAGGACAGACTCACACCAGTGCAGGCACACACCAGGACAGGCTCACACCAGTGCAGGCACACACTAGGATAGGGTCACACCAGTGCAGGCACACACCAGGATAGGCTCACACCAGGATAGGCTCACACCAGTGCAGGCATACACCAGGATAGGCTCACACCAGTACAGGCTCATACCAATGCAGACACATACCAATGCAGGCTCACACCAATGCAGGCTTACACCAGTGCAGGCACACACTAGTGCAGGCTCACACCAGTGCAGGCTCACACCAATGTAGGCTGACACCACGCAAATGGGACCGAGTGTGGGAGGCTGTGCTACTGCATGGCTGCTGAAAGCAAATGTTGGAAAACATATTTCACTTAGCCCTTTGGGCTAAGAATTATCCCCAGCATGTGTGCCTGACCGGGTGGGCATGGGGACAGGTGAGCTCTAGAGCATTATTTGGAACTGGCATAGATTCAAATCGAGATGGACAAATCAGAAATGTAAAAATATTTTGAAAAAAAATTCTATGAGGCAGCAGTGGATGAAACAGGCCATTGAGTGCTGTCATTGTCTTTAAAAAATGCCATGTTCACTGCTTTCAAAGTAAGTGTCATGAGGTTTATTACTTAGTTGTTCCCTGGCTCCCCTAAGTTGACTGTAAAATCTTTATGAGGCACTTGGTAAGCACATAAGTACTTGAAGTACCCAAGGAATAAAAGAGCTCGATAGTGAAATGGTGAGTGAAGGCTGGAATTGCCCTAAAGTCTGGGTAGGAAGGGGGCCTCCAGCTGAGTATGCCAAGCAAGTGACATGAGTTATCTCTCAAATCTTCTAGAAAGCCCTGTGAGGGGGCAGTATCATAATATCCTTTTCACAGAGAAAGAAATAGAAAGGTTAAGAAACTTGCTCAAGGCCAGGCATGGTGGCTCACACCTGCAATCCCAGTGCTTTGGGAGGCTGAGGCCAGAGGATCACTCGAGGACAGGAGTTTGAGACCAGCCTGGGCAACATAGTGAGACTCAGTTTCTACAAAAACAAAAAAACCAAAAAAGTAAAAAATAAAAACTTGCTCATGTGGTGGAAACAGTTATTCAGGGATCTTTGTCTTAAATACTTTATAATGTGTTATTTATTATGCTTCTTCTTAATTTCCACATGGGAAATTATATGTATGTTTATGTTTTTAAATATATATTATATATACTTATATATTAAATACATATTTCTACATATGTTCCCCATATATGTGCTATGTAATATATATGGTAAGAAAGCTCAACATGGGTAAGGATCTTTGTGAGTTTTGTTAACTGTTGTATCCAAAGTGCCTGGGACAGGACCCTTGACAACAATTTGTGGAATAACTGAGTGTTGGAGTCCATTGGCCTTCGGCCACTCTTTTTTACGGCCCCTCTGGAATACATGAAGGGTGAATCTGAGTTTTATATCCCACAGCCTTACACAAATAAATGTCATGATGCGTTTTCTCTTGTTGTTCTGCAGTGATATTTACCCGGACAGTTTAATGATGTCTCTGACCTCTTCATTTTAAGAAACCTTTCAAGAACTTTTTACTTCATTCAACAGTTGTCTATTGATGCCATAGGTATTTATAATGAACTGTGATATCTATATTGTGGAGAAACGGGGTCCTCAGAAAGCTTTTCTTTTCTTTTTCTTTTCTTTTTTTTTCCATGAGATGGAGTCTCGCTCTGTCACCCAGGCTGGAGTGCAGTGGCATGATCTCGGCTCACTACAACCTCCGCCTCCTGGTTTCAAGTGATTCTCCTGCCTCAGCCTCCCAAGTAGCTGGGATTACAGGTGCACGCCACCATGCCCGGCTAATTTTTGTATTTTTAGTAGAGACGTGGGGGTCTCATCATGTTGGCCAGGCTGGTCTCGAACTCTGGACCTCAAGTGATCCACCCACCATGGCCTCCCAAAGTGCTGGGATTACAGGCATGAGCCACTGCACCCAGCCCAGAAGTCTTTTCTGAAATGTAATCCGGTGCCCAGAATTTCCAGCTTTGACACTTTATGTGTCAGTTCCCCTGGATACACTATGGACCTGCATTAAGGCAGAGAGAAGTTAGCACATACCAGGCCAGGAAATAGGTCTTAGTGTTAAGATTTATTAGTACGGCCTCGACTGCATGCATTACTATAATCAGCTCAATTCTCAGGAAAAGCAGCTGGGAGTGGGTTGCTACCTTGTCAAATGGCAGAACTAGAGGGTAGACACCAAGTTTTTCTTCTGCACAGTTGATTCTTCTGTATTTATTTATTATCACTCTGAAGCCTGACCAGCAGCTGGAATGTAAACTGTTATTTCATCCACGCTTACGTGGTGTCTGGCTCCTCTTAGTGTTATAAAGGTAATTTGTACCAAAAAAGCACATAAACAGTTTAGTTCTCTTTCACCTGATTTCAACCAATGAATGGCAAAGGAGTGTCCGTTTCAGAGCATGTCAGTTAACTTGTTGGGCAAATGTTGTTTATATACAGAGCACTATACTTTGAACTTTGATATGAACACAGAGAGGGTGTACCCTTATTGAACAAGCAGTTCAGCTTTGCTCATGGAATTGGCCACAGAGGTGAGGAGTTTTGGGACACATGAAGCCCAAGAGAGAATTTTTAAGACTGTTTGTAATGTTTGTGAAGAGGAAGAGGTGGAGTAAAGAATGGGAATTCGACTGTACAAGTGTGGCAGGTGTTCTGGAACTCCCCAGAACTTTATCATTAAAACCTCTTCCTTCTCCTACTTATCCATGAAGAAGCATTTGGTAAATCAGCAAATAAAAGCTTTATCACCTTCCTACCTTCCCTCCTTGGATTGCAGGTGTGAGCCACCCTGCCTGGCCTTGAGCAAGCTTCTTAAACTTTCTATTTCTTTCTCCATGAAAAGGGGATAGGACTTTCTGGAACATCTGAGAAGTAACCATGTCTCGTGCTTAGCATACTCAGCTGGAGGTCCCCTTTCTGCCCACATTAAATGGGGTCTGAAGGCAAGCATCTTGGGGGAGAAGAATCTGGAAAGTGCATTTTAACCCATAAATGGTCATTTGGGTGGCAGATGGTGAAGGGGCTGATGTGAAGGATGACTTTTTCTCCTTTGCATAATTGCTTTAAAAAGTACACATTAATAGTGCAAAGAGAAAGGTAAGAATCTTGAGGTGGGAAGATTATCCTGGATTCTTCAGGTGGGCCTAATGTCATCCCAAGGGTTGATAAAAGGGAAGCAGGAGAATCCGAGTCAGAAGGAAATGTGAAAAGGAAGCAGAGAGACAGAGATTAGAAGATTAGAGGCAGCTGGCTTTGAGATGGAGGAAGGGGCCACAAGCCAAGGAATGGTGGTGGCCTCTAGAAGCTGGAAAAGGCAAAGAAAGAGATTTTCCCCTGGAGCCTTCAAAAGGGACACAGCTCTGCTGACTCGTTTTAGACTTCTGACCTCTAGAACTTTAAGCTACTCAGTCTGTGGTCATTTATTACAGCAGCTGGGGGAAACGCATACAGGAGTTTCCTGCATCCAGGATGCCCCACACCTCTGCTTCTCCCTCTTCACGGCTACCCCCTCATCTCGGTGCTGCTTCCAGTTTCTCCTCCTGGCCTCTCAAGAAAAGATGGGGGAACCCAGGCACAGCCCTTGGATCTTTCCTCTCCCCACACTTTCCCTTGGGGATCCTATCCAGTTTCGATGTTTTCAGTGAACTGGGTATGCATGATGGCTTCCCCTCTCCAATGGGGACTGCTTCCCTGACTCCAGACCCTGGGATCCATCTGCCCCCCATCATCCCTGTCAAAATGTCTAATGGGCAAACGTAGCTTGTCCAAAGCAGAACACTTGCTCCCTCCACCTGAATGCTGTTTTACCTAGTCTTCCCATCACAGCTAATGGGGATCCTTCTAGATGCTCTGGCTGAACACCTTAGAGGTTCCTCTTTCTCTCACAGATGAATCTATTCCATCAGCAAATGCATCTACCTCAAAAGTGTCTTCAGAATCTGGCCACCTCTCCTTACCTCCTGGCCCCCACCCTGATCTGTCTATCATGCCACTACTCCAGACGCCACCACTCCAAACGCCACCACGCCCAACGCCACCACACCCAAGCAGGACCCTTCCACGGTGCCCTTCTCCTCTCAGACATCACAGTGGGCCACCCTATCTTCCACCTGCTCCCACCTTGTGGCCTCTTGCTGTTGCTCAGACACCCCAAGCTGGCTGATACCCCAGGGACTTGGCATTTGATGTTCCTTCTGTGGGGATGCTCTTCCCCCCAATAGCAATACTTGTTCTTCCACTTTCTGCAAGTCTTTGTTCAACTGCTCTGTCTCTGAGGCCTTCCCAGTCCTCCCTATTAAAAATTACAACCACAGGAGGATTGCTTGAGCCCAGGAGGTCGAGGCTGCAGTGAGCTGTGATTGTGCCACTGAACTCTGGTCTGGGCAAGAGGATGAGACCCTGTCTTAAAAAAAAAAGAAAAAAATTGCAACCCCAGTTTTCCTTGTCTCCTTTATTTTCCCCAGGATTAAAAGTTGCTGGGGCCAGGCACAGTGGCTCACTTCTGTAATCCCAGCACTTTGGGAGGCTGAGGTGGGCGTATCACTTGAGCCCATGAGTTGACCATCCTGGGCAACATAGCAAAACTCCATCTCTACCAAAAAAAAGCAAAAATTAGCTGGGTGTAGTGATGCATGACAGTGTTCAAGTTACTCGGGAGGCTGATGTGGGAGGATGGCTTGAGCCCGGGAGGCAGAGGCTGCAGTGAGCCATGATGACACCACTGCATTCCAACCTGGGTGAAAGAGTAAGACCTTGTCTCAAAAAAAAAAAAAAAAAAAAAAAAGAATTGCTGGTATCTCCTCCAAAAATTGGGTGCTCGTGGTCTGCTATGGATAAATGTAATTAAAACGTACAATGTGCCTAGGTTAGGACAAGGTGAGGGTTCTTTCTGCTGCGGTTCTCTCCCCAGTACCAGATCAGTGCACGGCACATGGCAGTCAATCAACAGATGTCTGTTGAATGAATGAACCTGAACGTACAATTGTGCAATAAGCTTACCTGGTTCTAAGAGCTGAGTGTTCAAAATAAATTTGCAGTGGGTTTGGTTTATCTCTAAGATTAGTTGTCTATATTTAAGTTTAACATGATATGCACCTTAGCACTTCTTTAACATCTCTGTTTATAGAAATTATAAAGGCTGTTTACTATAATAAAACAATATAAAACAGAATCCCCAAACTGTAGCTGAAAACATATTCATGGTTTGCCTTTCCTGCTCTAATTACCTCTGGCTTCTTCTTGATACAGGTTCCAAAACATATTTTCTCCAGAATTAAAATTCAGAATCATTGCCCTGGACAGGGAAGGGACAATTTTCATTTGGAACAAGGGCTACATTTAGGTCGATAAGAGATCTCATGGGAAGAGACTGCTTTGTCTTCCATATGCTGAGGGGCTCCTCCTCAATTCTGGGTCTTCAGGGCTGCCCTAGGGAGAGGCTGACCAAGTATCTGCAAAGCAAAGGAAGGAAAGAAGGACAGAGCAGGTTGGCAGTGAACAAGCAGCCCACTATGGGTCAGAGGGAGGCTGGAGAAGGCTGATAAAGCTGGACTCCCAAAGGGTGCGGCTCCGGCCAGAAACACTCTCTCAGAGCCAGGGACCAGAGGAGAGGACGTTGTTTGGTGCAGCTTGCCCTATTCTTCTCTTGACAGCAGAACTGTCCTGATTCAGGAAATCACCTTGACAGTTTACCTGAGGGTGGAAGGAAAGACCCCGATCAAGACACGAAGGGAGAAAGCCAAAGGACTCCGTGTTAGAAAGGGAGAACTCCTCACTTTTGCTTTTTGTTTTTTTGTGTGTATGATTTCAAAGGGGTGGGACATGAAAAGAACAGAGAGGAAGTGGGGAAAGGGGATGACCAAACCATCCTGCGAAATGGCCGAAATATCGTTTAAAGATGTGTCTTACTAAAGGACTGGTTGTGCGTGCCTCCTTCAAGCCGTCAGCGTGCTCTGCGGCATTCTCAAAAGCCTTGGGGAATGGTTTCCTGTGTGTTTGCTGGTGGTGCGGTGTAGCAAAGAGGCTGGTTCCTGACAGAGCAGGAGCACCAACATCTCAGACACTTTAAGTTCCAGCTCCTTTTCTAGCCTCATGCGTTTCAAGGAAATCACTTCTTTTCAACTACAAGCAGCCAGAAAGAGCAGTCAGTAAAACACAGAGAAGACAGCCCCCGCCCAGAGGGGAGGTGGGGGAAACTCTCTTGGGTAACTGCCAAACTTCACCCTCGTACCATGGGCCCCAGTAAAACAGTGGGCCTTAATAAGCACATTCCTTTCCCTTCAGGTGCACTAAGATAGGGAACATAAAAGCAGACTCGGGGGTATGCCTGCAGCTGCAGAAAGATGTATGGGAACAGACACATAACTCTCCCTTGCAGATAAGCACAACAAAGAGACACAGAAGGAGTCCAAGCCTCTGATAAACTCTCCCACCCTAAATCCTTAAAAACTCTTAGCCTGTAAGAAAGTGTGCCTCTGACCTAATATGGCCAGATGCCCCTCTCAGGTTTGTTTTCTCTAAAATAATCCTGTCTTGACCATCAAGCTACCTTTCATGTTTCTTTCCTCTTTCTTTAATTCTTACAGTTCCCTGTCCGTAGGAGCACGTGCAGGGCAGGACAGCATTGTGGGAAGGGGAGAGTGATCAGCACACAGAATCAACCCATAGTGGGGAACATGGGCACAATGTCTACCACTGGGATTTTGCTTGTGTTTTTCCAAAAAAACTTTTTGTTTTGAAAATATAGATTCACAGGATATTGCCCCAAAAAAAAGAGTATGCAGGGAAGTTCCATGTATCCTTCCCTCAATTTCTCCTAATGGGCACTTCTTATGTGTTATTGTACAACATCAAAGCCAGGAAACTGACATTGGCACAATCCAGAGTTTGTTTAGACTTTCACCAATTTTCCCTGCACACGTTTGTGTGTGTGTGTGTGGTGTCTATCACATGTGAAACCACCACAATCAGGATGCAAAACAGCCAATCACCACACGGATCCCTTAAGCTACTCATTTATAGCCACATCCACCATCTTCCCTCACCCCACCCAGACGACTGTAAGAATTTAACCCCTTTGGGAACTGGCAGAAGTCTTGGGAAGGACATTGGAATTTTCCACAAGGCTCGTATGGGAGGTTCATGCCTATCTTATCTGGATATGAAGGGCCATCTGGGTTGCTGTACTGTAATTCTGGAACTATGTTGATAATACTGAAAAGGACATTCATTGATTTTAATCCTGAATAGCTCACACTCCAAAGTCCTCTCATGTCACAAAAACAGTGGTGCCCAACCCCTTTCTGCATTGGTAGACGGTCTCTGGTGAGGGGCAGGATGGTGCACAGGAGCCATCCTGAGGCTGGGTCCTCGAGCATAAGGGGTATCCATGGATAGGGAGAAGAAGGCATCAGGGAGGTGGTGAAGCATGGGGGGGTTCATCTTTTTCAGCAGCCCCAAATCCTACTTAGTGCAGTGGCACTGATTGCATAAATGAGACATCACAGGTTCCTACATTATGAATAAATGATATATTTTAAAACCTAGGACAAAGGTTGCAAAGTGATTTGCCTGCAGGAACCAGGCAAGTCAATGACTTTGGCAGCTGGAGAGGGACAGGTGTCCTCTGTTCCAGGTAAGTTCTCCTGGTTTTCAAACAGTGGCAATTAATTAATAGAAATTTCAAATTCTCCCGTCAACCAGACAAAATATAAGCATGAACTAGTTTTGGTCACTGCCAGCTGGTGACCTTTATCCTGGATATTTCTTCACTGGTTCTCTTCTTCCCTTCCCCTTCCTTCCTTCCTTCCTTCCTTCCTTCCTTCCTTCCTTCCTCCCTTCCTTCCTTCCTTCCTTCTTTCTTTCTTTCCCCTTCTTTGTTTCTTTTTCTTTTCTTCTTCCTATCTCTCTCTCTCTCTCTTTCTTGCTTTCATTTTTTTTAAGTCACAGAACAAGAAGACACAGAAGGAAGAAATCATCCCGAAAGTACTTGTAAGCACTTTACTAACCCATTAAGTCATTGCTTTTCTGAAACGAGAGCTCTGGAAATGATAATAATGAATATTTGCATAATGCTCTAAGGCTTACGAAAGTCATGTTGGAATACACTGCCTTGATTTTCCTCCCAGGGAGGAATGGATAGTTTGTCTAAGGCATGGATAGTTTGTCTAAGGGCTCAAGGCAGGGAGGTGGGTGGTGTAATCAGGACTTGCACCCAAAACTGACTTCAGATCCCATGCTCTATTTCAATCCCATACCCAATCCTCTTTTCTTTTGGCTCCCCCTCCCCAAACCAGTGTGCCTACAGCAGAGCTCAGTTTTCTTTGCCAGGCATTTCTGACCCTTCTCAATTGGCCCCAAGCTGGAGAATTCAGCTGCCACCACTCCACCAACTATTCCCACTCCCCCAAGTGAGTGTGGAGTTGAAGACATGAACCAGCAACTCACCCTCGGTCAGTTTCAGATACATGTTCTTCTTAGGGTGAGTCAATCTGAGGGGTTCAGCACTGTCCTCAAGTCTTTGCCCCGTATTAGTTTGAGCTCCCCTGGAAGCAGCACCGAAAGTCCAGGGCTTGGGTGCAGGTAGTTTATTTGGAGAGGATTCCAGAAGGAAGTGAGGGAGCAGGGAAATGACACGGGGAAGAAGGGAAAGCCAGCATAAGGGGAAATTATTGAGGCCTCTGCTGTAGTCCATGGATGCTTCAATGCCAGAAAAGCTTCCAGAATGCTTCCCAGATTGTCTGCCAGAAGGACTGTGGGCAAGGAGTGTTCACCCACCCCCTCCCATGCTTGCAGTCAAGGGATGCTCTTGGGGTGTCCCCTCACTTTCTATGTTTGCACATGGATTAAAGGGGACACCCACTCTGAGGAAGGCCCTTAGGCAGAGAAGGATATTCTGGGCTCCACACTGGAGCCTGGGGAGCCTGAACACACACGGAGTTGTCACCACAGGTATGTACAAAATCAGGGTATGAGGGCACAACAGGGGGTCTTGCCAGAGCTCCCAGCAACATGACAATTACTTCAGTGGTGCCAGCCAGAGAAATAGTGTCTGTTTCCAACACAGAGGAGCAGCTGGCTGTGCTGGACCTGTTGTGTTGAAACTGAGAGGTTATTGCAGCTTTTTGAGGAATTTTCATGTAGAATTTAGACCATATGTAATTTTGACTGTGTTCAGAACCTAATTCCCATACGAAACTTTATCTCACCTCTTTCAAACACACCTTATTATAGACATCCGCCCTAACACACACACATTCACAGATGGAGAAACACACACACTGAGACACACACACACACACTGACACACATTTCCTCCCCATGCTGTTTTCTCACTTGCCCCTCTCTTTATCTGAATCTAATCCAAGCACCCTTCATGACCCCTTCAAATCTCCCTTCCCCTGTATCTCTCTGGGTCCCACTGGCCACTTCTGAGCCCCTTCTCCTTTTTACTCCCTGTGTTCAGAGCCCTTATGAGGCTGAGGAAGAGACAGAGGCCAGCTCCCATAGAGCTGTATAGACAGACCCAGGTAAGGAGTTTGACTCTATTTATTTTCCCCAGGAAGCCATTGGAGGGTTTAAGCGAGGGAATGACATGAAGCCATAAACCATTTATATGTTTTTTATTTATTTATTTTTTGAGACGGAGTGCACAAGCTCGGCTCACCGCAACCTCTACCTCCCTGGTTCAAGCGATTCTCCTGGCTCAGCCCCTGATTAGCTGGGATTACAGGTGCACACCACTACGCCTGGCTAATTTTTGTATTTTTAGTAGAGACAGGGTTTCACCATGTTGGCCAGGCTGGTCTCGCACTCCTGACCTCAAGGGATCCGTCTGCCTCGGCCTCCCAAAGTGCTGGAATTACAGGTGTGAGCCATTGCGACTGACTGAAACCATTTATATTTTAGAACATTCTTTTCTTGTTCTTTCTTGTCTTGTCTCCAGAGTACCTAGGATGGTGCTTTTGACTTCATCATTATCGTTGTGATCTTTGCAGCTGGAACGTCTGTGGTATCTTCATGTCAGGGCAGGAGAGACATCGATCGAGGTGTCCTTGTGCTGAGGGTGTTGCTGGCATGTGCTTTACTCAGTGAGCAGCAGTGACTCAGCACAGCGCAGGCCGGCCGCCGTCTGCGTCAGGAGGCTGTAACTATTTTCTTACAGCTATAAAGGTCACAAACATGACTGAGCTGATCCCCATCTCGAGGCCTGAATGACACAAACATTGTTATGACTGAAACATTTTTCTTATCAGGTTATTCTTAATGGACATGCCCACTTGGGACCTGTTTAGTCTTTATTGTTTTAAATAGCCTGGGCTGAAGCACAAGAGAATTAGTCTTTGGTTTGGTGACCTTGAAAATTTGATCTAGAAGGAGGATGAGGTGCTGGTTCCTTCTTCTCAGATAGCATCTTTTTACCTGGGCTCGCCATGTTGGTCGTGTGCACCAGCTCACCAGTGGCTCCTTCGGCCTGGCGCCTCCTTCCCTTCCTGCAACACTGCTCCCCGAACTGCAGCCTCCCCAGCCTCAGACTTCCTCATGAACACCCAGTTCCGGCCCACTTGAGGAGGAGATCTTTCCTGAGATGTAAACGTGGCCTGCTCCTTCTCATCCAAACTGCACTTTCTCCAAAGTGACTGCTTTCTAAAATACTCCCCTTCCCCAGACATGATTTCTATCACAATCCCATGTTCTAGATCTTTCCTGTCTGCTTTCTTGTTGATGTGTTTGCCTGTTGGTTGTTTGTTTCCCCTTAGCATGCAGACCCCAGGAAAGCAGGGCCCTGTCTGTCTTGCTCTCCATTTTCCTACAGAGCTTTGAGCAGTGTCTGGAACTCATCTGCTGCAAGGATGTAGAAAGTCCAAATGCCACACGCACGTCTGAGTCTTGAGTTCCTGCTGTGAACTGGAGCCAGGGCACTGCTGGTGTTTCTGACCTTGACAACCACAGACACAGCACACATAACTCCCTAACCTCAGTCTCCTCAGTCATCATCCCCATGCGAGCGTTCGGCTCGCGTGGACTCCATGGCACTGGGCATTCCAGGACCTTATGCACAGGCACGAGGCAGAGGGCTCTGGGCTCCGTGGTTAATGTGTACCAATGCGCTTTTAATCTATAGCTGGCTTTGCCACCCTAGGCCTGCTTTCTTCCCAAGACTTTCGCCTGGCCTCTTTCCAGGAATCTGTCCGAGAGTTATAGACTAAGCTACCCTTCGGCAATTAGACTGGACTTTAGTTGTTTTTGAAAGATGAATTTAAAGGTAATTTTCTAATTACTAGCAGTTGTCAAATAAACTGAGACAAAAGACTGCTGAGTCTTTGCCTGGGCAGAAATGAGCCCTCACTACAGCAGGAACTGGTCCTGTGCCTTGGTGATGAATGCAGGGAGACAAGCAGCTTAAAAACCAATTAACTTTCTGCTTCTTTTGCTAATGTGGGGACAGTGCTGGGAAGAGTTTGGCTGCTTGAGAATGGAGTTCAAACAGGGCCAGCTGTGGAAGTTAAGCTAGCAGAACTGATGAAAGGAACACGCTTCAAGGACGTCTGCGTTCTTAGCAATATCAAAATGTTCATCTTCATTTGATGGAACACTTCTGAGTCTGAATTGTCAGTACAAACGTTAAAGATGTAATAGCTATTGACGCCTATTCTAGATAATAATGCCTAAAGATATCACTGGGACATTTTTTCATAGGAACTTTAATCTGTAAGTGAAAGTTTTCCTTTCAGTTGCTATCTGCAAAAGTGTCAAACTTATACACAGTAATATTTATAAGGTGGCTTTTGTGTTTTCTTCTGCAATTGTTTGTGTGACATTTTGCTTGGTTAAGTGTTGCATCTTGTCATGGTTTGATGTCACGTGGCAACCAATGTCACAGAAGGCCTGGGGGTCACCTGAGAGCTGTTGCCTGGGCTTGGGGTCTGGTTTGCAGACTTGGAGGCCAGGACCCTGGTGCTGTCAGGACCCTATGGCAGAGCCAGACAGACTCAGAAGCACTAGTGTATCAATCAGGGGGCCAATGTCTTAGTTCACAACAAAAGCACCACTTTTCTGGGGAGACAGACCCCAAATCTGCCACCCAAGTTGCCCCACTCCTTGCAGATACTGTTAGAGACAGTCATGACAGGTTAGAGACAACAATGCTGGGGTGGAGAGGGAGAGCTGGTATAGAAGACTTGTCCCAGTTCCGCTAATGACCTTGGAGAAGCCTCAACCTTCCTGAGCCTCAGTTTCCTCATGTGTAAAATGGTGATCGTACCTCCTATGACAGGACTTGTTGGAAAGCTAAAAGGAGAACACATATGTAAACTGCTGGGTCCAGGAGTAAGCACTGAATCATTTAATTGGGACAGGCAGATGCAGAGTACAGACTGGAGCCAGTGTGTGGATTCCTGTTCCAATTGCGTGGCCTGAAATAAACTCCTGTATATTTCTAAGATTTGGGATCTACAAACTAAATTGGGATCATAGGCTTGTCGCTGTTGTTGTATCAAATAAGATACTCTATAGAAAGCACATAGCATGATGATCATGGTACCCAGACACAGTAAGGGGTCAAATGAATGGGAGCTCTCTGTTATTGGGAAGATTAATAGTTCTGATGGTAGAATAGTAGCAGCTGTTGTGGCACCACCAGCAACAAATACAAGCAGCCAGGAGGTGCAGGTCATTCGGCGACTATAAAATCGGAACAGAGGTGAACTGTGTAGAGGGCTTCTCAGCCCTGGCACTACTGATGTTTGGGGCTAGACAGATTGTTCTCGTGCACTGTAGGGTGTTTAGAAGCATCTCTGGCCTCTACTCACTAGGTGCCAATAGCACTACCCAGTTGTGACAACCAAAGACATCTCTGGACACTGCCATTGTCTCTGGGCAGGGGGCAGAATCACCCCAGCTGACAACCACTGGTCTAGGGGAATACGTCACCGAGATGACGGGGAAGCCTGTGGTCCTCCAAAGCATGCCCCAGTGCCTGCACCTGCACACACCCCTACCTGCCCAGTGCTTTGCTTCAGTTCTCTCTTTCCTAGATTTAGTCCATTAGGTGACGAAGACTGAGTGGCCACTATGAACAAGCACTTGGGCATACCTGTGGGAGAACAAGGTTTGGCCTCTGCCCTCAGGGACACCCCACAGACCTTTTCCCTTCACCCCCTTTAGCACTGCCCTTCCTTATGTGAGGCACAATGCTGTTGACTAGATCGCAGCTGTCTGAACGACACTGCTGTCTGTGGGAAGCTACCGCTCAGCCCTTCTCTGAAGGCAGAACTTCTCTGCAGTGTATTATTTAATACTTCTTCCAAGAGCGTGACTTTTTCCTTGTGCAAATGCTCACGGTATTTATTAGCATGAAAACCTTGGAGGAACGCATTAACCACCCTGGACCTCAAGTTCCTATGCAAAATGGGGATAATGACATGCTCCCTTCAGCAGTGCTTGCAAGTGGATTAATTGAGATTCTGTAGGCTCTTACCCCTGTTCTCTCCTTTCCTATGATAACTTTATTCTAAATTGCACAGGCACCTCACCATGGCCTCTTGGTATTTACTATAAGAGTTTTTAAGGATGGAAGTTAATGTAATGTGTCTAAACTTAAGTTTTTTGAGGATCCTGTTCTCCCTATGCTTGTATTTATCTACATTACTATCCAATTTAAAATGTTAACTTCTTTACCAACAGAACTCAGTGGTTTGCAAATCTCTGTGTCATGACCAGAATAGCCCATCCCCTTGTAATTTGGACTAATGTCTGAGAAGGCCTGCAAGAGTAAAAGTTCAAATTATTTTCCAATTAGAAAAGAGATATTTTATGACTTTCAAACCCAGCAAGAATGGGGCTAGGAAATTATGACAAAAAGATTCTTTAGGGAAACAGTAAGTAAACAGATGAGAATGATTCAGAACTCTGTTTTGTAAGCTCTGTATTGATGACTATCTTTATGGCCATACACAATACCCACTGAGAAATGCTCATTTATAACTCCCGCCATGCTTACCATGTTTAAAAACAACTTATTGTTTTAAGTAGCTTCAACAGTCACCCGAAATCCTACTGACACTGTTAATTTGCTTAGCAAATACTTTCTTTAAGATCTTAAAAGGTAAACTTTGACCCAGCCTCTGTCAGAATCACTATGAATTAGAGTTATCCAGAATTAAGAAGGTTTAGTTAGCTCACTTCCATTCTCCTGAACTTACTCAAAATGTCAGAGCATTCTACGTTTCTGACATATACAGTGTTCATATGATGACAGTTTTTATAGACGCCTCACATCATTTAATTCCAGGCACCCCATTTTGATTGTGTCCTGTTTTATCTGTTGATTTTTTAATCGGCAAATAAATAATTTTAAAAGGAAATTTTCACTCATTTTCACATACGCTAGCTCTACTGGAGAGCTCATAGGGCCAGACAGCAACAGTCTCAGCCAGATTTGAATTTTTATCTAAATTCTCTATCTGAACCTCAAGCTTATAAATAAATGTGACTGCTGGAAAGAGTTTGAGTATTGGAGTCAAGAGACCAGGCTCTAGTTCTTGGGCAAGTCTCCTAACCTCCTAGGGCCTCAGTTTCCTTGTCTAAATAGTAGGGAGTTCAATGGGGAGATTCTCAGCTGCCTTTCCAGCTCTTAGTACCCTGTGATTCCAAGATTCTCTTCTGGTCATTTTTCTTCCCAGCATCTATCCAGAAAACCCCACTCTGACATCTACTTTCCAGTATTTACATGAAAAGAACTTATTTTGTTCTATAACTTTGGATATTTACTGAATTGGGATTTCTTTGAGTGGGACATCCTTAACACAGGATGTTCCTAATTATTCTTAAACTGTCCTGTACGATCCTAAAAATACCCTGAAACTCCGTGTATGGACTGCCTGAATTGTGAACATTAACCCACATTTATATAATCACTTGGTTATGCAATCAGGCAATGAAGTTCAGGTTAAAAAGAGGAGTGTCTTGACTTTTGTCTTGGGTCCAGGATCCGCCCTTGGGACCCATTTATCACCTCATTTCCCTTCTTAATTCCTGTTTATCTCTCCTGTTCCTATTCAAAGGAACAGGAAAACACCCAGTACAGCACTTCATTTGATTAAATTGATAGCTCTGAGTGAAAAACAGGGCTGTCCACTTGGAGCTGCGATAAGTCTTTTTTTCTGTGCTATGAGGACACTAGGTGCGAACAGATACTGACATCGGAAAATAGAGGGTTGAGGAGGGGGGTAAGGAGGAAAGAAAGAATGGCAGAGGAATTATGTTGCAGTCAGTAAAGGTTAGAAACGAATCACAAGATTAGGGTAGGAAACCAAGTAATAAAATAAGTGCATAATAGTGGGTTGCCAGGCAGACAGTGGGCTAATACCGAAGTGACAATGGCAATGCAGCAGGGAGGCTGAGCAACAGAAAGGAGTGGGCGAGATGGAAAAATAAAGACAGAATAATAAAAGCCAACACAGAGGGGGAGAGCAGAGGAGTCTGTCACTTTGTCTTAGGAGAAATTAAGAAGCCAGACAAATTATAAGTGTACTTTCATTTGGAAACATGATCAGACAGTCTGAGATGGGTGCTCCTGGATGAGGTGATCATGGCTTGTAGGGGCCTGTGAGTGGCTCGCTCTGACCTGGCATGGGAAGGGCCAGGACTTGCCAACGTTTGCAGGTGGCAATGAAGTGCAAGACTGAGGGAATGCGAGGGGGCTCATTGGATCTCTTTGATTCTTCTGTTCAGAAAGAAAAGAGTATAAGAAGATGGCTAACATTCTTAGGGGCCCGGGGCCAATGTGGATGTTCTCATTGAATTCTCACCAGGGCCCTATGCAATAGGTGCTGGTTTTATCCCTCTAGTTCAGATAAGAAAACTGAGGCCAGGAGCTTGTTCAAGATCACATGAGCAGCAAGGACTCTTGTTTCCGACCTCTCTGCCACCTGCCTGCCCAGGCTGCCTCCTGAAGCCACTGCATCACCATGAATGTGCATCTCCCATGAGGGCTGGTGTGTGGTTTACAGCCACAGGGAGGCGTTTTCAGGGCCCACCTGGGGTTGGATGACATTGCTTTCCTTTGTCCTGACACCAAAAAGGAAACCGACGTGGCCACTCTGAACATTTTGTCTTCTTTGGCATTTGGTTGCCTTTTTTCCCTCCTCCATTGGCAATGGATCTATCAGGTTCTCAGTCAAAATGCCACATTGCCCAAGCACAAACGTGACCCTCGGTGTGTCGTGGGAACACATTGCACAGAGAACTCCACCACACTCAAACGCTGGCAGTGCCTTGCCAGACCTGGTGGACTTGAAGTTTCGATGAGCTTTAAGTTCGTGGAGCAGCTTAGCTCTGGGATCGTGGTAAGAGTGGGATCTAGAGAGATGGGAACTTCTCCTGCAAATGTGCTTTTGAGCCTATGTTGAGGTCAGTAACCATGCTCAGCCACAGTGGCCTCTGCAGGTTGAGGAAGGATTCACTGTCCTTCCAGAAGCTTCTCTCTAGTTTCAAATGTCATACCCAAATGAAGAAAGGAATGCTTCCTTTGAAATTGATGCCATCCTCAGAGCCACCACACTGAGTGTGGGCCTCTTGCACCCCCATGCAGGGTCCTGCTTTGCTCTTCCTGTCTTCCCTGCTGCAAGACCTCAGGGAATGCCCATGGACTGGGCACTTCCTGAGCAGGTTTTCACTAAAAGAAACACTCAGCAAAACAAAGAAAGTTCCTAGCGTACTGTCCAGACCTAGCTAATGTTTCATGAGGACAATAGAAGGCATCATTTGTTTTCAGAGCATAATTTTATTATATCTTAATGCAAGAAAAGGTAAGATAAATTTCCTATTATTTTAAAATAACCGTGTCATTGTTATAATACCATACTATGATAATAACCATTTTACTGAAAATGATGAATATGTAATTGCCTTTCTTATATATTAGCATGTTATGATTTACCACCACAAATGTTGTTTTTCTTTTCTTAATTAATTTTTATACTTTCAATATTGAAAAACTTTTCAGCATCTTCTAAATTGGCTCATTCAGGCTTGCACTGTAGACCTTTTGCAACAAGCCTATAGTTCTGCCATCGTCTCTCTTTTCAAATGGTAAATTGCCCTGAAATATTTAATGAATAAATGAATACATTAATTAACAATGCCCAGAAAAGGGTCTCATTAAAACAGTGTGTGTTTGGGACGCTTGGCTGGCATTTGGTGGATGGGGGCTGACTATCTTATGATGAAAGATGAACTTAAGCCCCCTGAACTGTCTCCTTATGACTCATAAGAGTTTTTACTGGTATGGTTATGTGAACGAGCAGAGCATGAGGGAAATTATTGTTTAATTTCAAAAACATAACTGAATCACGAATACAAAGTGTGCTCTTGCTTCATGCTTTGATGTCTAAGGTGACTCACCGCATGGTACTGCACTTGAAAAGAGATGGAGCTTGGAGCAGGTTTGCCTGCCCAAGGGAGGTCATCCCATGTGCCAGGAGGATGCAAAGTACCTCTTGTGGGCAGGGTTCACCTTCAGTGCCCTCCACCAAGACTAAAGGTGCAGAGACGCCCCACAGGGCAGGACTGTGACATGTCCTGTCTGGCATTCTGCACTGCGTGAAGAATTTGCTACCCACCATTGCCTGTAGTGCTCCCTTAACTCTGTGACAACCCCCCAGACTCCCACATATTTCCAAAGGCAGCCCCTTGGCAGGTGGTGATGAGGGTTCTGCCTCAGGTTGAGAACATGTTGAGAAAGTAAGGTTCTGCCAAGTTCTAAAGATGCCATGTGCACAGGCTGCGAAGTACCCATTTGTCTCTCTTGGATTAACTTGTAATCAATCTAATTTAGTGCTGTTTTTAAATCTAGCAAGACACATTTGTTTATTTTATTTTGTTTTCTAAATAAAGAATAATTGCAGAAAGAGGCTTGGGAGGTCTCAGGAAAACAGAGAGGTAAAGTGCTCCATGCAAATAAAACCCAGAACCTTCTCAATGATGTGTTTAGAGGCTGAAACAAGGTAGAGTAGTGCACAGAGGCGGAGCCTTGGCCAAGTCTCCTGAGTGCATCGGGGAGACGCTCACGTCTACATGATCTTTCCAGGTGCCAGAGGTATTGACCTCCAGCTTTTCACATCCTGGGAGGAGATTGCTCTCAAAGATACGCTCATCTTAACCAAACTCAAGACAGCGATGTCTAGGACAAGAAAGCTGGCATGCTGATCTGTGCTCAAACCAGAGCTGAGCTGGCTCCAAGAGCTTCTGGTCTCCAGGATCCGCACGGCCTTTGGAAACCAAAGCTCAATCCCAGGGGCTCAGGGCCAGAGAATCAAGCAAACGTGCTGGTTACAGAAACTGAAATTATTCATTCATTCGACAAATATTAGTCAGCACCTACTCTGGTCTAGCGACTGTTTTCAGGGCTGTGACCGAGACAGACAACGTCTTTGTCGAGCATGGAGCTTATGTTCTAGTTAGTTGTAGATTCTGGGATTGAACCCCTAGACAAGTGAAGAAGGCAACATCAAATAGTAACTGCCAGAAAGAAAACATAACAGGGGCATGTGTTGCAGGAGCTGGGAAAGGCTGAGACCCGGATGATACGAAGGCCCGTCCATGTGCAGGCCAGGAAGGGTGCTCCATGCAGAAGCACAGCAGGTGCAAAGGCCTTGAACTGGGGATGAGGGTGGCTCAAGGATGCGATCAAGTTCAACTCACAAAGGGGAAGCCGATTGTGAAGTTCAAAGGAGATCCTTGTAGCTTCCAAGGCCGGACCACAGTCTGAGACAGAGGAGAGAATCAGCAGATGGAACAGGTTAATACAGCAATGTACTGGAATGTTCAGGATTCCTCTGGTTGTTCTATGTGATTTCCCATGGCTGTCTCACCCCTCAAAGCTGTTGGCAAGGTGCCCGGCCTGTGAACTGCACTCAGATACGTGTTAACAAATGGTCACGGCACTGCAGAAAGCAGAATGGAGTGGAGTGGACAGCCCTGCAGTGGCTAAATGCTTTTGTTACAATGCAAGTGTCTGTAGCCACAGATGATCAGCTTTCTCCATTCACCAAAATGGCCCGTGCAGGCCTTGGCTTCCCGGGGAGAGTTGATTTCATCTCCGACTTAGACTTTTTTTTGTTAAGGAAAAACACATGTCACATAAAACTTTTTTTTGACATGACAATACCTGGAATAATTAGATACATAAAGAACAATGAGGGAGCTGCGCTTTCCTGAGTGTATTTTGAGCAGTTATTACCCACCATCAGTGCCTTTCAAATGTCACTTGTGGAGTGTTCGTCTGTTTGTCGTGAAGCACAAAACTTTTTCTCTATTCTTTCCCAAAGTAGTTGAGAGCATTTGAAATCTCTGTGTTGAACTATGGCAAGTCACTCCAAAATTAAAGTGCTCAAAACCTTTATTTTGAAAAGCCCGAACAGTGCCCATCAAAGCAGCACAGAGAACACTGTCTTTTCAGTACTCACCCAGCACATTCCTCTGGAAATGTCAGATATGCTCTCATTTAAATAATTTGACAGCTCACAAGAAGCCATCTGATGAGTATTGCATTCAATTGTTAAAAGTACAACAAAAAAAGTCAAGAAGTTTTTCTTCCAAAGAATTTATCATTAATAACTCACACAAGCTACTTTATATGTGGTCGCCTACTAAATGCAATTATTTAATTTCTCTCTCTCTCTCCCTCTCCTTCTCTTTCTCTGCAAGTGGAGGCTGTGAAGACCCATTTTAATATAAAGGACACTTGGAATTTTCACCTGAAATGAAAAAACAAGGCATCAAAGCTGCTTAAGTAGGTTTCACACATTCAATATGCTTGCAGGAATGTCTAAACACAGAAGTGTTTGACACATATAGAAAAATACATGTATTTTTAAGACATGCTTGACTCAAAGCACCTGAACATTTTATTTACCACCATGAGGCAGTGCATTGAATCCAGCCTGGCCTGTTTTGTGGCTGCACACGTTCCGTTTGGTTAAAGAAGCATTCAATGTACAGGGGTGGTTGTGCACCTCCTTAAACTTGTGTCCTGGACGTTGAATTTGGCTGAATAGAAATGAACATGAGCCTCTGAAAGATGAGTTCATGGCCACTCATCTTGTTCAGACCTGGGGATACAAATGCTGGGCTTTTTGTGGTTTGTAGTGTCTCAGGTTGAGTGGATGTTGCAGGTCTAGGGGATGGATACTCAGGGACACAAGGGAGTCAGGGGCTCCCTTACAGCTGTTCCCGCGCCTGTCATTCATTTAGCTCTTTAGCCTCTACTAGGTCTTCCTCTTCTACTACTTTCCATCTTTGGGTTAAAACGTGGAGAGCTGACTTGAATGAGTAGCACAATCTCACGCTTGGGCCAGCCCTCCACACCATGAGTGGGCTGCAGCCACCCCAGGCTTCTGGGGAATGAGGTGGGGTATGGGAAGCAATTAAGAAATTGCTAGGCCGGGCGCGGTGGCTCACGCCTGTAATCCCAGCACTTTGGGAGGCCAAGGCGGGTGAATCACAAGGTCAGGAGATCGAGACCATCCTGGCTAACACGGTGAAACCCCGTCTCTACTAAAAAATACAAAAAATTAGCCAGGCGTGGTGGTGGGCACCTGTAGTCCCAGCTACTCGGGAGGCTGAGGCAGGAGAATGGCGTGAACCCAGGAGGCAGAGCTTGCAGTAAGCCCAGATGGCGCCACTGCACTCCAGCCTGGGTGACAGAGCAAGACTCTGTCTCAAAAAAAAAAAAAGAAATTGCTTTGCTGACACAGCCCCCTTGTACAGAGCACCTTGTCTCTGAAGGAACAGCTGTCCTCTGTTGGGGAAAAGCGGGCCCAGCCAGCCTGACTTGCTCTGCACATTTGGGATGTGGCTGGAGCTGCAGAATCCACTTGGGAGGGTGTGTACCGGCTGCCATGTTTCCTTTTGGCAGGCTTAAATTAATTTCTTCAAATGTTGCCGTTAGTTAACAATGATTGATAGAGTGAAGATATTATTAATAAAAATTAGGTACCCAGCTAGGCAATGGACTTTTGTTCATGCCTCAGCACTCATCAAAGGGCAAATGAGAAAGGTGTTTTCAGCAGCATGCAATTGGAATGAGTCGGGCCAGGTGGAAAACGAATCTGGCCATTCATCAAAGCTGTCAGGACGGGTCTCTCACCAGAAGTGTTTACCAGTGTTCACCATGAGCTTCCGAGTTCTGCTAATGGGAGCTTTGACTGTAACTCAGAGGACTTGGAAAACGACTGGGGTGACTTAGCGTAGCTATGTTATTGAATTTGCCTAAGTGTTGCGACTCTTGATGCTGACACTTACGAGAATGCACAGTGGGACTTCCAGAAAAATTAACGGTGAGGTTCAGAAAAATGCCTCCGTGGGGGTGGGGGGCTGTGAGGAAGTCCAGGTGGCATGGGACTGGGGAGGGGAAGAAGCAAGGAGCACAGCGGCGTCGGGAGTGAAAAATGAGCCACTTATTCCACACACATAATAACATAAATCTGAATCAAAAAAATTAGAGACAAGGGGAGTCGACAGGAAAGCATATGGAAAAAGTTAAAGAAAAACCCAAGCTGCTATCACCGTGACTCTATGTCTACGGATGTATTGGGGAGTGGGTGTGTTTACTGTCCATACAACACTTGTGGTTCTTAGTCATTCGTAGCATTGTGCAGCCCACGGGTGAGGAGCTGGTCTTCCTGACTGGGCCTGGGCAGCAGACATTTGCTGAGCACCTACTATGTGCCAGGTGTGGTTTGGGGCAATGAGGATGCTAAGAGGAGTAAGAACACAGACTCCTAGAAGTTGGCGACTCAGCTTGGACTGTCTTGTCCCCTCCATACTTAGCACTCCATAGGAGCCAATTGTTAAATAAATAAAAAAAATGCACCCAAAAAGAACTATGATTTTTATTTCCCCCTTCTAGAATTTAGGAGTGTCTGCTCAGATGTGCCTGGCACTATGTTAAGTATGTTTATTTGGGTTCCCAAATCTAATCCTTGTACGTAACTACCCTATAAAGCAGGTACCATAATTATCCTCATTTTGCAGATGAGGAAACTGAGGAAGCATAGAGAGGGTATGCCTTGGCCTAGGGCTACACAGTCAAGATGTAAAAGGAAACACCTGCCTCCAGAACCCACACGGTTGGCCGCTACATGGCACTGCCTCCCCAAACCACCCCATGGGCCCTACAGATAAAAAAATATTGGGCCAATCTGTACCTCTTCTGAAAAACGATTTTTTTTTTTTTAACGTAGAGATGGGGTCTTGCTATGTTGCCCAGGCTAGTCTTGAACTCCTGGACTTAAGCAATCTTCCCACCTCAGCCTATCAAAATGTTGGCATTATGGGCATGAGCCACCACACTCGGCCCAATCCTTACTTCTGATGCTGTTACTGGCCAAGTGGGATCAACTGCTCAGTGAGGTTGATTAGACTGTATAGAAGTTAGTGTCCAAAAGCCCAGGGACCCTATTGCCTTCCAGTTCATGAGCACTGGACTCTGGTACTTACAGAGAGAGCTCCAAAGGCCTGGAAACTGAGGCCAGTCCCTGCAACAGATAGCCATGTCCTCACCCTGCCGGCCCTGCCATGTCAGCTCCCAATAGGCAGTGAGGGATTTGGAAAGAGGCCTCTTGCATCATCGCTTCCTTGTGCCAAGCCAGGGAAAGAAAACTTGTATAACCTAGGCCAGCTTTCGGCACAATATTGGAAGGTGGAAATCCATGGAAATGAAAGTTAAAGAATTACGGACCTTACCATACATGAGGACGTGCAGGTGCCCCTGAATCCTGCTTCCCAGGTTCCTGTTTGAAACACCAACTTATTGAGAAGTTGAGTCCTCCCCATCTGTGTTGGCTTGTGATTCTGTTATCCCATAGCAGATTTTTCATCGGCGTCACAATTTTGCTTTTTAAATATTCAAAACACCAAAATGTACATTTCTTTCCCCGTTACCATCGATCTTTCTAGGTTGCTTCTTCAAAGCAATGTAGGCTAGTTTTGGGAAGGACACTTGTCAACTGGCACCTTTTTTCGTCAGACCCTGTGGTCATCTTTCAGACAAATCGTGTTTTCTGTGTGCAGGAGGATGGACTTTACTTCTGCACCAGGCTATAAGAACAGCAGTCTTGAGGGTGCTCAATTTCCACTGTGTTTCAACTTGGAAACATTTCAGGTTTCTATAGCTAAGATAGAGGCCCGCGACCCTGACAAGACATGCTGAGGCCGGACCCCCACCCTGGGTGATGTGTCCAATAGCCCAAGCCTTGACAACTGTGAATTCTGCCCTCCTTGGTAGAAGAGCTGACAGGGAGACTCAGATTTACTGAGTTTTTGGAATTGTCCCCAGCGTGGATCAGAAAAGACATTTTTGTTCCGTGCTGCACTATTACAGGCAAGCGGAACAATTTGCATAGTTACCAGGGAGCTCCGGGGAAGGGTAGCGTTCAGTTCTCAAGCAATTATCTGTATTTCCAATAGAGTTAACTGCACTGCAAAGTGGATCCATTTTCTCACTGCAAAATAAGCGCATTGGATTGTTTTTGTGGTAACTATGCAATTAGTTCTTCTTGCTCATGCCTTGCCTGGTGCTGCTGTCTTTTCTCTGTGAGTGTGTTTGAAATAGTATTCAGTGGCAAATTTGTTCTCACTCAGAGAACGGACTTGCTTACTCTGTAATACTTGAAATCAAGGGCACTGTGGATCCCCAGGGCCATCTCCATTTTAGGGAGAAGGAAACCGAAACCAAAGCCTAATGAGCCGCCCAAGGGACACCTCATTCCCAGCAGTGTCATGATGGAGCCATCTGTTTGTGTGCCAGATCTTCCATCGGTCCTTCTGGAGTCTAACACAGATGGTGCACACATTTTAAAAGACCACATGTAGCCACCTAGTGCCCTCAACTCTAAAAGTCATAAGCAAACAAAGGTTGGGAAAAGATAGGAATGGGGAAAGATTTTAATAAAAATCTGGATATGCTCTATGACATGCAAACTGAAGGAGAGAACTAAGGCAGGCCTATAAAAAATGGGGGCAAGCCTGAGTTTTACACTGCGTTTTGTCTTATCCTCCTTAGTCATCCTTTTCCACCTAAGGTAGCTGTGGACTTAAATTACCCGCCAGCTTTCTTCAGTAGCCCATTTTCACATGCACATGCTGCATAGGAGCAAAGACCTCCTGAGCTTCCAACAAGAAGGGCCGCTTAGCAGACACAGGGCCACCAGTCATCCAGCGTAGGTGAGAGGGGAGTAAGGCAGACACCAAACCCACTGTGGGCTTCAGGATCTACAGCAGGGAATGTATACAGTGTGATAAAGGGACAGGACTTCCCCAGTGGCAATGACCTTAGAGCATATCTCATCCACGTCTGCACCGCCCAAGTGAGGAGAATGAGGTCTGGGCTGGCTTCTTGGGGAGTTGGGACTGGAACCAACCCAGGTCTCCTGAGTCTTGTTCCATGTAAACTGACTATGGGATCTTGTCTTCATTAGGATGCTTTTAGCTACAAACAACAAGGTCACCCAACTCCAAACAGCTTAAATGACAAGGGATGCTTTGTCTCACATTCTAAGAAGTCCCCAGAAGACTAGTGCCAGACACAGGAGAGTAGCTCTAGAATCTGCTTGTCCTGTCTCTGAGGGTGATTCTCCTATTATTGCCCTGGGCTGCAGCCTTCATGTAAGCAAACGGTCAGCATCACAGAGTGGTGACATCACTCTCTGAAGGGCAAGATCCTTCCTGGGATGGAGGTGGCGTGCAATGTTGGGCTGTGGAACATGCGGGGTTTCTCATGGCTGGGGCGCCATTAGGCCTCCCCATAAACCTGACAGAGAAAGCTCCAAAGAAAACACGCCAGCTTTTACAGTCACTTTGCTGTGGGTCAGTGGTGATTGAAACAGGAGATACCCAGCCCTCCCAAAGGTTCTAACACCTGGATATTTAACATGTCTTCTGGGCACATGTTTGCAGCAAGAGTCATGCTTTAAAAACAGGCAGCAAGCAAAGTCGTGTAAGTCTAGATACATTTTTATTTCCTTCTTGTGGGAAAAAATACATGAACAAACAAAATCACAAAACTTCTGGGGAGAGAGTTTCTGAGGATATGAATTGTCTCTGCTGGGTACATTCAGCCCTGAGCTCACTGTCTTACGACAGCACAGGCCATATAGCGAAGCGGGAATGATTAGGTTGAAGTCTGGGCAGGGAGATCGGTGTGTTAGGGACCTGCCTGCACCCTAAGTGGGCTCTGGATACCATCCTCCCACCACTTGTTCCCACATCTTCAAAATAAAAGACTGAATGATATAATCTTTTTAAAAAATTGAGATGAAATTCACACAATATAAAATTAACCATTTTCAGGTGCAAATTTAGTGGCATTTACTACATTCACAATGTTGTGTAATGCCCCTCTGTCTAGATCCAAAACATTTCTCCCAGAGGAGATTCCCCCAACCCATTGAGCTGGAGTAATGTCATCTTTTAAGGACCTTTTCAATTGTATGATTCTATGGCATCAGAATAGGCACTTGACTCATTCAACTCTGTAAAGATACCCTCCAGACTGCAAAGACATTGAGATAATCCCACAAACATGAAACTTCTAAATATTTGTCCCTAACAAACACAATTGAGGTGGGGTGGATGACCTGAATCTCCCTGGTGGATGACTTTGTGGCTGATCATTACAGGGCTGACTGGTGTTTTCCTGCTGTCAGAAGCTTCATGATGGGGCCAGTCGGGTGCCCAGTGAGTAGTATCCCTGGCAACAGAGACCCAGGCGGATTTGCGTAAATGCCTTTCGTCCCAGGACATGGGATTTACACTGTGTGTTTCTCGTCACCTTCGGGAAAACCACTGTCCCTTTTTTTCTTTGCCAGATAAGAGTCAGGCTTTCCTACAATTTCAGATTCCTGAACCAAGGGGCATTTTTGTGGTCATCCCTTGGGTGTTCCCGTCACTGCCATTGGTGGCTGGGGTGAAGTGAGGAGGTTGTGGCTATGTGTTTGAGAGCCTTAGCTTGGGAAAATGGTGTCTTTGCCGTCTCTGGTTCTCAACTCTTCAGCACAACTTGGTTGTGCTGTGTGGATTTTCAACATGTTCCAGCTGTGAAATTCCTTGTACTACAAACATCCAATATGGAAGCCGGAAATGTACAACAGGTCAAATCAGAGATGCCATGGGTGAGGAGGGCTTAGAGCCCGTCTCCTACAGCCTTTCTCTCTCCTCTGTGAGGGGTGAGTGGAATCACCCTAAATCCCTTAGAGCCCAGTTGGGAAAACACGGACCTTGACTTTACATGACCTCCAAGCACTGCTGTTGAGAGTCTTTGGAATTTCTGTGTGGTTTTTTTTTTTTTTTTTTTTTGAGATGGAGTCTCACTCGGTCACCCAGGCTGGAATGCAGTGGTGAGATCTCGGCTCACCACAACCTCCGCCTCCCGGGTTCAAGTGATTCTTCTGCCTCAGCCTCCTGAGTAGCTGGGATTACAGGCATGCGCCACCATGCCCGGCTAACTGTATTTTTAGTAGAGATGGAGTTTCTCTGTGTTGGTCAGGCTCGTCTCAAACTCCCGAACTCAGGTGATCCGCCTGCCTCGGCCTCCCAAAGTCCTGGAATTACAGACGTGAGCCTCCGCACCTGGCCCAGAATTTCTGTTCTTTTATTGGCCTCCAGGTAACCAAGAAACACCAACATATGTTGCAATCAGACTGTCCTCTGAATCCTCCACTGTGAGACCCCGCCAGAGTCATGGCTTTGTTTTCTGTTGTTCATTTGGAATGCAGCCATTCCCCACACCCACCTCCCCGGTCACACCTGCTGCATCTTGGCTGTCCCTGCCCGTGTTTTCTGCTGTCTTTGTCACTGCTCCATCCTGCATGGCATTCTACAGGCTCTTCAAAGTCCAGTTCACCCACTCTTCCAGAACCCTTCACGGTAGGCTGCTGGGAGAAATTGGGCTACAGTCCATCACAGGTGCAAAATGACACCTGAGAGGTGGCCCTGTCACTGACCACTTCTTCCCCAACACATGCTCAGTAGACCAACTGTGGTAGACAGGCACACCCTGGCCTGGGGGACCCAGAGGACTTGTGTTTGGAACTCCCCTTGCTTCCTTGGGTCTGCCGTGACTGTCTGGCCCCCTCCTGCAGGGGCCATGTGTGAGCAGTTCGAGCAAGGTTCTCACTAACTGCAAAGCACTGTACCAATGTCTTGATTACATTTTAGACAGCAAACAGTGGTCCTGGCTCTCCCACTGGAACAGTCTATGTGGCACTTGGCCATGTACAACTTCTTTAATTGGACCATCATGTGGGTCTGATGATAAACCAAATACTCTAACATCAGGGTAGGGGTCTCCCCAACTCCATCTTAAGTCTTTGAGGAAATTGTTTCTTATGCAGGACAGCTCCACAACTTGTGGGACCACGTGCAAAATAAAGACGCAGGGCCCCTTGTTCAAAAAGGACAAAAAAAACACCCATGTTCCTTTCTCCCAGGGTCTGTCTATCTGTTGTGGCATATTTTGCATTTGCTGTTTGATGTTGCGCTCCCTTGGGCAGGGGATACTCATGGGAACCAGCGCAGACCCTCACGGGTGCACAACTCTGACCTGACTTCCCTGAGCTTGTGCTCAGACCCTTGTTGGGGTGGAGGGTGGCAGTGGTCACCTAGCACGAAGAGACAGGGGAGTGGGCAGCTGAGGCTCCATCCTCAGAAGCAGAAAGGCTGAGGGAGGCAGAACTGTATAAGAGCCATGCCACGTGCCCCATCATCCCTTCAAACGTAGAAGTGACACAAACTTAGAAGATCACTATGAATTTCAAGACAGTGACCCCAGAGCCTGAAACTCCAAGAGAAGAGCCCCCTTCCAAGAGTGAGGCATGCTCTTGAGACTATGAAGTGGACCCTAGGATCAGTATACAGTAGGTGCTCAGCAAGTGCTTGATGACTAGGTGCTGGGGGTATAGAGAGGAAAAGGACTCTCAGTTTGAGGACACATCTAGAGAACTGGCAATAGTAGCTGCTCATTCACTGCTGAAGGAATGAATATGATTCCTTTCTCGACCCTCGTCTATACCCAGCTGGGTTTAGACCCTCAGTTTCCTCATCTATAAAATGGGAAAGATAACAAAGGTACCTACATCAGAGAAAATCATGGAATGCATCCCATTTCTGGCACGCAGAGAAAGCCCAGTATTATCAAGATTATTATGCCCATTGCTAGAGACATAGCAAGTATTTAAAAAACATTTGAGCTGAGGCTTCCTGGAGAATATGAGACTGCAGCAAATTGGATGCAAAACTTCTCTTTACCTTTTTAAATCCGTCTGATTATCTTGTATCAGGATATAGCTGATGTGGTCACAAAGCAAGGAAAAAGCAATCGATATCCCCGAGTAACAGCAAAACATGGTGTGGCCCCAGGAGGGTGCAGGGAGGAAGTCCCTTTTAGTTTGAAACTATTTTAGTGTCCGATCTTTCTTTCTCCTTCTTTCCCCAATTTTGTATCTGGGCTCAACTTTTTATATGTTTTCAAAAGAAGAGCAGCCTTGGACCTAAGAAAATCTGAGCCTAAGGAGCCCCCCAAAAGCTAGGAGGTCTCTATGGCATCTGCCCCAGAAATAACTAATGCAACTCACAGGCAGCATGAGTCACCTCCACGCCCCACCCACCTAGCACACACTGCAAAGTCCACTCGGCGGGTTAACTGGGGGTCCTCAGGGATCCCACCAGCAGGGTGGCTGTTCGGCTGCTTCTTCAGGTCCCTGTTGAAACCAACAGGCAGTAGTTAGTTTTGAGGCTTACTTACAAATAAGCTGACAGTCAGATGGGCAAGACCCATGCCTCCGGCCAGCCCCTTGAAATTGTTGTCAATGAGTCCCCATTGGGGCAGGGAATCTCTAAGGACAGGAAAAGATGGGGGCCCGAGGGCATCATCTGCCAAGACCTAAGGCAACTGCACCCATACTTTTGCCTGTGTGTCCTCAAAACCCCTCTATTTTATCATGATTCTTCTTTCAGAGAACTCTGTCCTTTGAGGCAAGTCTGTAAACCAATGTTTGCTTTTTAACATTTTGACAAGGGACAGTTGCGGGGGAATCGTACTGTCCTTCCACGCTATAAATGCAGGTAATGAAAGGATCGGATGAAGGTCGGTGGTGACTCACTGCTCTGACGTTTTACTTGAACTAGCTGTTTCTCTCCCAGAAGACTCAGAACATAAGCACCTGGAATGGATGGGTCGCATTTAGGACTCCAAATGAGTTCTGCTTTCCCGTTTTTGTTTTCGATCTATGTGCTCTTTCAGGTACTCAAACCTGTTACTGTTTTATCAGCAAAATGGGACTTTCTACCAATTTGGTGGGATGAGCCTCGCCAGGAGTGATGTGTGTGTCACGGAATTGTGGTCGTGCATCGGGATGGCTAATTAATTGATGTCAGATGCTAAGGAAGTGGCCTCGGCTACTGAGCATCACATCACTGCTGGGTTTAGACACAACACAATCTTAAGTATGGATGACCGCACCACTAATAACGAATGCCAGTGACCTAAACGGGGAATAACTTCAAATGAAACAAAAAGCACCTCATATCATATTTACCCTGAAAGACACAACTGGCGGAATAAAATCTGAATAAAGGAAACATAGCAATGGGTTGATAATTTTGGTGGAACTTGATGATGTGTGCACGCCCAACACAGTGTGACCCAAGCCCCCAGGAGGGTCCTCTAAGTGAGTTTGGTTGGAGGCTGCCATTCACAGTGGCTTGTATTTGCCACAGCGGCTCTTTCTAAGCCCAGTCCTGGGATTATCTCAGGGATCATCCCACACCCCAGCGGGGAGATGGGCCAGGTACCCACCTGACCTCATCTTAGGTAGAGAGGCTTCCATGGAAGTGTGGGCTGGCTGTAGGGGGTTGGGGCCTAGCCCCGTTCTTTTGACATTTCACCCCGTGTTCTCCAAACTCCAGCAGGCAGCTTCCATAGTTCATTAAATTGGACTGAAGATCTGATGGCTTGCAAAGCAAATTCTTTATAACTGTTATAAAGGTTTCATTGCTTAAGCATATAATCTAGCAAAACTGCCAAGCCCCCTCCACTCCCTAAACTCTAAGACTTGCCAGGGAAGTGAACAGTGGCCAGTGGATTGCAGGAGTAACTGCACTCAGCCCAGAACTCCCTGGAGGACACAGGGAAGGTTCTGGAAAGGTGGTGGTACCTCACAGGGAGGGGACGTGGTGCTCCAATGCCCAACCTGCTCATGTTCAGATCCTCACTCTGCAACCCACCAGCCAGCTGGGAGTAGCTACACAATCTCTGCCTCAGTTTCCCTATCTGTACATGGGTTGTTCATAGCCTCCACCTCAGAGGGTAGTAATGATGCCAAGCTCTTAGAACAGTACTCAGCATGTGTGCATCCTGTGCCTACTCTATGCCAAGCACTATAGATAGAAAAATGAACAAAATAGGGAGAAATCCCTGCCCTCATGGAGTTTACATCGGGGTGGGGGCGGGCGGCACACAGCAGACAATCAATACGGTGATTAGCCCCCAGTTAGGTTAGGCGTTTCCAATCTTTGCCAATAAGCCACATATTTGCCCAAGTTAGGGTGCATCCTTCCTATGAACTTTGACTGTGAACTTTGACTATGGGGTGACATCTTATAGCTGTGGTATTTTGCCAACCAGCAGCTCTTGGTACACAAAATGTGCTGCTAGTAGCCCTTGAAGTCCAGTAGGTGCCCTGGCCAGCCTTGTCCTTGACCCCACCTGCCTGTTAAGAAAAGGGTGTTGTGTTTTGCATCAGCAGTAAAATGGGTCAAGGTTTAGTCAATTGGAAGTTGTGTCAAAACTCACTATGGTTGGTTGAGAGCTCGAAGTCTCCCAGCATTCATTAACAACTATCTGTTCAATGATTATCTCCCTGGGGTGTGTTGCAGTGAGTTGGCCCAAAGCATAACTGACCCTGGCCGTGATCCAGAGACCTGCCCCCTGACGTCAGTGGCGAGCCTCCCTGGGTGCAGCCGAGGGGCAGGGCTATTCTTTTCCACAGTATTTAAAGCTGGGAGGTTCTGCCACCAAGCACGGCCTTCCCACTGGGAACACAAACTCGCCGGCGGGAAGAACCCGGAAAGAAACCTGTGGATCTCCCTTTGAGATTGTCCAAAGAGAAGAAAGGTAAGTAGAGCTTTGCATTTATATTTTGAAAAATTACAAAGATGAACTCATTTTTTTCCTGAGCGCAATAACTATTTGGCAATGTACAGCCCTGGCAAAAGGCCGTCGAATGTGTTTGAAGGTGTCTGTTGTTGTTTTTGTTCAGGACACTTGCATTTTCTATTGCAGGTGACCTCACATTCGTGCCCCTTAGCAGCACTCTGCAGAAATGCCTCCTCAGCTGCAAAACGGCCTGAACCTCTCGGCCAAAGTTGTCCAGGGAAGCCTGGACAGCCTGCCCCAGGCAGTGAGGAAGTTTCTCGAGAATAACGCTGAGCTGTGTCAGCCTGATCACATCCACATCTGCGACGGCTCTGAGGAGGAGAATGGGCGGCTTCTGGGCCAGATGGAGGAGGAGGGCATCCTCAGGCGGCTGAAGAAGTATGACAACTGGTAAGCTCGGCCCCCGCTGCCTGCCCTAGCCCCCTGCAGGCAGGGCTCCCCTGCGTCTCCTGGGAGTTGGTGGAGAAAGGTGAACGAAGGCCTTTGGGGAGTTTCAGATTCTTGAGAAGATGAATGCAATGGTCAGAACCATACAGACTTGAATTTTGTGACATTAGTGGGCCAGCCCAAGCTTTAAATGAGGTGGTGTGCACAAAAGCTCTGCCAACTAGATTCTTGATAAAAACAAAAGACAGCCCCTCTCCTACAGACCAGCTCCTAGTTGAGTAAATGTCCACCTGGCCGTGTCTTAGATGGTCTGTGTGTTCACGCTGATGGACTGTTAGCGTGCTCAGCACTCTGCTAGGCATGGAAAGCCACGGTACTGAAGGAGACGGTTCACTGCCCGTGGTGTTGGCTGAAAGGAAGCCTGTGATTTTTGCAGCTGGTTGGCTCTCACTGACCCCAGGGATGTGGCCAGGATCGAAAGCAAGACGGTTATCGTCACCCAAGAGCAAAGAGACACAGTGCCCATCCCCAAAACAGGCCTCAGCCAGCTCGGTCGCTGGATGTCAGAGGAGGATTTTGAGAAAGCGCTCAATGCCAGGTTCCCAGGGTGCATGAAAGGTGAGCGGAACATTGATTTGATTGGGCAAAATAGCAGAGAGCCTTTTCTTATTACATCTATCCTAATGGTAATTCTTATTACATCTTCCTAATGGAAGCTCCCACCACCTCAGATGTCTTTCAGTTCCATACATGAAGTTGGCAATGTATTGAAAATGCACATCCCTCTTCTGCTTTTATAGACTGTCTTATACAAACGTGAAAACTATTTCCATGCATATGGGTTTTAAATAGCTTGGTGGGAACCAATTGCACATTTATGAAAGCTCTTTAATTTCAGCAGGCTGTTCACTTTCCAGTGGCCTCTTCTAACCCAGGGGGCTGGTGACCAGCAGGGTGCGGTGGTGTTAGTGGAAGACCGTGAAAATGGGTCTACCTGGGAAAACAATGCTGGTCGTGTTCGAAGTCAAAGGTCATTTCTCACCAGTGCCCACCCATTGCACCCTGTAGGTCGCACCATGTATGTCATCCCATTCAGCATGGGGCCGCTGGGCTCGCCTCTGTCGAAGATCGGCATCGAGCTGACAGATTCACCCTACGTGGTGGCCAGCATGCGGATCATGACGCGGATGGGCACGCCCGTCCTGGAAGCACTGGGCGATGGGGAGTTTGTCAAATGCCTCCATTCTGTGGGGTGCCCTCTGCCTTTACAAAGTAAGTGTATTATTTTGGAATCAAAAGTCAAAATAAAAAAGAAAGCTGAACAGCAAACCCCAGTGGGTGCCTCAGGGACCCCCAAGCAGGGCCCTGGTGCACTGACTTGGGAGGGGTCCTTGTTCACAGAGCCTTTGGTCAACAACTGGCCCTGCAACCCGGAGCTGACGCTCATCGCCCACCTGCCTGACCGCAGAGAGATCATCTCCTTTGGCAGTGGGTACGGCGGGAACTCGCTGCTCGGGAAGAAGTGCTTTGCTCTCAGGATGGCCAGCCGGCTGGCCAAGGAGGAAGGATGGCTGGCAGAGCACATGCTGGTGAGTCTGCAGGAAGCCCTGATGCGCAGATGAGAGGCCTGGGGGGTGGCAGAAGCAAACAACATTACCGTTCCCATCCGTCAGCACACCTCTCTGAGCGTGCAGGTTCCCGGACAGACGGGAAACCCCACCAGTAATGATTAGTGCACACATATACGTCGCTTTTGAAGGCCCCCAAACACCAGGGGACCATAGAGATCTTTTGGACTTCATGATTCTGGGAATGTTTGTTTGCACTGATAACTGAAGAAATAGGTCTTGAGGGCCTACATTCCAACTTCTGGGCTGAAGTACCAACCTCGGGGAGAAGGAAACAAAGATCACAATAAAGAATCTTGTCCCCAACAGATTCTGGGTATAACCAACCCTGAGGGTGAGAAGAAGTACCTGGCGGCCGCATTTCCCAGCGCCTGCGGGAAGACCAACCTGGCCATGATGAACCCCAGCCTCCCCGGGTGGAAGGTTGAGTGCGTCGGGGATGACATTGCCTGGATGAAGTTTGACACACAAGGTGACTCTTTTAGACCCAACTCTTGGTAACGATTGGACTCAAGTGAATTGTTGGCCTTCAAAACATGCCACATTCTCCTCAATCCAGTGTTTGGATTTTTAAACTCCGTTAGTCCAGAGTTGGCCAAACCTTAGAAATATGTATTCTGTAAGAATTCTTCAATTTAATATTCAATCTGGATTGAAACTGGGCCATATGTTGCTGTTTGTTCACATACATACATTTGTTTAAATGGTATTGGTGGAAAATTGTGGAGGAAGCAAGAGTTGTAAACGTCTCAAAGTTGCATATGATGCTTGGATGAAAAGAGATAATGTATACTCTAGGGAGGGAAAAAGGATTTGAGAAGTTGGCATAGAAATTAGTCCAGCAACATATAAGCGTATATGTTCTGCTTTGCTTGGCACTCACTACTGCTTCTCTGGTTTAAAACTCTCCAGGTCATTTAAGGGCTATCAACCCAGAAAATGGCTTTTTCGGTGTCGCTCCTGGGACTTCAGTGAAGACCAACCCCAATGCCATCAAGACCATCCAGAAGAACACCATCTTTACCAATGTGGCCGAGACTAGCGACGGGGGCGTTTACTGGGAAGGCATTGATGAGCCGCTAGCTTCAGGCGTCACCATCACTTCCTGGAAGAATAAGGAGTGGAGCCCAGAGGATGGTGTGTCCCCGCCAGAGGCCTTGGTGTGCCGGGCTGCAGGGACTGCCTGTTTGAGCCAGTCATTCACGGGCCTTTCTCTGTCTTATAGGGGAACCTTGTGCCCACCCCAACTCCAGGTTCTGCACCCCAGCCAGCCAGTGCCCCATCATTGATGCTGCCTGGGAGTCTCCGGAAGGTGTTCCCATTGAAGGCATTATCTTTGGAGGCCGTAGACCTGCTGGTGAGGCTCTCCTTCATTTAGGCTGGGAACATGGGTGTGCTGGGTACCGAAGGGCATCTGTGAAATCTCTCCTTTTCCATGACCTTGTCAGAGGGTGCCCAGGGGCTTCCTTTCTTGAGCTTCCTTCCCAAAGAGCCAGAATAATTGGCAAGTTCAAACGTAGAACCAACCCTTCTGGTCACCTGGAACCTTTCTGAATCCTTGATCTATCGTAGCTTGATCAAATTTTACTTTTTACTTTGTGGCCCCAGTCATGTAACTTTGACTTAGCAGTTTTCTGCAATTTAGCTTGGTGAATGCAAAACTAGCTCGATTACAAAGTTATTGTCTTGCCGTGTCTTTCCATGTTGTGAATAACACCACTGGTTGTGGAGGCTGAATTTCAAAGCCTCTAATGAACATTTCTCTTTTTTTTTTCCTGCTAAAGGTGTCCCTCTAGTCTATGAAGCTCTCAGCTGGCAACATGGAGTCTTTGTGGGGGCGGCCATGAGATCAGAGGCCACAGCAGCTGCAGAACATAAAGGTAAATCAAAGTCCTGATTTGAAACCATAGAGAAGTGTGATTAGAGCACTCTTTGTCACTCTTATGTCTCTCTCCTTGTCTGTGTCTGTGTGTGGGGAGAAAGAGAGAGAGAGAGGAGAACAAAGCATGCGAATGTCAACAATCAATGGGGTCAGTCTTGCCTAGGAGAGCATCATTTACTAATGAACTCCCTGTCTGTTTAACAGGCAAAATCATCATGCATGACCCCTTTGCCATGCGGCCCTTCTTTGGCTACAACTTTGGAAAATACCTGGCCCACTGGCTTAGCATGGCCCAGCACCCAGCAGCCAAACTGCCCAAGATCTTCCATGTCAACTGGTTCCGGAAGGACAAGGAAGGCAAATTCCTCTGGCCAGGCTTTGGAGAGAACTCCAGGGTGCTGGAGTGGATGTTCAACCGCATCGATGGGAAAGCCAGTGCCAAGCTCACACCCATAGGCTACATCCCCAAGGAGGATGCCCTGAATCTGAAAGGCCTGGGGCACATCAACGTGATGGAGCTCTTCAGCATCTCCAAGGAATTCTGGGAGAAGGAGGTGGAAGACATCGAGAAGTATCTGGAGGATCAGGTCAATGCTGACCTCCCCTGTGAAATTGAGAGAGAGATCCTTGCCTTGAAGCAAAGAATAAGCCAGATGTAATCAGGGCCTGAGTGCTTTACCTTTAAAATCGTCCCCTTTCCCATCCATAAGGTGCAGTAGGAGCAAGAGAGGGCAAGTTTTCCCAAATTGACGCCACCATAATAATCATCACCACACCGTGAGCAGATCTGAAAGGCACACTTTGATTTTTTTAAGGATAAGAACCACAGAACACTGGGTAGTAGCTAATGAAATTGAGAAGGGAAATCTTAGCATGCCTCCAAAAATTCACATCCAATGCATAGTTGTTCAAATTTAAGGTTACTCAGGCATTTGATCTTTTTAGTGTTTTTTCACTTTAGCTATGTGGATTAGCTAGAATGCACACCAAAAAAATACTTGAGCTGTATATATGTGTGTGTGTGTGTGTGTGCATGTATGCACACATGTGTCTGTGTGGTATATTTGTGTATGTGTATTTGTATGTACTGTTATTGAAAATATATTTAATACCTGTGGAAAAATCTTGGGCAAGATGACCTACTAGTTTTCCTTGAAAAAAAAGTTGCTTTGTTATTAATATTGTGCTTAAATTATTTTTTTACGCCATTGTTCCTTACCTTTACATAATTGCAATGTTTCCCCCTTACTACTTCTTGGAAAAAAATTACAAAATAAAGTTTTATAGAAAAGATGGATTTGCTTTGCTTGGTTTTTCTTATTTGAGCTACCAAGAGGAGAGAACTCTGACTAAATATCTTGTGATTTAAATCCTGCCCCCTCCCCAAGAAGGTGGGGACATTCAGAATCACACTTGAAGAGGGGGTGCATTGCCTGGTCCCAGGGAGAAGGAGGGAGCAGGTGGGGAGGAATGAGGCAGGGAACCATGGTTGGGGTTTTCTGAATTTGCTGAAGCCACTAGTTGGCGTCCTTTAACAATTCTACAAACCTTTAGATGGTGAGGCTTATGTGGCTGGACTGGGAGGGTTAATGCATGCTTTTTGACAATTTGGATCTGGAGGGGTCTCAGGCTTCCACAAAAATTACATTGTGGACAGTTTCATAGGCTTTTGCCTTTTAACTCTTCAAAGCAACAGTTTTCTCAACTGTCATCCCCGCGGGGGACCAGGGGAAGACAAGTGAGAAGGAAAAGGCGACAGGATCTGGGTTGAGCAAGCATTAATTGAGCGCCTTCTGTATCCTGGACATCATGCCAACACCATGGGCTGCCCGAGAAGAGAGGTGGGTGGTTTGGTCCCCAGCTCTGCCTTGAACCCTCACCTGCTCTCCTCTACTCCCAGTGTTTATTGGGTATTCCAGAACAGTCCAAACAAACCATAAACTTTATATCACAGGTTCAATCTGTGTAAATACTATTATCTTCAAGTTGTAGTTTCTTTCTTGGGCCCAGGCTGTGAAATTGGCTTCACCCCTACCACACCCCAGCAGGCAGGCTTGTTCTCATGTCACGCTCCACCCCTCCAGTCTCTTCAACTGGAAAACTGCTTCTTTTCCTCACTTCCTCTGCTCCTTACAATGGCTTCAAGTGGAAGGTGAAGCCGAGATCACCCCAATTTTACAGGTGAGGAAACTGAGGTCAAGCCAGGAGCGTCCATCAGGGCTGAGAAATTGCCAGGATTTCCTTCCCCATTAAGGAGCTGAGAGTCTTAGCTCTAGACACATTGGCTTGTTAGAATATCAAAACCACCGATGGGGAAAAACCACTTACTGGAATTAAATGCTATCTGCTGTATTAGTTTAAATCAGTGGCATTCAAACTTGTTTCTCCTTTTCACTGCAGAACACGTTCTAGACATGTACTTGACTCAGAGTCCCATGTCTAAAGGAGACAGAGCCCAAGGCAGCCCACCTGAGGCTGGGGAGGGAATCCAAAGTGCAGGCCACCTGGCCTCCATTTCCCCGCCCCTTGGGGGCCTTTGGGAAGCTCCTTGGACCCCTGAAAGAGGCCACCAGGATAAAGTTTGTTAAAATGTATGCCTTGTGCCTCACTGTCCTATTACGGGCTTTCAGTAGTCTCCACTCCCTCGGCAGGCAAAGACACTGGCCATCTCCAAATTCCTTCCCCTCCTGCACAGCATCAGCCACCTGGCAAGCAGCCTCATATAGGACCATTTGCCAGCAGGCCCTGCAAGCCTGGGGGACAGCCTAGAGGAGGTGACTTACATACGCAGCATAAGAGTTTTCAGGAGACCAAAAGGATTCAATACATGTCATTGACTCCTGACTCAGTTTCCCCAAACCATGCCTCCTGAGTTCTCCATCTGTCTCCAAATCCTGGTTTCTGTGCGCGGACCTCTGTCTACAATAAACAGGATACTATGTCTTCATTCTTCAATGTTCTCTTGTTGTGCCTTCAGATGATGCAAAGTATGTAAGCTAAGCCCATTTGCAGGAAGCTCACAGAAGGCGAGTGGCTCATCACTTGAAAATACGGTTGGAGTGAGATGGAAAGCCCAGAGTCTCCTGATTCCTGGTCTACCACTGGACCATATGACTCCAAAACCAACACTAGGACTGACGTCCTCTACTGGAGTCCAGTGTAAGAGCTGCCCCCTGACCTCCAGGAAGCTGTGTTGCAGTCTGGGTTAAAGACCAGAAAACAATAGTTACAAAACAAATATTGAACCAGGGCAACAAACCTGCCCTTATTCCCAGTCGAGTCACTAAGGGGGCACTGACAGGTAGGCAGGTGGGGTGGGGTGGCTAGGTGGGGCCGGGGCACACTTGGGAGTCAGGAATTACAGGGCTCTCTCTCTTCTCTCCCTCTCCCCGGGGACCCACCCTAACCTGGAGCCCCCCGGGCTGCTCACTCCGCCCTCTGGATGCCAACAGCATGCACCTTCCAGAGTGCACGGTTTTGGCTGTAAGACCGCAGGGCATGGGCCCTGTTGAGCTCCCTTGATCTGCAGCCCTGCCAGAGGGCACCGAGCCAGGGGAGCAGCTTTTGCTTTGTCCTCGCCGTCAGCAATTGCAGCGATGAATTCATCTATGGGAAAGAGCTGGCCACCTGCTTCCTCCCTCCTGCCCTTTTTCCTTCCCTGGGGGCAGTAAACACTGACAACCTTGAACACAGCACAGCTCTGCCGCTGGCCAGCGGGGTCTTCTTCTGTCTCCTCTGTGCCACTGGGGTCATATTACCTCTGGTGGAGTTCGATAAGGATGAAATAAACTAGCCCAGTGCAGTGCTGAATCTGCAGTCAGGAGGGTCTGCGTGTGAGCCAAGGCCCTGGATCTCCCTGGAAGTGTGCCCTTAGGCGATTGTACAAAATGCTGAGCCTCAGTTTTCTCAGCTGTAAAATGGGCGTGATGATTACTTTCTCCAGGGGGTTGTTGAAAAGCTCCAGTGAGAAGATGCCAGCCAGGGACTTGGCACACAGCTGGGCCTGGTGGGGGCGGTTGTTCTCATTTTTATTTCACTCCACCTCTCCAGGGTATGGGAGCTCGCTCCCCACCAAGCCGGCTGTCCCACTGATGACCAGCTGTGGCTCTGGAGTCGAAATCCGTCCTCTGTGCAGCCTCCGCAACTCCTACTTTCACTGTGCATTTCAGGAAAAGGAGCTGAAGAGCGAAGTCAATCAGGAATATCAGAAACATTTTTTTCTCTTTGTATGGCGAGCCCATCCCTGTAGGGAACCACCTTCACCCTTCTCAAACATTTTAGCAGAAGACTCAGAGTTTGGGTCCAGGAATTCTACCTTTAAGAAATGTGTTCTAAGGGAAAAATCATGAAAGTCTGCACAGATTTAGTTGCAAGGATGCTCATTATGGAGTTGTTTATCATGGCCAAAAATTAGGAACGAACCTAAATGCCCAACAATAGGAGATTACTTAAAAGAAATTGTAGTCCTTTTGAAAACAGACAACTAGGCAGCCATTTAAAATTACTCTGCAAAAGATAAGTTATTGACATGCAATATTTGCCAGCTGCTTCACCTGTGAAGGTAGATAATGAAAGGGTATCGAGTATTTGTACATTTATGCTTAGAAAAAAAACTTTAAAAATACCATACAATGGTAACAGTAGCAGCTGGGTCCTGGGTTGTTTGGTTGGGAGAACTGCATTGCCTCATCCATATTTTCACCACATCATTCAGGCTACAGAACTTTGCTGCAAAAAGGGGAGCTTGGCAGAGGCAGGTGCCCCCAAATTGAGAAAACCCTGAATGAACTGACTTTACCCCAATGATCTAAGATAAAGTTTCTTCCACGGGATGAAATGGGGGCTTGAGACAGAGATGAATTTCAGATGGGTTCTCAAGCAGGTAAACTTGTTTCTATTTTCCTGAAGTTTTGTCTGGAGATTTTCTGCTCCTCCTCACACAGGAAGCTCAGCATAGCGGGGGCCTTTGAGAGGGGTTCAAAACACAGGCACTTGTGAAGGCCCCGCTCCCAGGACCCCTGGGCAGATTACAGGAAGAGTGGCCGGCACTGGATCGATGCAGCACTGATTGTTACAGAACTGTTTCCACCCACCATGTTCTCTCTACAATCTGGGCCCTCTCTTAGCTCCAGGATAGAGCTCAGAGGTTTCTCTGATGCTGCAGAGCCGGGATTTAGGGATGCCGCAGAGGAGCGGCGGACGTCATTTGGTCCACAGTAGCACCGTAGTGGGACCAAGAACACATTTGCCTTGTTGACACCTGCTTGCGTCTTTGCATTGGACACTTATTCCTGGGGGTGCTGGGCCTACGCAGCCTGGGCCGCCACAGAGCTGTTTCGTCTGTGAGCCCCTTGGTAAAGGGATATGTAAATGTGTGAATATTCACCAGTCTGAATGGCAAAACTCCTCTCCAGGCGAGGCAGTTTGCAGCAAAATATGCCGTAAATATTTGTTCAGCCTGGGAAAATGACTCTAATTGCATAATTAAAGTTGTTGTTGATGCTACTTCCGGACAGAATGACTGCAGAGGAGGGCCCAGCCTGCAGCTGCCCTTCAGAGCTTTTTCAATAGAGAGACTGTTTGCAGAGACTTTTCTCTGGCCCCTGTCTCTTCACAGGGAGAACGAAGAAAGGAACTCGGGGAGAGGTTGTCTGTGGGAGAGAGGAGGGTGTGGAAAGGTCCCAGAATCAGAGGACCACTGGTGTGGGGCCTCGCAGATCCTCCCTGAGGATTAGGGCTATCTTCCAAATGTCCAACACACATTCCACGCTCCACGGACAGCAGGTAACTTGAGCCAACGATTCATTCACTTAAGTGGAAAAATATTAGTAGATTGAAAGAGATTTGCTTAAAAAGACATTAGATCCCAACTGGATCCAAAACCAGCGTTCCTTGCTAAGGTAACCACAGAAACACAACGCGAAGTGAAAGAAACTGGCCACACAAGACCCCTGTATTGCATGAGTCCATTGATATGAAGCGTCTGGAATAGGGGAAGCCTGTAGAGACAGAAAGTAGTTAAGGGGTTGCCAGGGGTCAGGCGAGGAAGCAATGGGAAGGGACTGCTGACCCCTGACCCCGACAGCTGCAGGGTGTTTTGTGGGGGGTGATGAAAATATTCCAAAGTTAGATTGTGGTAGAGTTTCCAGAATCCTGTGAATATATGAAAAAGCATTGAATTGTGCATTTGAAATAGGTAGGGTTTTTTTGTTTTTTTGTTTGTTTGTTTTGTTGTTGGGACGGAGTCTCACTCTGTTGCCCAGGCTGGAGTACAGTGGTGCGATCTCAGCTCACTGCAAGCTCTGCCTCCTGGGTTCACGCCATTCTCCTGCCTCAGCCTCCCGAGTAGCTGGGACTACAGGCGCCCGCCACCACACCCGGCTAATTTTTTGTATTTTTAGTAGAGACAGGGTTTCACCGTGTTAGCCAGACTGGTCTCGATCTCCTGACCTCGTGATCTGCCCACCTCGGCCTCCCAAAGTGCTGGGATTACAGGTATGAGCCACCGCGCCCGGCCTGAAATGGGTGGGTTTTATGATATGTAAGTTATAGCTCCATAAAGTTGTAAGTAAAAGAATAAATATAACCAAAACAAAATATACCAAAGACTCTGAGTTAGAGGCCTGCATTCACCTTGTTGAAAAGAGAGCTGAGGAAGGAAGAGGTGTGTGCACCCCACTGAGACCCTCTCCTTTGGATCTGTAGGAGTAAAAAAAAAAAAAATGGAAAAAAGGATGGACTTTCTCCTTATGGATTCAATGTCATTTAATGCCAGGCCAATGATCCTCCTAAAACTACCATGAATACCATAAAATTATGTCATGTCACCAGCAACTGGATGAGAAACTGAGGCCACAGAGGGCAAAGACCTGCAAAAGTTACTTGGTTAGTAGGTGGGAGAGTGGGAGCCACCAGGAGCCTCAACTTCTAGGCAGACCCCACTGGCATTGAGTCAGGAGACCAAGAACCCCACCCCAGCCTCTCGACCCATCAGGAAACCCACACAAACTGCCTAGACAGCTGCAGGGAGGGTTTGGCTCGCATCACTGCATAGCGGAGGGTCTAGACACAGGGCAGGGGCCCTGGACCCAGAGGCCCCAATATGGCAGGAGGGTCCTATTTCCCTCTCCCCTCTCCCTAGCAGCAGAAATCTCTGGAATGGAAGTATTCACTACAACACTAAGCTCCTGGTGTGGCCTGAAGACAGCCCCTTCATCTCTGAGCCTGTTTCCCCAGCTGTACAATGAGCACTCTGCCTTGGTCCCTGGAAGCCTTCCCTGCCATGAGGTTGGAGTCACACGGTTCTTTGGTGGGACCCTTAGAATTAGGATTTAGTGAGCCCAGGTCCAGGTGTGGGGAGAGTGGCAAGGCAGAGAGCGCGGCTGACTTCGTGAAGACACGATGAGAACGATTCCACCCCAAGTAGTTCACTGCAGCTCAGCAGCGTGCCTGAAATCCCACTACCAGGATCCCCTATTGCCCCACTTGATGACACCATCTATCCCCACCTGCTTCTGAGTTGATCTGGGAAAGGACAGTGGGGAACATGAGGTTCAGACTCATAGGCATAACCCCAGGTCCCCTCTGTTCTAGCCCAAAGCCTGGTTCATCCACAGGCCACAAAAGTCAGCTAGAAATCCCCAACCTGCTGCTGGTTGTTTGTCTTTAGGGGCATATGTGAGCTGTTTAGCTCAGACCTCAAGATATTGATCTGTCTTTAAGAGAAGCCCCTGGCTTCTCCCAGGGAGATGAGAGGGTACCTGTTCTATGGCCCAGAGGGCAGCATGAGGACCCTCATTCCAGGGAAGCCAGCATCTGGAAGACCTTATCTGCCATGCCAGCTGCCAATCTCTGGAGGGTTCAAGGCTATTTTTCAGGGATGGGTGAAGATAGCTCCTTGCACCCAGTGGAAGCTGGAAGAGCTCGTGAAATTCTCTGCCAAGGCCAAGGCTCCCAAATCTAGGTGAGCAGACACATGAGCCTGGGCTGCCCAAGACTGGCCCTGGGAGACCAGTCTAGCCCAGTTGGAGCCTCCTGGGCTGAGCCCAGCCCTTGGGGTTGGCATTAGCCCCCTGCCCCATAGTCCCTCTGGTTAATAGAACACTCTGCCCACAGAGGTGAACTCAGGTCTGGCCTCCATGGGTGCGGAGGCTGTGGCTGTCTGTTTGAAGCCTCAACAAGGGTTCATCACTATTAAGGACGGAGACCGGGGAGCTGGGGGGCCGGTGACTCACTCGGCAGCTGCTCCCCTGTTATGTAAAGTGCAGCTCAGAGCCATTAGCCGATAGGAGATGAAATTTACATTTTGAATTAACTCGGATCATCAGAATGCTTCTTCTCGACCCAGGGAAATTGAACATCAAGTTGGAGGGAACTGTGGGCAGGAGGGGTGGGGGCTCAGCCAAGCATGCCGGATTGCCTTTTTCTTTTTCTTTTTTTCAACAGGCTGCAGGCAAAGGGGACAAGAGGACGCTGCTGCGAAGTCAGTCTTAAAGAGAGAGGGAGAGAGAAAGTGGAGTTACTCCTTTTCTGTTTTCCTTGGGCAGAAGCACAATAAATCAGCATGGCAGAATTAAATTCTGATCTGTCCGATTTCCTCCATCTCACCCTCTCATAATAATGGTTATTTATTGAACACTTATTGTGTGCCCAGCACTTAGCTAAATGCTTTATAGATAAGGCAGAAGTGAATTTGTCTTTCCCCTTCTTTGTTTCCCCAACCCGCATTTCTAGTGGGGAGGGGGTCTGATGAGAGAAGTAGAGAGACCGAATTTTATGAACAACACAAAGTGCTGAGTTATGTTAGGAAGCCTTCTGGCTCTTTTAGAGGCAGCATTTGGGAATCTGAGTCCCTAAAGCCTCCTGTGACCACAGTGCACAGTGAAAGCTGCTGCTCTGTCCAAGGGGCCCTGTGGACAGCACCCCCTAGAGGTGTGCATTGCACCTCTCCTCTCAGAGCCCAGATGAGAGCACACAGCTGAGAGACACAGCTGTTCTGAGTCAAGCCTTGCAGGCTGGGATGGGGATTCAGGAGGAAAGGTGAAGGTGTTTCCACCTTCCTTTGACCTCAGAGTTTGTCTGCAATCAGCTGCTAGTGAGAGTTTCCTTCCTGGAAAGGAACTGGGTCCAGATGTCCTTCTAACTTGGTTTAGAACAGACTTCCTGTGTCACTCAACTCCCCAACAACTCGGGCTGTGGGAACAGGGGTTCTCTTTCTACTGGGTCTTCCTGGCCTCATAGACAAACTGACTCCCAGGAACTGGGTTACATATAACTCAACTTTCGGTGGGTTCACTTGATGCAACCTCATGCCCTTCATGTCCTGCCCTGAGATGTGTCAGAAGAGGTCAGACCTCCTTGTACCATGGGTATGGGTTCTATCAGTGAAGTGATGTTCCCTGGGGCCCCTCTAACATGGGGGTTACAGTCACTGCATAAGTGTGGAGAACAACTACTGATTCAAGTCTGTGCTGGTAACAGCAGGGTCAACTTTTCGTGTTGCTGAGCATGAGAGAATGTGCTTTGAGGAGCGACATTTTTGTTCTGTTCCCAGCTGGCGGATGCCTCCCTAGAATGGCAATTCTCCAAGATCAATCTGTCACTTTCCAATGAATAGTTATCGAACAGCCTCTGACTGCCTGGCACTTAGAGTCAGCCCAAGTGCTTAGATGAGCTGACCAAGACTGTCTTTCTTAATGAATTGGTCCCACAGGGGTCCCTGTCCTTTTCCCAGGGTCACTGAAAAACTTCAAGCCTCAAGGTGTAAGGAGTAATATTTTCTCTAAGGAGAGTCTACGTTACTATTCTGCCCCATTCAGAACTGCCTGATGGTCAGTCTCCTGTTCCATCCCCTCACATTTTGGAATTCTGCCTGGGCAGTGAGGGAAGGTGCATTTGCATTCCACCTCCCTCCTTCCTTCTTTCCTTCCTTCCTTCCTTCCTTCCCTTCCTTCCTTTCATCCATCCATTCATCCATCCTTCTGTCCATCAATCCATCCATCCTTCTATCCATTGATCCATCCATCCATCTGTCTGTCCATCCATCCATCCTTCCATCCATCCATCCATCCTTCTGTTCATTTGATTCATCTATCTATCCATGCTTTTGTCCATTGATCCATTTATTCATCCACCCATCCATCCATCCACTGTCCATCCATCCATCTGTCCATCTGTCCATCTATCCATCCATCCATCCTTCCTTCCTTCCATCCATTCATCCACCCTTGTATTCATTGTTCCAGCCCTTTACTCTTCCATTTAATTATTCTTTCTCATATTCTCCAACTATCTATGCCTCTGGATGCTTGTCATCCATCTGTACATCCATCTAATGGTCCATCAACCTCCAATAAGTCACTCATCTGATCTCCATCCAGTCCATCAATGATCAACCCTGCATCCATCCTCAATCCATCCTTTCATCTTATCACTAAGGACACATAGCTCCCCATCTGTGAGAGCCAGAGTTTGAATTAGCCTTGCCTGGTTTTCCCACATGCCTTCAGGATACAAATAACTGCACCCAGACATAGTAGACAAGCTGGGTGTCCTGAGAGGTGTAGACAGGTTGTTTCAAAGTTTCAGAGGAAGGAGAAGGAGCATCAGGGAAAGCTCCTCAGAGGAAGAAGTGTTTGATTACTGTCATAAAATAACATCATATTTGGAAAGTCAAGATATAACTGGAAAAGTGTAGGCATTCCAGCGGATTATGGGATCTGCGTGAGGATTGGGTGGATGGAGGTAGAGTGGTTGGAGAATCAACAGAGGGTGAGTAGCGAGGTAGATGCTGTGTAGACGGCTGGAGGTTGAAAGGATGGAGGAGAGGTTTGGTCAGATTAAAGGGTGTGGAAGTGGGAACAGAAGAAAGGTAGTGTGGCCCCCTCCCATGCTAGGGCAGATTATGAAAAACCATGCTGTGTAACTGAGCAAGGGTTGATTTTGTTAGACAGGGAGGTAGAGAAGCTTGTGGATGGTGAGCGAGCTCCCAGGGAGAGTGGCCTTTTCCAAAAGCTCCTCTGGTATTGTATGCCTTCTGCACTGGGAGTGGTGATCAGTGCTGTTCTTCTCAACTTGGGGATATGGGGGCCAGAGACGCCATGGAGTAGAGGCCCTAACCCTCTGGCTGTTCTGCAGTCTGCCATCAATCAAGTGCTCATGGCTAAAACTCCAGCCAACAAGGAACTTGAACAACACAAGTCCAGAAAACAGGCTGTTGTCAAGAGTTTGACTGATTGATGGTTTGGAGCTCAGAAAAAGTTTCCCCATGATCATTTCTTAATGGCCGTTTCAGAACAAAGGGGCAGAGGAAACCAAACACCTTCCCAGGGTCTCACCTCTGGCAGGGGAGAAATTGAGGTCTTTGATGGTTTCAGATGTAAGTGCTACCCTGCTGTTAGGCTAAAATTTCCAGTATTTGAAAAGTTCCAAGCTAATTTTCAGGGAGGAAATTAGATGAGAAATGGCTTTTAAAACATGGAGAATCTTATGTTTAAAAACTTGGGTTGCCAAGGAAACTCTCTCTTCAATACTTCTTTGCCACCGTGTTGTAAATTAAGCCCCTAACTGAAAGGTAATTAAGGTAATTGGTGGCACCGCTGCAGAGAGAATGTGGCAAGGGAGCCGGAGGGAAGGAGCCCCCAACCTTTTAGGGCACACAATCCCCTTAGCTCTGGGGAAGCTGCATCCATACTGCATGTGGGGACCTTGAAGGCACCTTTGGAGAAGGCAGACCAGCAAACAGCCGTGAGCCATGCTCAGTGAAAGGCCAAGGAAAGGAAATCTGAAATGTCACGCTGCTACCCTGTTGGTTTCGAATAGGTGAAAGCTCCATGAGTCAGTTAATGAGCAGATTGGGAAGGGCTACAGTGTTCTGGCCCCCTGCGGCCAGGTTAATGCATGTGGTATCAGGAGAGCGCTTCAGCAATTGTTTTCTGCCACCTTCAGGAAGGAGGCAATTAGTTTGTGGTCCCAGCCAGCCAGCAATCCATCTGTCCATTCATGTATCTCTCTATCTGTTCATTCATCTAACTGTCCATCTGAACATCTATCCACCCATCATCTATCCACCCACCAAGCCAGCCATCCACCCATGTATTTGTTTATCCACTCATCCATCTATCTGTTCACCTGTTCATCCCTCTACCCACTCTCCCCACATACACAGCTGGATGGATGAGCATATCAATGAATGGATGGATGGATGGATGGATGGGTGGATGGATGGATGAATAATGGGAGGGGTGAATGAGCGGATGGAGAATAGACAGATGGATAGTGGATGAGTGCATAGCTACTATCCATCTGTCCACCTATCTCCATTTACTTATCTATGCAGCCACCCACCTACACATCCATCCATCCATCATCTATTCATCATCCATCCTCCATCCAACCATCTATCAGTTCATCTCCTACCCATCCATCTAGTAAGTAAACATTTCCTAAGCATCCATAATTATAGTGACAACATCTCCCACTCACTGAGAGATAAGGTATGTCAAGGCCTTTCCAGGCACAATCTCTTTAGATCCTTCCCTCAACACTGTGACCTCTAGAATGTGCCCCATTCCAGAAATGAGGCAGTAGAGAGGTTCTCACAGCTACCAAAGGTGAGAGCTTGGATTTTAACTCTTGTCTACACCCTGGGTGCAAATTCCTAGGAGAGGGGCAGTGGCTTTTATCATCATCTATCTCTGCATCTTTGAGCCTGGCGAACAAGATGTGAAGGAGGGTAGGGACAGAGAGCTTGGCTGAAGCACTGGGAAAGAGACCTGTGTCTCAGGCTCCAGGGGCCAGGGGCTGTCAGTGACCCAGGTCCAACTGCCCTCGCTCTGACCTGCCCTAGCACACCCTTCTGCACATACCTAGGCCTTTCCTCTTCCCACGGGGTAAACACTGCCAGCGTGGTCAGGTTGCTGGTGCCAAGGTGAAAAGTCCATGGATCAGAAACTGGGCCCCCCTGGGAAGTGCTGTTCCCAGAAGCTGAGGCCTTTCTTCCAGTAAACTTTGGCCTCCTTCTTTCTGGCGCTGACTCCCCATGCACAGGGAGTCCAGGTTCACATCAAAGGGGTGGGGAGGGGAGAGAGGGGTGTGCAGCTGAGCACCCCATGGCCCAGCACTGTACTGCGCTGGAGCTTCAGGTGCTTCTTCATAGTCAATTCAGTCAACATCCCACCTGGGGGCTGGTCTCAGTCTTCTCATTTTGCAGAGAAGGAGACTGAGGTTCATAGTGGCAAAGTAACTCTCCCCAGGTCACATGGTTAGTTTCAGGGAGAGAAGTCTCATCTTGAACCCTGATATCAGCAGGAAGCAGCTGGAGCCAGACTGTAGTGGACCTAGGGGTGATAAGTGGACTCCACTGTCAGCCAGTCACTTCTGAGCTGTGTGACCCTGAGTGAGTCCCTTAACCTCTCTGTGGTTCAACCCCCTCTTCCTACTTACAGGGTTGAGAAGACTCACAGAAGGGGTGTACGCCAAGTGCTTTGGATACTCTCGGCACTCAGTAAATGTGGGCTCCGTGCGGTACTTGTCTCCTGTGTGTACGGGAGTTCTGCAGGGAAAAGTTTGTTGGGCAGAGGAGTCCCACTGCTGCATGCTGGCTGAAGGGCTGCAGCCGCACTTTGCGGGAGGCTGAAGAGCCAGGAGAGGCGAGGATCGATCTGCTGTCATTCAGCCCCAGGAAGGGCACCCTGACACCTGGCAGCTCCTCCACCACTGTGGCAAACTGCAGTCCCGGGAGAGGCTGCCACCTTGCTGAGGGACGGGTGGGAGCTGGTCCCTGGGTGGCGGGGGGGAGGTTCCCCTGCACGTATCCTTCACAAACCTCTTCACAGGCAAAACCCGGGGACAAGTGTTAAGAGCTCTTTGTCATCCATCTAATGAACATTTGTTGAGTGAGCCCCCGAGGAGCAGGAGCTGTCTTGTCCTTACCTCCTCCGACTCTGGTGCCCAGCACACTGCCTGGTGACACCCACTGGAACTGACCCTCCCAAGGGCTCCTGTGTACCAGCAGAGAAGGCATTTCCAACAGGCTGCCTCTCCAAGCCCAGTCTACTCTCTAAGGCAGCCATCACCTGTGTCCTGCTCACTGGGCTTAGGGGGCCAAGATAGCCAAGGTCACTGGGATCCTAAGGAACAGAGTGGGATTTGAACCCCAGTGTGTCTGAGCCCAGAGGCACTGCCTCCGCCACTCTCCCCATCTGCTGACCCCCAACTGCTTTGCAGATGTTACCAGTGTGTACCGGTTGGCAAAGGCTTGCTCAACCCTGGAGCATCTACTGAGTGCTGTCTGCATGGCAGGGGCTGGGGGACTCACGGGAAAGCCAGACACAGACCAACTGGGACCGAGGGCTTCTGAGGCCACCGCACCTGCTATGGTTTTCTGCCAGGGGTACTTGCCCAGGAGTCAGCTTTGGAAACACTTTGGAGCTGCTTCCCAAGGCCAGAGCAAAAGCCTGCCCCACTGCTCCTTCCTGGAGTAAAATCTGAATATTTACTCCCTATGGAGTTTGCCCCAGGTGCCAGGGGCTGTGCTGAGCCCCCTCTCATGGTCTCCCCTGAAAGCCCGAGGGAAATGCTGTCTTCATTCCCATGCTGTTAATGAGACAACCATGGGGAATTAGCCGTGAGCACCACCATCTTTCTTGTCCCTTCAAACATCTCCAAGTCAGATAATCATAACAATAGTGGCAGGCATTCCACACTCATACAAGCTGGCAGTCCGTCCTGCCTTGGCCCCCGGCCCAGATAAGCAGAGGGAGGTGGTGCTGCGCCCTGCATCTCTATGGATGGGGAAACTGAGGCTCGGGGCCGGGAGGAGGCAGATCTGAGGGCTTCTGAGTTTCTCCTCCTCCTGCAGACAAAGAGAGTCACCCAAGGTCATCAGAGCTGCCGCGGTGGCAAAACAACAATGTTCTGACTTCTGGTCAGGTCCTCCTTCCATCACGACGCTCCAGCATGGGAGGGGAGGCAGGCGTGGGGGCCGTCAGGGGCCTCTTTAATTCATGAGTTACTGGCAGAAGCACAATCTCCAGGGAAGATTGATGACCGGCTGCAGGTATTGGTGGGCGGATTCATAAAGCTGTCGGCAGCGGGCCGTAAATCAAATGAATATTCAAGATTCCGCCTTGGGAGCAATTCCCCGGCTCCGACAATAACAAGATGGATGTGGGTAGGAAGGCAGGCGTGGTGGCCTCAGAAGCCCTCAGCCCCGGAATGAGGCACCGCACTTGCTCAGAACTTCAGCATCTGCCTGGGAAATCTGGGCAGCTCAGAAGAGGGAGGAGAGCAGATCATGGACCCCAGACCCAAATGCGGACCCTATGTTGAGGATTATGTTTTATTGAGGCATCATTTACTTGCAGTAGAGTGCACAGGTCTTAAGTGGAACATGGGAGGAGTTTGGATACCTGTGTATAATCACCACCCAGATCACGGTCTAGAACACCCCATCATCACCCCAGAAAGTTCCCCTGTACTCTTCTTCCCTGCTCACCCCCCATCCCAAGCCCCTGCTCACCCCCCATCCCAAGCCCCACGCAGCCACTGCTCTTCTTCCTCTCACTGGAGCATGTGGACCTCTGTGGAGGGCGTGGACTTGTTTGCCTGTTTTGCTCAGCTTTCTCTGCGTGGCTGAGCTGGGAGCAGCTCCCTGTCCTGCTCCGCTGCGCCGTCCCCCATGGCAAGAGTCTGCCACCATGGTATGGGCCATTCCACCCTTCATGGCCACCTGGGCTATTTCCACTTTTGTCTATTCTGAGAGGCTGCTGTGAATTCCTGCAAGGGTTTTTCTGGGTGCTTTTGTTTTGGGTAAACACCTGTGAGTGCAAGGGCTGGGTCCCAAGGCAGACATAGGTTTTACCATTTTAAGGAACTGCCAGACAGATTTCCAAGTGACTGTGCCTCTGCATTCCTGCCAGCAGCGGACGAGAGTTCTGGCGCTCTGTCCTCATCCTTGCCAGTGGTGTTTATGACACCTGTTCAGGTGAGTGCAGTGGCATCTCACCAGGAGACCCCCCCCTCCCCTTTGCTCAATTCACCAAGTCTCCACTGGTCCTGGGACACAGCCTTTGCTGTCCTCTCATGAGCCCTTGGGGAAGGCAGCTCATCTTTGTGGCTGAGTTCAGGAGCTGAGTCCCCAGGATCTGCCCTCCCCACCAGGCTGCTGCATGTTCCTGGAGCTGCCGAGGCTGGGACCCAGACCTGCCTTTTTAAGAACCTTCCCATGGCTGCCCACTGCTCTCAGGATGCAATGCACTCTCCTCCCGGTGGTCACGAGGCCCAGTGTCATCTGACCCTGGCCACCTCTCTGCCGCCACCCCAGGCCACCATCCTACCTGCTAACCATGCTCTGTTCTACTGCCTGGGATCAGGTCCCGCCCAGGACCTTTGTCCTGGCTGTTCCTTCTGCCTGGACTCCATTCTCCAGCCCCTTCTGTTGGTAGCTGTGTCCAGGTGGAAGGAATGGCTGCTGCCTCTGAGAGTGATGAGCTTGCTGTGGGCTAGGTGCTGGGCACAGTCACCAGGGGGGTCCCATCATGAACCTCATCCTCCAGACCAGGAAACTGAGGCCCAGCAAGATCACTGGAACTGCCCAAGGTCATGCCACAGGTCAGGGGCGGAGAAGAGATCAGCCTTCATCTCAAGCCTGTGGAATCATCCTCTCCTCTGGAGTGGCCTGGCATCTTGTCTGGGAAGGAAGCTCTGGGCTGGCCTTGGGCAGAGGCTAGATGATATGAAATGCCAGCCCCTCTTGGGATTCACACTCCCCGAGTAGGGCAAAAGGCACACTCTTGCCTCTTCCTCTTCTGGAGAACATTTCCCCATTTCCCAACTCAATATGAACTTCTTTCCCAATTCTGGGCCATATTACTTCACTGCCATTAGCCCCCACCACAGACAAGTGTTCCGTGGGATTGGGAGGCTTTAGAAGTTAACACAGGAGAGAGGTGGCCAGCACCACTAGGTTTCCCCTGGTATCTGGAGCCCCTGTCCATCCTGGTACAATACCAGCCCTCAGGACTCATCAATGTCCCAGAGGTCAAAGTCTCTGCAGGTGGGACAACCTAGAGCAAATCTTGTCCCATGTACTCTAGTCCCTTTGTATGCTGTTCCATCCAGGGCAGGCTGGTGACAGAAGACACGGTGCCCCCCACCCAGCCCAGGTAGCCCTGCCTTCTCTCCCCAGAGCCGAGAGCACTAATAGCCCCAACTGTTGAAGAAAGGGACCTGTCCCAGGGTCTTCACTTTGTAGGTCCTGCCAGCAGCCCTGATTTCTTTGTATGAACATTGCTGTCATCCATCAACTCCCCTCAAATCAGCTCCCCAAAAAACAGTCACCTCAGATTCCCCCCATTGAAGTAAAAGTTTCTTTTCCTAGACTTCTAAAGTCCGAGAAGGAACCTTAGCAACACAGGCACGTCTCCTGGGCAGAGGCGTGCGTCATGGAAAACTTGGAGGCTGGTGATTGGGCCGTCTCTGCTGCAGAGTCAAGTCCCTGAACGCTTGAAAAACAACATAATGTATTCCTGTCTGCAGCTCTGAGCAAAAGCTCATTTTGTGTCCTGTGTTTCCATTTCCTGAGGATTAATAAGTGCGGAGGGGAACTCGGGCTTCGTGCCGAATATTTATTTAGTCAATATACACATCAATTTAGCAAATTAGAGATCGCAAGCCATTTCAAAGCAATGCTGTAAAAATAATAGCTGTACTTTAAACTTGTAATGGATTTTGGTTTGGTGGGAGGTGGTGGCTACTACGTGCCTGGCACTTGATAAACAAAGAAGTTTAGTTCTCCTTAAACTTCAGTGGATGTCTGAGTCATTGGAGATGTTTGTTTAAAAAGCAGACAGATCCTGTTGCCAAGGGCACAGGCTGAGGGGTCTGGGGTGGGGGCTCTGGAACACAGTGAAGAGTGGGCTTCTGGTGAATGGCCCTGTGTCTACCTCCTGGCTGTGGAGGGCAGGGTTTCTCCGCCTCGGCACTGCTGTCATGAGGGGCTGCGTGCTTGTCCAGTGTAGGGGCTGCTCTGTGCACTAGAGAATGTTCAGCTTCACCCCCGTCTCTGCCCACTAGATGTCAGCAGCATCAGCCCCCTCCCCAGTTGCGACGATCAGAAATGTCTCCAGACATTGGCACATGACCCCTGGCAGGCAAAATCTCCCCCGGCTGAGATCTACTGATGTAGCGCAGGGTTCTCAGGCTCTCTGGGCCTCATTTCTTCATGGAGACACACATTCTCACGAACAAGGCTTCTACCCCACAACCCGGTGAGAGCACAGCTGCTGCTCACATCACATAGCTGAGAAAATTGTGACTCAGAGAGGCACAGTGACTTGCCCAGGGGTACACAGCCTACCCGCAGCTGACCTGGGGTACGCAAGGCACTTTCAAGTCCTTGAAATGCTCAGCAGCCCCTTCTCATCCCTCGAGCCTCTGTCCCAATGTCACCTCTTCAGAAGGGCCCTCGCTGTCTCTCTGCGCTAGGGTAGGCTCTCACCCCCGCTCTTCCGATGCTCTTTCTTACCCCTCTGCCATGTTCTCCACAGGACTTGGCCTAGCAAGCATCGTGACTGTGTGCGTATTGACCTGTCCTCTTCACTGTCCCCCACTGGCATGTGGGCCCCTCAAGGCTGGGGGTTCCTGAACTTGCTCCCTGCTGTCACCCCAGGCCCTGGAGCAGAGCAGATGAATCATAGAGCAATCAAATGGCTCATTGGAAAGGTTCCCAAGGCAAGGCTGCCGGCTGCACCACACCATTCATTCTCCCCATAATCTTAGCTAACAACGCCCCCAATTTTTATCTCCTGGTCATATGGGAGTGTGACCAAGTGCTGACCAGTAAGATGTAAGTAGAGGTCTTGTGTGAGGTCTTTCAGGAAGTGTCCTTACAGGAAGAAGCAAGCCCCTGCTTATCCCTTCCTCTTTCCTGATGAGTGAAGGTGGGACATGATGGCTGGAGCACAAGCAGCTGCCTTGGACAATGAGGTAGAAGCTCTGTGTTGAGGATGGAGGGTCAACACGGTAGAAGGGATCTGGTCTTTGGTGACTTCTAGAAGTTGCCTGACCATGCTGAGCTGGGCTTCTGTTACATGAGGGTGAAGTCATCTTCTGTTTCATTTAAGCCATGCTGCCCCTGGGTCTCTGCTCCATGCACCACACTGAACCCTAACCAGTCCTCTAGGCTCTGAGACTGCCCAGGATGGAAAAGGGAGCAGATGTTGGTTCTGCCCAGGCTGTTCTCAAATAAGTGGGTTCCATGAGTTTCTTCAATTATTATAGAAGGAGCTCGCACTTGCACCATTGAGGCTAATCTGCCCAGCTCCCAAGGTCAGGGGATCATTCGTGCCCCCGGAGTGACAGCTGCGGTACTGAGGGTCAGAGGGATGTGAGGGGAAGGAATGAGCTAGGATTCAAGCCCTGCGGTACCAGATCCTGGACCTGTGTTCCTTAGATGACACTGCTGCCTCTGACTGTCAGTCATGCCCATCCATCCATCCATCCATCCATCCATCCATCCATCCATCCTTCCATCCATCCATCCATCCTTCCATCCATCCATCCATCCATCCATCCATCCATCCATCCATCCAACCATCCTTCCTTCCTTCCATCCATGCATGCATCCATCCATCCATCCATCCATCCATCCATCCATCCATCCATCCATCCATCCTTCCTTCCATCCATCCATCCATCCATCCATCCATCCATTTCTTCATTCACTCAATGAGTGTTCACAATATGCTTGCTAAATGCTGGGGACAGGGTAGTAAACACTACAGCTTCTGGAATCCTGGAGTGAAACAGACTAGTAGGTGGAGATAGACCATGAGCCACCAGACAGAGAAACAGACATGGAGATTACAAAGTGCTAGGCAGGGAGTCAAAGGGGAGATGGAATTGAAAGTGACTGGTAGCGTGGCTTCAGAGAGAAGAGATGGGAAAGTACGCTCTGATCAGGGGAGGTGAGGTTGAGAAGTGAGGAAGGGAGGACTGAGGGCTGTGAGAGCTGGGAATGGTGCCCCAGGCAGAGGGAACAGCCAGTGCAAAAGCTCTAGGCTGGGGGTGGCCCAGGCAGGTCAGGGGATGGGGAGGCTGGAATGGGAGGGGCCAGTCTTGAAGGATTTTTGGTGGGGGACCAGACCATGTGGACCCTGGTCAGGGAATTATAAGAAGAGCTGGTACTACACAGGCTCTTACCCAGTGCTTTGCATGTTGTAGCTAATATTTTTGGTACCAACGTGTGCCCTCACCATTCACCCAGTGGTGACCAGCAGCAAACACCTGTCACTTCCTGGGCCTGGAGACTTTCTCAGACCACTGAAGCTGCTCTTCCCATGCACCGGCAGGCTGTTCACACCCTCCCTTGCTAGAAGCATCCTGCAATCGATCTCTGCCAAGATGGGTGGATAAATACTTTGGCTCCCTCACCTCCCGGCTGGAATAAACTTGATCTCAGGGTTATTAATGGTGCACTCTTCACTGGCTCCCAAAGTTCCCAAGAAAAGTTGAGCCCACAGGGACAACTTACCTGCTAAGGTGCCCTGTGTTGCTGTCTCCCTTTCCCTTCCCTGGCTCACTTTCCCTTCTCCTCTGCTAGGGCTTCCTGGGATCGCTCACGTTCTTGTCTCCCGGTCTGCTCCTGGGACAACCCAGTCTGAGACACAGAATTAGCTCATTTAGTCCTCACAGTCATCCCAGAGAGGAGGCACTATCATTGCTCCCATTGCAGAGAAGAAAATCAAACCGAGGTACAGAGACATTAAGTCATTTGCTCCAGGACACACAGGAAGTGGCAGAGCTGGGACTTGAACTCCATGGTGACTCTGAGTCTGTGTGTTGACCACCCTGCCTGCAGCACCGTTTATATTTGGTCCTGACTATGATTTGAAGTAGGCAGGGGTTCCATGCAGACCAGCGATTCTTCAGCTGTGGTTCTTCCCCAGTGACAGCAGCAGCACCTGGGAATTTGTCTGAAAGAGTGATTTGGGTGGCCCACCCCCAGAGCTCGATTCTGTGGGTCTTGGGGTGGGCCCAGGAGGTTCTGGTGCACGCTCAAGTTTGAGAACCATTGGCTTAGGCAAGTGGTGTAGACATAACGTACGGGAGAGGAATGGGAGGCAGCAGAGGGGTCTCCATCCCAGGGAAGAGAGGCTTCAGGGGAGAGAAGGGGGCGCGGGGGGTGGAAAGGGGTCAGATTCAGGCCACATTTGGGGTTGAGCTGACAGACTTGGAGATGGATGGGGTGTTGGGGGTGAGGGGAAGAAAACCAAAGATGACCCCTAAATGTTTGGCTTCTGCCAGCAAGTGGATCTCAGCACCATCCTCAGAGTGGGGAACAACGGGGGAAGCTGGCTGGGCAGGGCTGAGGGGTCCATGTGAAAATGAGGGGGTGGCATGCATTCAAGGGGGGCTGCCCCCTTGACAATTCTGCTTTGCCCCCCTCCCCAACCCTGCATTTTCCAGAAGCTAGTCTCTCTCTGGGAACCTGACTCCCTCTGAGAACAGGCCTGGCTGAGCAGCCTTGGGAGGAGTGGATTGGGGCAGGAGCCAGGGCCACTGGGTGGTGGGGGGGAGGGGTGGTGCACACGCTGCAAAGTCCAGTCCTGTGGCCTGTGAAGGGAGCAACAACTGTGGTACCCGGGGAACCTCTGTTCCTGGAAGGAATGATCAGGCAGAGGCTGGCTCACCCCACACCCTAGCTGTGATGTCCTGACTCCAAAACATCTAAAGCTCAGGGGGAAAAAAAATATAGCTGCATTTTACTGTTGCATTTCAAAGCTTTCAGACAATGGTTGCCACCCAAAAATGGAAGCCCCCAAGGCAGGCCACCCTGCTTCGCAAAAAGGGCTTTGGCTGGGACACCGGTGGGCTCCCTGTGAATGTTCACATTGGAGAACAGAGTTATCCTAACACCAGCAACTGATTTAAAAAGTAGGTGATTATTTTAAAATAGCATTTTAAAATATTTTCATCATTTGATTGTGTGCGGTGTTCATATGTCCAGGAAAGCAATCTCCATTACAACACAAGGACACACGGGCAAGGATTGGGTGGTGGGGAAAGGGGAATGCTTAGGACTTGCAGAAATATGGAGTTCAGTGAAGAGCTGTAGAATGGAAAGGATCTGAAGAGACGCCATACCAGGCAGGAGGACTGCCGCGGAGAAAGGAATGGCGGTGAGAATGACCGTGTCTGGCCATCAGCTGGCAAGGTGGCCCTCTGAGCTCAGTAGGAGATACCTGTGATGGGCCCAGTAAAGAAGCAGGTCTGACTGGAAAGGTAGGTGCGGATTCACTGAGCACAGGAATGTGATTTCTCAGGGCTGGCAGGTAGAGAAGGAAAACAGACATTTGTCTCTGGAAGGGGATAAAATCTTTGATTTTACTCAATCTGATCCAACATATATTAATTGTGCACCTACCACACATATAGGCACAGTTGTACACATGAAGATACAATGGTGTACCGGACAGACATGGCCCTGTCCATAGAGCACACACTCTGAGGGTGACAGCTTAGAGAGCATCACGTGATGTTGTGGTGGTGCAGCCTGACAGGGTGAGGGACCTACCAAGGTCACACAGGGCTGGATCAGAGTCCCAGGCCCTGACCGCCAGCTCAGTGCCTTTCAGCCTGTCCTTGAGCAGGGACTCCTGGGAACACACTGTGGGTGCACCAAGTGGCCCCAGTGCCCTCCTTGGCAGCTTCAGCAGAGGGTAGTGAACTCTCTACCCTGTGGATTCTTCTGGAAAGGAAAGAGATGTTTTCTTGCTGTTGGTGGAACTTTAACCATAAGGAACCTACTTTTCTCCCATCTTTCTCCATACAGAAAGGGATCTCTCAATTTGGTGCTGAATCTCAGACAGATCGAGGGGAGGGTGCCCCCCAGGCAGACTGCCCCTTGGGCATCCTAAGTATGTATCCTGAATTCACAGGAGGCATGGGATGAATTTAGACTAAGGGTGGAGAAGGCAGCTGTCAGAATTTTCAGCCTCCGTTCTTGGCCTGGGCAATTCTGCTCAGCCCAAACTTGCTCAGCCAAACCAAAGCCCTTTGGGGTATGGCTGTACCTCCTTAGAAGACGTCTGAGGTGGTATCTGCTGTTGTCTTGGCACATCTTCAGGAAAGAGGTCTCATCTCCAGCTCAAGTAATTTATCCTGGAATTCCTTGCAACCACAAACACATTGACCCTGAGAGGGGCTCTGATAAATGTGAATTTCTCCATCTTATCGCACTCTCACAGATGTCTTAGCAATGAAGCAGCTGGGGCCAGGGAGCATCTAGACTCACTTCTTAATTGTTCTCTCACTTAATCCTAAGCCTTCAGCACTTTCTCGCCTGGGTGTTCCTTCTTCATGCTATGCACATATACAAAGCCACAGAGAAATACGATTTAGGACCCGGAGGGATCTCTAAAAAATAACCAATGTGTTTTGGGTGCTATGAGACAGGGACTGTGTTAAATCCTCAACCAGGATGAGCTCATTTGGCTTCCATTGTGAAACTGCTGCCTTGGGGAGCTGCCCAGTCCAGCCTCTCAGAACACGCCACCTCAGGGCCACAAACAGGGAAAGAGCCCCCTCCACCCTGCAGGCCCCCACCCCCGATTTGTCCTAAACAGCCCTGGTCTTTTAAGGAGGCTTTCGAGGTTGATGTTGCCCAACATTAAGCAGGAGTGAAGAGGAAGCAAGACGGAAAAGGGGCACCCACTCTAGTAAGCATGGACCCTCAAGCTGGCCCTGCAGACCCCACTATGTCCTGGGGAGGCCTGGCAGGGGGTTCAGCCTCGCTGTCTTCGGGATGGTGATAGAGCCACCTATACTGCATCTCCAGCCCTTGTAAGCTCTGCCTGTGCTCTCTTCCCTGCAGCCATGTGAGGTGGGGGCCACCTGTCATGCCCACAGCGGGCTCGTGGGGTCATGGTGAGAATTAAATGAGAAAACACATGCGGAGGGCTTAGCATGGGGCCCTGTGCCTGGCGAGCTGTGACAGGTGCAAGCCTCTCCTGAGTCCCATTTTACAGATGGGGAAACTGAAGCCAGAGAGGATAAGTGACCAAGCTGGGTTTATGATTGGTCCTCCCGAGCCCTGATCCCATGCTCCTTGTGGACTTGAACGTTGGATGCAGCCCAAACCCTGAACACGTGTCCAGGGAATCAGGGCACCAGTAAGGAGGATGAAAATCAGGCTGTGTACACCGAGACAGTGGTGTTTTCCCAGCATGCCCCTTAGGGAGGGGCTATCAGTGCTCTCCCTGTATAAATGGGGAGACCAGACCTTTGCCTGAGGCCACACAGGGAGGTAGGATTTGAATTCAGGTCTCTCAAACAGCAGAGCATGAGTGCTTAACAACCACACACTACCACCCCTACTGCTTCCTTCTCACAGGCAGAAAGGCAAGACCCTCTCGAGGCAGGCTCCCAAAGGCTGCACTGTTTCTGCTGACACCCCCACGACACACCTGGAGGTGGCCACGGTTGAGGCTGTTGGTGGTCGGGGTGTGTCATGGGGAGCGTAAGGACCCCACAGCTGCACTGCCCTGGCTGGCGTCCTGCACAGCCACTTGCCACCTGTGTGATCCCAGCCTGTGTCTGCTGCTCCGAACCTGGCTCAGAGTTGGACAACTAGAGGAGAGCACCATGGCACAGCTGGGATTGAACCCAGCCAGTGTGGCTCTCAGTCCATCCCAGCTTCTTGCTACCCACTGCCTCCAGGTCAAGCATGTAAGGCTCTTAGCACCACTGGGCACACAGCAGGTTCCTCACAGGCCCCACTCCTGCTGTGTGCCACGGCCACCCCACTGCCCACCCTCTGCTCTGGGCTGTGTTCTGACCAGGGCCTAGCTCCCCAGGCGAGAGGAGGTATCCAGGGCAGACGTACCACGTCTGGGGGAGTGGCCCTCTGTGAGCCCCTGGCCTGCTGGGCTCCTGGCCTGCAAGTAGCCCCCTCCCCCAGGAATGCCTCCAGATTTAAACACACCCATGTGCTGAGAAAAATACCGGTCCCCCTGTCCCCAGTAAGCGCCATCCAGCACTGGGGATTTTGCTGTCCCGGCAGTGGGGGTGTCCCCTGTGTGTCTCCTTCAACAAACACCTCCCTCTCAGGTGGCTTTGCAAGGCCTTGTTTTTCTGGACCAAAGTCCTGAGCAGAGGGAAAGAGCTTAGATGGGGTGGGGCTGCTCCCAGCTAACCCACAGCCAGAGTCTCTGAGAGCTGGAAGTTTCCAGCAAGAGATCCAGCCCGAGCTGGCTCCGTTAATCATTCTCTGTGGATTCGGGACTCGGCCTGGATGGAGTTTTCAGGCCACAGGACGGCCTGGGTTGAGCATGAGGATGGAACAAACATTCCAATGGGGGTGTTCTGGTGACCCACCCAGGGAAGGGGCAGGGGCAGCAGTGGGGAGAGCGAATGCCCACCCTGTGGCTGGATGTAGCCAAGGGAGACCCTGCTGTGATGCTGAAGGAGTGGTCCCCTGGGCTTGCCCACACCTTCCCCATGCTCCTTCCAGAGCCAGAGGGGTGGGATGGGATAAGACGAGAAATGGGGCTGGGAAACCGAACCTGGACAGCTGCAGAGACGCCCTCCTGCAGCCCATAGAGCAGGCTTCTGTGTATTCCTAAACACCCTGCACACCTTGCGGAGTGGACTATGCTGGATTCAAACATGAAAAAGAAAAGAGAAACATGGTAAGAGGTGCATGAGATCAACAAGGAGAGGCTCATGCCTACTGCGCACTCACTGCATGCCAGGCACCGTGCCCAGCGCCCAGGAGCCACTTGTCTAATGCTCCCGCCATGTGAGAAGTAAGGACTGTCACTGTGTCCACTTCTCAGGGGGAACACTGAGGCTCCATCGGGTTAGACAAAGGTCCAGACCCCATGGTAGGAAATGGCAGAGCAGGCTGGACCTACTCTGAGCCAGGTGTGGGACAGGCCTGGGTGGAGAGGGGCGAGGTGCACGTGTCCCCTCAGAGACCCCAGTCCAACAGCCAGTTCCCCATAATGTGGTGTAGGGGTGGCTGGAAACTCTTAGATCCTGGGATCACAGACCCCAAGGCCAGGACCGAGACCTACTGCCACCAGCTGAAGTGGAGGGGACATCACTGGGAGGGACCCTGGGCAGTGGGTGCAGTGTGGCCCCATGAGGGCCCGGTGGGGACCAAGCTGGGCTGGCAGCTGCACCCACTGACTCCTCTGCCTTTCCCTCTGTTTTGTTCTGTCCTCTTTCACAGGGACACCCACAGCTTCTGTCGTTCCAGGCCCACATCTGCCCAACACAGCTGCCTCCAACTGAGCGGCTCTTCTGTGGGGCCGGGGCGGTTTTCCCAGGAGAGCAGCCTACACTACAGGCCCATGAGCAAAGGTTGCCCGGAAGAGGGCACCTGAAAGAGGCCTGGGGGCCTGAGTGCACGAGCTTGTGAGGAAGTGGGAAGGGAGCTCCATGAGAGAGAACAGCATTACAGAGGGGCTCAGAGGCAAGGGCCAGGCCAGGTGCACCTGGAACTGGCTGCACGGGTGCATCTGGTGTGCTGAGTTCTGGCTGGGGAGCAGGAGGAGGAGGAGGAGGAAGAGGGGGCGGAGGGCCGGGTCTGGCTAACTGTGGGCTGAGTTCAGGAGTTCAGCGTTCTGATCCTGGGGGCAATAGGGAGCCACTGAAGGTTAAGGCCAGGGAGTAACAGGACTAGAGTTGTAGCTCCCAGGGTCCCCTGGATGCTGAGAGAATGGACAGAGGGGCCGGAGGGACATGGGAGGCCAGTAGGGAGATTCCTTCCATAGCCAACAGAGACGTGGTGGCTTGGCTGGAGGTGGTTTTGGAAGTGGGGAGAATGGGTTAATGGAGGATTCTAAAAGTGGGTTTTGATGGGACCCTCCCCAAAGAGGCTTCACCAGAAGCAGAGAAGATCTGCCTGGGTCCCAGGAGAAGACGTGGGGAGCAGGGCTTGGGACCCTACCCTGCTGCTGGGGCGCCGGGAGGGGGTCTGTCACGCTTCTCATTGCTCTGAGGGCTCCTGCCCCCTCTTTGGGGAGACAGGCTCTTCCCATCTCACCAAGGAGTGGCTGGAAGCCCTCAGAGCAATGAGAAGGGCAAGGAGGACATGAGAGCTGCACTGGGCCTTGCCCATCCCCCACCGGGGGAAGACAAGCTGGCGGGGAAGGAGTGGGCCAGCCTGGAGGCCCCTCTGGATGTGCAGGCTGGGATTGAGGTTCGGGGCTTGGGGTGGGGGCAGAAAGGTGGTTTTGTCTGGACCTTGACAGTCAGCAGAGGAGGTGGGAGGGAGCTTGTCACTTCCAGCCCCATCCTGCAGCCCCTCATCTCAGGCAGAAAGTCTCTGGACGGCGTATGACACCTCCAGCCCTGGCCTTAGATATCCCCTGTCCGAAGCTGGAATCAGCCAGAAAAATCAATGCTTAATCTGGTGACTTCAAGAGGAACATCGGCCACCACCTCGGAACCTGGACCCAGACCTGGGTTTTTGTAAATACTTCAGCTTGGAGTGAAGTCCTTGTTCGAAGTCCTTGTTCAAAGTCCCCCACCGGTTAGTGGGAATCAAACCCCAGCTGAGGTCCAGAGATCGTGCACTTGGTTCTGTGTGGGGGTGCGTGGCAGCCAAGGAAGTGGGTTCAGAGGCCGTGGGGCTTACTGGGCACCTTGATCTTTCCGGGCCCAACTGTGGCCCCCAGGGAATCCGAGATGCATCCTGGTTGCCATGGCCCCGGTCCAGGAATCACAGTGGGCTGGGGGGATGGGACCAGCCTGGCTGGGCACAGGGGCCAGAGAAAGGAAGGGAAGAGATGGCACCCAGGGGCCGCCAGCTGAGGGCACAAAGGGGAGAGGACACCGGGCCTTGGGGAGCTCATGGTGCAGTGGGAGAACAAGCAGGATGAGGGTCCCCCATGACAAAAGGAGAAACCCAGGCTTGGAGGGTGGCTCGCAGGCAGGTGGCAGAGCAGGGATGTGAAGCCAGGAGAGCCTGCTGCAGCTACCACCTCTTTGGGTGGGAGCGTGCCTCGCTCGAGGGCTTGCTCTCTGTGTGAGGCTGACTTTTTCTTGACCAACAAACACTCACTTGCTGTGTGTCAGGCCTGTCCAAGCGCGACAGGTGTCCACTCCCTAAAACCCCCACAATAACCCTGCGAGGTCAGTGCTGATTGATGGGAAACCAGGTGGGTGGGCACTTGCCCAGAGCCAAGCAGCCTGGGAGGGGGCTCAGCTACCCAGACAGCTCCAGGGCAGAGCGCCTGCCCCAGAACAAGGAGGACCAGGAGGCCTCGATTTACCCTTCAGCCCCGGGTCCCACAAAGGGCCAAGGTCAGGAACTGCCCCTTCTCTGTCCTTAATCTCACCCTAGGACCTGGGCCAAGTAAGACGTGAGTCCCCAAGGCTGCCAGCCACAGCCTGTGTCGGAGCCTCCTGGGGAGGGGCTGCTGAACCCCTGGTCACACCCGACTTCCCCGCACAGCGCCTGGGGGCGGGGCCTTGGAGCTGTGATTTGCATCCAGCCCCTTGGCAGATGTCAGCCACCACTCACACTGGGGTCTGAGTGCAGGCCTGGCCCCCGGAATGGTGCTGCTCATTTGAGAAGACACAAATGTCTCAAGCAGAACACGAGGGGCCCATGAGATGTGGGGTAGAGTTTACAGGACACAGAGAGAAACTCCGACTCAGGGAAAGGCCCGGGAGGGCTACAGGGAGGAGGAGGAGGGCAACGGGCCAAGTTAAGAGGCAGGACCTCCGGGCGGAAGGCGCTGCCCGAACAGAGGCCCGGAGGCTGGACAGGGGTGTTCCTAGCTGCAGTAATTAGAACTTTGGAGCAAACGAGGAAGAAGGTGTAAGAGAAGGAAGATGCGTGGGTCCGGCCAGATCTTGACATGCCCCGAGGGACAGGTTAATCGGCCAGGTTTCCAGACCCACTGGGCATCAGGATCACCTGCGAGAGTTCATTCCTTCACTCATTCAAGAGGTGCATATTGAGTGCTACTGTGGGCCAGACATAGTTCTCGGCCCTGGGGAGCCCGTGGGGAACTGATGGATGAGACCCCTACCCTGGTGGAGACAGGAGTGTCATCAGAGGACAGAGACTGTAATTAAAGAAACAGGAAATAAAATAATGTTAGATCCCTCTGGGTGCTCAGAAGCAAATAGACCGGGACACAGTACAGAGCACCTGGGCTGGGAGAGGAGTCGTTTGAACCGAGTCCCCGAGATGAGCCAGAGTAGAGTTCTCAGAAGTGGGTGGGAAGCCTCCAGAACAGATGGACCCTGGCAGCCCCCGCAGCGACTGGACACAAAGCCGCTGAAGGACGCATTGAGGACACCACTTTTCGGCAGACGGGCATGTGCAGGGCATCACCTGTGCTACACAGACCAACGGCCTGACTTGGGATTTGAGGGTCTGCAGAGATGGGGTGGGTGTGGGGGTCTCAGAATCAGCAACTCTGACCCTAGATGGGACCTCGGAGACCAGCCCCTGGCCCAGGGGTCTTGAACCGAATTGAGGCAGAGGGCTGCATCCATGCCCCCGCGCCCTCCTGCCCTGCGAATTCTGTGGGCTTTTTTTGCAAAAACAGATCAGGGGCGCCACCTGGTGGCTAGAGCTGAGGCCGTGGCCGCTTCAGCCCAGGCAGCGGTCCAGGGTGGCCAGGGCTCAGGAGGCCGGTCCCTTTAGGTCACTTCCGATTCTGTAGATGTTTGTGGTTACACAATTAATATCTGTACCTTGCAGATACAGTAGAAAACCCAGATAAAGCCAAAAGAAAGCAACCACCTGGAATTTCGCACCCAGAACAAACCTTTCTTCACATGTGCACGGATTTCTTTCTAGACTTTTCTTCATCCATCCAGGCATTTTCATACAAAAAGTGAATCATACCCCACAGAGAGTCTGCAACCTGCCGAGCTGTTTCCCACTCACCGCTAGATCGTGGCTCTCTTTCGTGCCAATGAATATACTTTTACATCATTCCTGCAGCTGTGCACGCCCTTTGGGTGTGGCCAGAAAGTGATTGAGGCCCTGTAGGTTGGATTTCTTTGGAGCAAAGTGAGTTTTCCAGAGTTTCTTCATTTTGTTTTTGCCTCCCTTGGGGAAGACAGGAACTTCAAGCCCTCATTTCTCTGGTGCAAAATGGGTTTTGACAAATCCACATTTAGGGGTAAACTTCATGGTGCCAGGGTCCAAGCCCCCCGCCTCCCTGTGTCTGAAGCTGGGAGCATAGGGGCACTTGCTACTCACCCTGTGAACCGCCCGGGGCCCCTCTTGGAGCCTGAGGGTTTACACTGCCTGAAATGGACGCACGGGCAGATCATATGCTTCACAGGGCTGTTTTGTGTTCAACAGGTGGTCTTTGTAAAGCACTCCACGCAGGGCTCGGCCTGTGGTCAGCCCTTGGTAACTGTCAGCTTTGTTACCATTCAAAGGACCACAGGGTGTGGGACAAGAGCAATGTGGCCCCCCAGGCCTGTGCTGTCGTCACTGGCTGCAGGATGGGGGCCTGTTCTCGTCACCTGCTGAAGGGCTGAAATGCCTCCTTGGGGGTCATGGTGGGGCCTGACTTATTGGGTGCCGAGTTAGATCACCCTTTGCTGTTCATGAGGCTGTGGCTGTACCAGGAACCACAGGCGCTGTGACAACACAGCCATGTCCCCTGACACCCACTGACGTCCCCTGCTCTGGGGCTCTCCACCGATGATCTCATTTAACCCCCTGTTTTGCGGATGGGAAAACTGAGGCTCAGGGATTCAATGACACTTGTAACATCTCACACCTGGTCAGTGGCGGAGCCCTCTGGGGCCCAGGCCTGGCTGCCACTCGGGGAGGTCTTGTTGGGGGCCTCTTTCTTTTGTCAGTGACTCCAGGACCTCTGGGCAGAGTGGGAGGAGGTGACATTCAGCAGAGTGTGGCCGTGGTGCTGTGTGTGTGAGATGGGAAGCAGTTGCCCTGTCTGGAGGCCTGGGCCCTACCTGGGCACTGAGCTGTGTGTAGCTGTGTGTGCACGCTGGTGGGGGGGGGGGGTGGTGCTGAGGTTCAAGGTAGCGGGTCACTTGGGCATGTCACAGCACAGAGGGTAAACCTGCTGTCCACCAGGCTTGGGGCAGATATGGCTTCTGAATCCATCCTACCTGAGCACATTGTCAGATTCAAACCAGGGGCTAGACTAGGAGTCAGAGAAGGAGGGGCCAGATGGAGAGAAGAGGGCGGCTCAGGATGGGGCGTGGTGAAGGTACATTACCCACAGCACTGACGCAGCCACACCAACGAGGCAGGCCCCTGCTAGTTTCTTCCTGAACACAGATGATCACCCCATTTTGCACATGTGGAAACAGAGGCACAGGAGGACTAGGTACTTGCCCAAGGTCACACAGCTAGAAAATGGTTGGGCCAAACCTTGAGTCTGGGGTGGTCCAAATTTGTATCTTTGGCCCTACACTGTTGTGTAGACCTGGGAGGCATCCACCCACTTGGTAAGCCAGAGAGGGGCCGGTGGGCTGATTGTGAGCTCAAACGGGCCCTCTCTTCAGGTCCTGCAAATGAGGCGCCGCCCCACCTCCCTACCTCCCAGACAGGGGTTGATGATGTGGGTTTTCTTCCACACTTGGAGTTTGACTGTACTCATTTTGTGCCCTGGGTTTAATCCTAGAGGGCCATTCACTGGCTGTGTGACCTTGGGCAAGTAGCTTAACCTCTCTGTGCCTCAGTTTTTCTCCATGTGAAACGGGGTAAAGATTCCTTTCTTCGTGGAGTCGGTGGGAGGATGAAGTGAGTTGGTGCCTGCGGTAGTCCAGGGGGAATCAGCTCCCGCAGGGTCGGGACTTCGATGCTACAGATGGGCTTGCAGGTAGGGTCCTTGGGAGTCACACAGGAGCTGGACTGGGGACTTAAGCGGGGGTACCCAGGTTGCAGGGGTGTTCCCCATGATAGAAGAAAATCAGCCTCTGAAGGGTGCTGGGTTTGTGCCCCTTCCCCCAAATTTGGGGCACTGGCATCAGCCGGAAAGGAGCCCCCACCCCCGGCCCAGGAGGGCAGAACAGGAACTTCACCTGGGGTCTGTGGACGGGCTGCAGGCTTTGTGCACCACCCCGGAACCGTGGGGGAAACGCGTGTGTCTGGCTGCTTTGTGGCGAAGGAACAGGAGGGGTCACACGGGATCCCCCCACCCCGCCTGACCCCACCTCAGGCCCTGGAAGTTTCCGAGCCCAGCCTGGTGAGTGTCGGCCGGCGGCGTGCGGCCAGCAGAGGGCGCTCGGGCCAAGGCTGTGAAAGCGCCAAGCGAGGCCAGCTCCGCGCTCCTCCCCTCCAGGCCGCCCCGGCAGCCGAGACCTGCGGAGGGCGCGGGCGGGGCTGGCTTGGCCCTAAGTCTCCGGGAGCCCGAGTGGGGCCGCTGGGGTCACAGCTGGGGCAGCCCCACCAGTGCCCAGCTGGAAGCCGGCCCAGACATCTCAGCCCGGGGCGGGTGTCACAGAGGAAATTTTGACGATTTCCCGGCCTAGCCCCACCTGTACAGACGGCTGTCAATCAATCCCCGGGAGGGCCTAGGCTTCAGCCCCTAGGTCTGGGAACCACTGCGCAAGGGCTCCCTTCATTCTTAGCATGAGCTCCCACCAGGCAGGGTCTATCCCTATTTCTGCCCATTTAACAGAGTAGGAAACTGAGGCTCAGAGGTGGCGGGACTTGCCAGAGATTACACACACCAGGGGCTGTGACGCCAAGCCCCATTATTTTTTCCCCATTTATTCTTTTATATTCGTGATATTAACAGCAGCAGCAGCAGCAGCGCCTGTAACGGACCTTCTCAGTCTGGGCCTTGCTGGCGCTCTAGGCTGGATGTCTGTGTTAGGGGCATGGGGTGCGCTGAGCATTACAGGGCATGGGGTAGCCTGCACATTGAAGCATGCTCAGCAGTGCGGGCTGTGTGAGGCTCCCCAGGACGATGTCCGTGTTCTAATCCCAGAACCTGGAACATGTTACCTTACATGGAGAAACAGACTTTGCAGAGGTGATTAAGTTAAAGATCGTGAGGTGGGGGGTCATCCTGCATTATCAGGGTGGCCTTGATGTCATCACAGGGGTCCATCTAAGAAGAAGGAGGAGGTGAGAGGGAAAGACGGAGGTTCAGAGCCGGTAAACCAGATGCTGGAGGCAGAGAGGAGTCACACAAATGGGGGATCAAAGATTCACCTCCAGGATCTCCCAGCCACGCAATTCACCCCCCACACCCCTGGCCTGCAGGCGGAGCTGGGAGGGCCAGGCCTGTCCCGAACTCTGTAGCCGGGGTGCCAGACCCCCTCCCCTCTTTCCCCACCCCCGGCCCCCCATCTGACACTCCTGCCTTCAGGGCTTTGCCGGCATTGGCCCTGCTGGATTGCTTCTCCAGCAGCTGGGGGCACTCAGCTGATTGTGGCTTCTCCAGCAGCTGGGGGCACTCAGCTGATTGTGGCAAAGGCCACTGTGCCCCCAGGTGGGCGTGGGGGGCAGGTCAACGAGACACAGTTGGGGAGTTGACCAGCCAGGGGCCGGGTGGTGACAGCCCGGCCGCGGTGATATGTCCCAGGCAGCTTTTTCAGTAACATGTTTAAGAGCACTGGCTTGCAAGCCTGCCTGATGGCTGGGTTTGAATCCTGTCTCTGTCCTTCGGCAGTAGTTTTACCTCCCTGAGTGGGTTTGAATCCTATCTCTGTCCTTGGGCAGTAGTTTCACCTCCCTGAGTGGGTTTGAATCCTACCTCTGTCCTTGGGCAGTAGTTTCACCTCCCTGAGTGGGTTTGAATCCCACCTCTGTCCTTGGGCAGTAGTTTCACCTCCCTGAGTGGGTTTGAATCCTACCTCTGTCCTTGGGCAGTAGTTTCACCTCCCTGGGTGGGTTTGAATCCTACCTCTGTCCTTGGGCAGTAGTTTCACCTCCCTGAGTGGGTTTGAATCCTACTTCTGTCCTTGGGCAGTAGTTTCACCTCCCTGAGTGGGTTTGAATCCTCTCTCTGTCCTTGGGCAGTAGTTTCACCTCCCTGAGTGGGCTGCCTTGGAATCATGCAGGGGTGGCTGCATCATGCTGCGTATCCACAGCTGTCCAAGCAACCCTTGTTTCACAGGAGCTCTTGCAGAAGAGGGTTTTCATGGAATGCAAAATCCTGGTCCTACTGGCCCCTCCCCATCTGAGGTGGTGTGGCTGCCTGTGGGTGGGTGCCAGTCTGCTTTCATCCGTGGGAGCTAGCAGCCTGGAAGATGGGAGTGTTAAATCCTCCGTGATGGGTTGACCACCAGGACTGGAAAAATCTGGTTTTCAATCTGGAATTTTGAACATGGGTCTCACTTGTCAGCCATGTGGCTTTGGGCAAGCCACTTACCCTCCCTTGGCCCCAGTCTCCTCATGTACTTAAGAGGAGGATTAAAGAATGCTTAGAAAATGCCCTTGTCACAGAAGGTCCCCACCATTCTAAGCACCCCCAAATTCAGGGGTGAGCCTGGATTGGCTACAGCTAATGACTCTCATCCCCATGCCCAATTGGAGGTGGTAAATACTGGGGTGGTTTAGAAATTGCTTTTGTCCCCTGTGGGAATGTGAGGTCTGGAATCACTGCAGCCACTTTGTCCCCAGCAGGGCAGAACCCTTAGTGGCTGGAAAGTCTCCATGTGGAAGCTGAAAAAGCTGAGTCTGTGAGAAGCCATGCAGAGAGACGGAGGGACAGTGGGTCCTGAACCACATTGTTTGAGCTGCTGGATGAGGCCTTACCTGAACACTGCTAGTTTGCGAGAGTCAATAAACACACTAAAAAAAAAACAACAATAACAACAAAGAAAACTGCTTTTTGTTTTGATTCAAAAGTACAAATAGATCTGCAACATCCCACCTACAATATTTAACAGATGCCTAAACATAGAGTCATCCCCCGGTATCCCCAGGGGATTGGCTCCAGGACTCCCTGTGGATACAAAGTCCACGGATACTCAAGTCCCTGATATGAGATAATATAGTATTTGCATATAACCTATGCACATCCTCCTGTATACTTTAAATCATCTCTAGATTACTTATAATACCTAAAACAATGTAAATGCTATGTAAATAGTTGTTATACTGTATCATTTAGGGAATAATGACAAAAAAGTCCACACGTGTTTAGTACAGATGTAGTCATCTTGTTTTTCAGATATTTTCGATCCTCAGAACCCACACATACATAACCGACTGTATTTTTAAAAATCTTATTGGTTTCATTTTTCCCACTTGGAACTTTATTCCCACATTCACTCAGCCTTCCATTCCAGGCCAGACCCAGTGGCTTCATAGGTTTTCTGTGCAGTATCAGGCCTCAGATTCTCACAACTCCCCATGCAGGGTTTTTTTGTTTTTGTTTTTGTTTTTGTTTTTTTTTTTGAGCCTTCAGTGGCTGGGGCCCTGTGGAGAGAGCCTCATCAGAGAGCCGGAGAGAAAGAAGCCTGAAAGGAAGGCTTCAGCCTCTGGATCCAACCATTCCTGAATGTGAGTGTCCCTTGATTCCCCAGTTGCATGAGCAAATACATTCACCATTGTGCCTGAGCCTGGGGAGCCAGGCTTCGGCCATTCAAAGCCAAAATGCCCTTGAGTCCCTCTGTAGACTCTTCTTCCTGCTCTAAGCGTCCAATTTTGGTTGCCTGGTAAAATCCCACAAGTGAGGAGTCCTGTCTGGGGTCACCCAGAGAGGAGGAGAGCAGCTGGAATGAGAACATAGAATTGCATCTGTGAGCAGTTTGGTGGTTTCAGAAAATCATTTTCAACTCCTGGAGCAAGTTCCTCCTCCCCGCATCAAGCTCTGGGGGTTGCAAGCTCCGTTTGCACACACCATTGCAGAAGGGAGGGGCGGGTAGGCGGGCTAGCCACAGCACAGGCTGAGGGGTGGATGGACTTAATCATTCTCTGCTTTTAATGGTATCTAGTTAATTTCCTTCCCAAGGAGACTAACACTGACCTTCACCTCTGGCCCCCATTAACTGCTAGCAATGCTTTGTCAGCGTATTTATGACAAATTAATTACACAGGGAAAATCTTGCTGGGAAAATGAGTATTCTGGTTTAGGCTGGGGGTGGAAGCTGCATTCTGATTCCTCATTGACAGGGGGCCTGGTTATCCACAGAGTTTGGCCAAACTTTGAGGCAAGCAACTGATTTGCAGCTCCATGCAGAAGGAAGACACGCCCAGAAAGAGAGCCAAACCCCATTCTCATCCCCTCCTGCCTAGTGACTCATGTTTGCAAACTGGATACTCCATAAGAAAATACTCTGGGGATCCCAGATCAGCATGGTGGTTGAGATAACTTTGCCTACAGTATGGCTGAGCAGCTCCGGTCCATGGGACAAGATGCCCTATCCCCCAGAGTCAATCCAATGGCTGTACCGACCTTGTTGCCTAGATCTGCCCAGTCCTCCCTGTGGGCTGGTTTGTACAGCAGTGTCTGGTCCAAACTCCCAAGCGGCCATGGTCTGGTCACCACCTGCCACCCCAGCCAGCCTCCCTCCACTCTTCTTTGTGCTGGGCTCTCCGGCAATACCCAAACCACAGTGGTTCTCTGAATAACTCAGCTGGTTCGGATCTCCATGGCTTTACCCCAGCTGTGCCCCTGCCTAGAGCACCATTCCCACCCTACGCAGCCTCCTCCCTCTGCCTGGTCTTGAAAAATGGGCTCTCAAGAGTTTTCTCCTCCTCCAGGAAGTCTCCTGAACCCCTCTACGTTGTGTCTGGGCCCCTGTCCCACACTCCCATGATTCTCTGTGATTGTTCCTGCTCTGAACTCCCTGCCTGTGTGTGTCCCCCTCCTGGCTCACTGTGAGCAACTATCAATGACAGGGCTTTGTCTCCCACTCTCAGTAGCCCAAGGGCCCAGCACAGGGGTTAGCCTGCAGGATGTGGTCAGTGAAGGGCCTTGTCCAGCACACATTGACCCTGGAGGTATAAGAGTCAAAAGCCAGGGCCCCTGAGCCCAGTAAATTCCTCATTCGAAGCTGGGGAGTGCGGCGGACTTCTGAGGTTCTAGCCTGTCCAGCATCCCTTTCCTGGTAACTTTAGAAAACAGCTGATCCATCACCCTTAGGCCATGTGACTGGGGGTGGCTGCTCCCCATCCTGGTTCCAGAGATAAGCTATGTGATACCAGTTGGCCAATCACTGCATACCATTCCTCTGGCCAATGACTGGTGGGGAATGGGCATACAATTAAAGCCATCTGTTGTGGCTTTTGCTGTCGGGAAAGTCATCCGTCTCCACTGGGTAGCTAAGCTAGTGGTGTGGGGGCCTGGAGCTGCCAGGGGCTGTCTTTAAAAACAGAGGAAAGCAGCAGGGAGGTGGAGAGAGGCTGAGTTCTAAGACATCACCTGAGCTCCTGGATCTAGACATTCCTGAAGCAGCTGTATGCCTGGACTTGTCTGTTAGAAGAGCCAGTGCATCCCCTTTTGTGCTGAAGCAGGTCTCAGCTTTCTGTCATCTACAACCAAATGAGTCTTGATGGACATAGAGCTAGACTAATGACAAGGCAATGTTAGGGCAGTGAAATATGGGTTTGATGTGGGGAACAGAGGAGGCTTCAGGAGCAGACAGGAGGCATCCAGCTAGCCTGGGAGCTCTGAAATCTCCCGGTAAGGTCATGCCTCAGGTTGAGTAGCAGTGAGCTAAGAGGAGTGGGTAGGGGAGGTGAGGGGGCAGATGCCCATAGGAAATGGAAATCCCAGTGGAGCCGGCTTCAGCACTAAGGGGACATCTCAGTTCTTCTAATGGGTAAGTGCAAGGATAGGTTCTGCTTCAGGAATGACTGGATCTAGGAGCTCAAACAATGTCTTACGAATCCCCTTCAAGGGATGAACTGTAAGTTCTATATATCAGTCTAGGTTCTGACCAATATGTCAAAGCATCCGCCCTAAAGATCCTCCCAGTCGAGTTGGGCAAGGAGATATGAATTTGTTCAATAACTGTTTTTACTGAGGCCCTGTGATGAGCCAGCCCCTCCCTGCCAAGGTAGACATTAGCCCCAGGGGGCATCAGCTTTTGGGTGTCAAATGCCAAGGCCAGTGAAGGAGACATAGCGGAGTGTGACAAATGCCCACCTGAGGACTGGGTGTGGCATTGGAGTTGGGGGCAGCAGAGTGCCTGTGTGTGTGCATGTGTGTGTACACGTGTGTGTGCCTGTGTGTGCATGTGTGTGTGTACACGTGTGTGTGCATGTGTGTGTGCATGTGTGTGTGCATGTGTGTGTGCCTATGTGCACATTAAAGGATGGACACAGTCCTTGTTCCACAATCACCCTGCCCAGCTGATCACCACCTCCCTCTATCCCCCTACATCTTCCTCCCACCCCACCCCGTGGTTCAGGAAATGTTGCAGAACCCATAGCCCTTCTACGGGAACTTTGCCCCTAGTGGGGTGGTCCGGTCTGGTAAATAGCAAGCTGACATGGTTTGGCTGTGTCCCCACCCAAATCTCATCTTGAATTGTAGCTCCCATAATTCCCATGTGTTGTGGGAGGGACCCAGCAGGAGATAACTGAATCATGGGGATGGTTTCCCCCATACTGTTCTCGTGGTAGTGAAGTAAGTCTTATGAGATCTGATGGCTTGATAAGGGAAGCCGCTTTCTCTTGGCTCTCATTCCCTCTCTTGCCTGCTGCCATGTAAGACGTGCCTTTTGCCTTCCACCCTGATTGTAAGGCCTCTCACAATCAGGAACTGTGACTCCGCTAAACTTCTTTTTCCCTATAAATTACCCGGTCGTGGGTATACCTTTATCGGCAGCGTGAAAATGGGCTAATCCACAAGCACTCCCTGCTGATTGGCCAGAAGAGGTCACCTGACCCATGGGTCAGCCAATGTCTTCCACCAGGGCCTGGGGACCCAGCATCGGGGTGGGAAAGAATTTTCTCTTTGGGAGTCCAGCTAAAAAATCCTGAGAGATCAAGGCTGAGGAGAGAAGATTCTAGAAAGGTCGAGTGATAAGGAGGTCAGGTGGCCACAATGGACCTTGAGGAAGTCAGACCTCAAGTGAGAAGAGAGTGGGGCAGTGTTTCAGTTGGCTCAGGCTGCTATAATAAAATGCCTCACCCTGGGTAATTTATAAGCAACAGGAATTTATTGCTTACAGTTTCGGGGTCTGGGAAGGCCAAGATTAAGGTGCCAGCAGAGTCAGTGTCTGATGAGGAATTGGTCTCGGCTTTAAGGATGGCATTTTGTTACTGCATCCTCACATGGCAGGCAAGCAGGACTAACAGACTCCCTCAAGCCCTTTCATGAGAGCGCTAATCCCACTCGCCCTCCTGACTCCATCCCCTCCAAAAGGCCCCACCTCTTCATACCACCGCACTGGGGATTATGGTTTGTTTATTTTTTATTTATTTATTTATTTATTTTGAGACGGAGTCTCGCTCTGTCGCCCAGGCTGGAGTGCAGTGGCGCGATCTCGGCTCACTGGAAGCTCCACCTCCCGGGTTCACGCCATTCTCCTGCCTCAGCCTCCGGAGTAGCTGGGACTACAGGCGCCCGCCACAACGCCCGGCTAATTTTTTGTATTTTTTTTTTTAGTAGAGACGGGGTTTCACCATGTTAGCCAGGACGGTCTGGATTTCCTGACCTCGTGATCCGCCTGCCTCGGCCTCCCAAAGTGCTGGGATTACAGGCGTGAGCCCCTGCACCCAGTTGGGATTGTTTTGATATGAATTTTGTTGGGACTCAAACATTCAAACCACAGCAGGTAGCCATGATGGAAGGTAACTCCAGGGAGGCGCCCCGAGCCCAGGAAAGAGTGGAGAGTCCCCTGGGCCCGGGGGACCGAGCCCCACTCCCGTCTACCCACCTCCTCTCGGCACACCAAAGGTTCCCCAAGGCAACTCCCTGTCATCTACTCCTGGCCATCAAAAGACCTGGCCTGAACCCATCCCCATGCCAGGTCCATTCCCCCAAAACTGACTCATGCAAGTTATGTCTGGAAGCAAGCAGGTCAAACAAGACGCTAAGGAATGCAGAGAGCAGCAGGCTAGTTTCCCTAGCATGCGCCCACCCCCAGCCTGTGTCCAAGCCCCACCTGAGGCTGTGCACTAAATCCCACCTCCCCACCAGCTCCCCTCGTGTGAGGCTTCATCCACATAGTGGCTGCCTTCTGCAGCTTTGTGACTCCTGCTTCCAAGAGTCATAGTTTCCAGGTTGGGGGTGAGCTTCGAGTGGCTGGGAGTGATGGACGGACCAATGTCTCGAGGAAAGTGACTTCTGGATTGTGTGTCTGCAGGACGAGGACCTAGGGAAGAGAAGATGGGGAATCAGCTTCATGGGCATGTGGCCTGGGCATTTCCACAGGGACCCGCTCTTGGAAAGATTTCGAGCTCAGCTTGAGCCTTTGTTGTTACTGTCTTTAGATTTGTACTAAGTGTTGAACAGGGAGCCCCACCTTTTCACTTTGCACTGGGCCCCCAGATCATGTAGCCAGTCGTGTCCTAGTTTCACAGCAGTGAGATGGAGGAGCAGAAATAACACCAGAAAGCCCCCATCCCAGGGCTCTCCCAGTCCTCCCAGGGACCCCAAAAGACGGCTCTACATGCTCTGGCACTGACAGTCTCCGATTAGCAATTTCCTCAAACAAAACAAAACAAAACAAAACAAAACAAAACCCATTCCAGGCCTTACACATCTCAGGATAATGTCCCGCCCGCCACTCGAGGAGGAAGTGACAGGCAGACCTCATTTTATCTCACTTTACCTTATTGTACTTTGGTTTATTACACTTCATAGATATTGCATTTATTTTTCACAAGTTGAAGTTTTGTGGCACCCTGTGTGAAGCGAGTCTATCAGTGCCAATTTTTCCAGCAGCGTATGCCCACTTCCTGTCTCTGTGTCGCATTTTGGTAATCCTCACAATATTTCACACTTTTTCATTTTGATTATATGTGTTATGGTGATCTGTGACCAGCGATCTTTGATGTTGCTATTATAATTGCTTTGCTTTGGGGTGCCACAAATATCACCTGTATAAGATGATGAAGTTAATTAATAAATCTGTGTGTTCTAACCTGTCACTGATCAGCCGTCTCCTCCTCTCTCTCCCTCTCCTCAGGCCTCTCTATTCCTTGAGACACAACAATATTGAAATTAGGAAAATTCATAACCCTACAATGGGCCGGGCGCCATGGGTCACGCCTGGAATCCCAACACTTTGGGAGGCTGAGGCGGGCGGATCACCTGAAGTTGGGAGTTCAAGACCAGCCTGACCTACATGGAGAAACCCCATCTCTACTAAAAACAAAGTTAGTCAGGCGTGGTGGTGCAGGTCTGTAATCACAGCTACCCAGGAGGCTGAGGCAAAAGAATCCCTTGAACCTGGGAGGTGGAGGTTGCAGCGAGCCAAGATTGTGCCATTGCACTCCAGCCTAGACAACAAGAGCAAAACTCCATCTCAAAAAAAAAAAAAAAAAAAAACCCCAAATGGCCTCTATGTGCTAAAGTGGAAGGAAGAGTTGCACGTCTCTCACTTTAAATCAAAAGTGAGAAATGATTAAGCTTGGTGAGGGAGGCACGTCCAAAGCTAAGACAAGTTGAAAGTTAGGTCAAAAGTTAGCCAAATTGTGAAGGCAAAGGAAAAGGTCTTGAAGGATATTAAAAGTGCTACTTCAGCAAACACATGAGTGATGAGAAAGTGAACCAGACTAGTGGCTAGTGTGGAGAAAGTTTTAGTGGTCTGGTTAGAGGATCGAGCCAGCCACAACAATCTCTTAAGCCTAAGCCTCGTCTAGGGCAAGGCCCTTGCTCTATTCAATTCTAAAGGCTGAGAGAGGTGAGGAAGCTGCAGAAGAAAAGTTGGAAGTGAGCAGAGGTTGGTTCATGAGGTTTAAGGAAAGAAGCCATCCCCATAACATGCAAGTGCAAGGTGAAGCAGCAAGTGCTGATGGAGAAGCTGCAGCAGGTTACCTGGAAGCTCTAGCTAAGATCATTGATGAGCGTGACTACACAACAGAGCAGGTTCTCAATGTAGATGAAACAGCCTTCTATTGAAAAAAGATGTCATCTAGAACTTTCATAACTCGAAAGGAGATGTCAACGCCTGGCTTCAAAGCTTCAAAGGGGACAGGCTCTCTTGTTGGAGACTAATGTAACTGGTGACTTTCAGCTGAAGCCTCTCCTCAATTACCATTTTGGAAATTCTAGAGCCCTTAAGAACGATGCTAAATCGACTCTTCCTGTGTTCTATGAATGAAGCAACAAAGCTAGATGACAGCACCTGTTTATAGCATGGTTTACTGAATATTTTAAGCCTAGCCTTGAGACTTACTGCTTAGAAAAAAAAATATTCCTTTGAACATTTTACTGCTCATTGTCCATACCACAGGAGCTGGGTGTTCAGGATCCTGGGTTGAGGGCCAAAAAAAAATTTTTTTTGTTTTTACTGCTCATTGACAGTGCACCTGTTCATCCAAGGGCTCCGATGGAGATGTAAAAAAGAGTTAACATTGTTTTCATTGTTTTCATGTCTGCTAGCACAGCATCCATTCTGCAGCCCATGGATTAAGGAGTAACTTCAACATTCACTTCTTATTCTTCAATAAATACATTTTATAAGGGCATAAGTGCAATGCAGAGTGATTCCTCAGATGGATCTGGGCAAAGTAAGTTGAAAATCTTCTGGAAAAGATCACCAATCTACATGCCATTAAGAACATTTGTGATTCATGGGAGGAGGTCAAACTATCAACATTCACAGGAGTCTGGAAGAAGTTGATTCCAACTTTCATGAATGACTTTGAGGGGTTCAATACTTCAGTGAAAGCAGCAACTGCAGATGTGGTGGAAATAGCAGGAAAACTCAAATTAGAAGTGGAGTATGAAGACGGGACTGAGTTGCTACAATCTCATGAGAAAGCTTGAACAGATGAGTTGCTTCTTACGGATGAGCAAAGAAAGTGGTTTCTTGAGATGGCATCTATTCCTGGTGTAGATACTGCGAACATTGTTGAAATGACAACAAAGGATTTAGACTGTTTTATAAACCTAGTTGGTAAAGCAGCAGCAGGGTTGGGGAGTCTTGGTTCCAATTTTGAAAGAAGTTCTAGTATGAGTAAAATGCCATCAAACAGCATTGCATGCTACAGAGAAAGCTTTCATGAAAGGAAGAGTCCATTGCTGCAGTGAACTTCATTGTTGCCTTATTTTAAGAAATTGCCACAGCTGCCTCCACCTTCAGCAACCACCACCCTGATCAGTCAGCAGCCATCAACATCAAGGCAAGACCTCCACCAGCATAGAGATGATGACTGGCAGAAGACAGGTGATGGTTAGCATTTTTAGCAATAAAGTATTTTAAAATTAAGGTATGTACATTGTTTTTTAGATATAATGTGATTGAGTGCACACCTAATAGACTAGAGCATCGTGTGAATATAACATGTATATGCACTGGGAAATCAAAAATTTGCATGACTTGCTTTATTGGGGTGGTCTGGAACTCACTCCTAATATCTCTGAGCTATGCCTGTTGATGTCTCTTGGGGACAAAGAGAGGTGGGTGGGTCAGGGCAAGGGGCAAAGATGTCATCAGCTCCTCTGCTGGGACCTCAGGGAAGAATGTTAGGATGTTGCAGGACAAATCTGGGAGTGTGGCCATTTTTTTTTTTTTGAGACAGAGTCTCACTCTGTCACCCAGGCTGGAGTGCAGTGGCATGATCTCGGCTCACGGCAAGCTCCACCTCCCAGGTTCACGCCATTCTCCTGCCTCAGCCTCCCGAGTAGCTGGGACTACAGGTGCTCACCACCACGCCTGGCTAATTTTTTGTATTTTTTAGTAGAGACGGGGTTTCACCATGTTAGCCAGGATGGGCTCGATCTCCTGACCTCGTGATCCACCGGCCTCGGCCTCCCAAAGTGCTAGGATTACAGGCGTGAGCCACCGCGCCCAGATATGTGGCTATTTTTTAAAAACACAGTGCTGTGTTCTTTCCGGAAAGAGGAGTCTTCAATGGTCTGGCTTGAGACCCACAGGGCTCTGCAGATGGCCTGTGCTGTGGGGTCCTAAGCCGGATCCCCATCTGGTGGCACATGCCCTCCCAGGGGTCCCCAGTGGCCTTGGAGGTTTCAGAGACTCCCTTTGCTGCTGGAAGGAAGTCCGTACTCCCAGATGCTCATGGCCTGAGTCCTGAGGAATGCGCTCCTGGTCCCTGTTCTGCAGGTGTCACAAGTGCATGGGGCTCCCAGGGGTCCTGGAGGGAGAGTTTGAAGACACGTGGGGCCAGGGTCTCCTCAGTATGCTGGGACAGCAAGGACATGGCCCTTGGAGTGAGGAGACCCTCTGGACTTCCAGGACATGCATCCCCTGGGCCTTCAGGCACTGGAGGGTGGATGCCGGCCAATCCTCCAGATTCCGTGAATCCATGTTTTCTACCCACTGGTGGGACTGGGTGTGATCCCTTATTCCAGATCCCAAAAGGGTAGGAGCGGAAATCCGCCTTCTAATTCTTTCTTCACATGGGAGGCAAAGATCCCATCCTGCCCCTCTCCTGCTCAAAGCCCCCCCATGGCTTCCCATTGCCTTAGCGTCGACTGCAGCCTGGAGCCAGGCCCTGGCTCTGCTCTCCACGCTCAGGTCACCCTCAAACCCCTGTGGGTTCCCACACCGTCATGTCCTCACCTCCAGGCCATTGTCCACACTGTTCCACACACCAGGTACACCTGCCCTGGCCCTCCCCACCTTGCGTGGACCTGCCCAACTCTCCAGCTGCCCCCACCCGAGGCCCCGAGCTCCCTTCTGCAGAGTTGGGATCGTCAGGCTCTGCAACCAGCCTGTGCAGCTTCCAGGGACCAAACGGTGGCTGGGACGGTGAACCGCACTGGTTTCCCCTCTCCCCTCTTCCTGTTGGCAGTGGAGCCCCCTCCCCTGAGTCTCTGCTGGGCTTAGACTGCCTTGACACAGGCGGCACTTCCCAGACCCCCCTGGCGAAGTGCAGGCCCTCAGAACAGCACAGATGCAGTGGGTGGGCTTGGTCAAAGACAACAGCGGCTCTCTGTACCCTCTCTCACTCCTATGCTTGCTGGTGCTAAGTTCAACCCCACAGATGAGGACGGAGCCCAAGGGACGACTCAGCACTGAGGTAAAAGAAACCCTGGTCTGCTACCCTCGCCCGGACATGAGACTTGGGCTTCAAGCAGGCGGGGCCACCATGTGTGGCGTCTCCACTGCAGCAGGTCAGCCTGTGCCCTGATGCAGAACCTTATTTGCATGGCAACCCAGCACCTCTCTCGGGCCCAAAACAATCACCACAACAATGATGAGACAATAACACTCCTATCTCCTGAATGCTGGCAGGGTTGGTGTAGGGCTGAGCTCCGCCTTCAGATTTTACCCCAGTCTTGCAACCACTGTAGGAGTTGCTTCAGGCTATTCTTGCCATCCCACTTTAAAGCTAAGGAGACAGAGGCTCCTGGGTGAAATGACTTGGGTGGGTCCCTCCACTAGGGGGACGGAGCCTCCACGCTCTGACTCTAGAGCTGCTGCTCCTCGCTATGGGTGGGCACTGCCTCCAGGCTCCGGGAAACCAGACATTAGCGAATGATCGATGAGAATGAATGAATGAATGAGTGGAAGGTGGGGAGAGAGAGAGAACACACAGGGGTCCACTCTGCCCCCTAGCTCACCTGCGTCCTCCCCTGGATCCCCCTCTCCAGACCCTGCGACTCCTCCTGGGCCAGCCACCCCTGGGCTGATAGACATTTTGTTGCTGTTGCCGATGGTGGCGTCCTCGAGAAAGCACGATTTCATGTGGATTCTCTGGGCAGCTTCCCCCTCGGGGTGAGCTCCTGGACTGGGCATTCTTGCTTCAAACGAAGCTTCTGGGCCGGCAGCAGTGGCAGAGACTGTGGGTCAAAGGGAGAGAGGCCTGGAGCCAGGAGCATCTGGACAGTGGCCGGGAACCCTGACCCCCAGCCTGGTTCACCCTCCTCCCCAGACCTCCCACCAGGGGCCCACACCATCTCAGGAGCACCGCCTGTGCCTGCCTGCCACACCTCCGCCCACCACACCTCTGCTCGTGCTGTTGTGCTGTCTGGGAAGCGTCTTTCTGCCCCACTGATCCCGCAGTAGGTCTGCCCCACTGATCCCGCCCAGCTGATCTGGACGTCAGTGTCTTCCTCTGGGATTCAGCTCCTCTCTCGTCTGCTGCCTGCTTCCCACTGCGCTGGAACACTGGCCCCCACTTTTGGTTGAAATCTTATGGGGGCTCCCAGCCTGGCCCCAGCTCCTGCCATCTGGCTCTGCCCTTTCCCACCCAAACTTCTGAAGAATCATCCACACTGAGTCCCGCCTCCTCCACTCCCGAGACACCTTCTGCTCCCTGGCTCCCAGAAACCACCCCCTCAAGGTTACAACGACCCCTCTCGCTGAACCCCACAGATGCTTCCCTGGCCTCACCAGCCTGGCCCCTCTCTGGAGACTCCTTTCCCGGGGCCTCTGCTTTCCTTCTTCCTCTCTAGCTTCTCTGCTGGTTCTTCTCCCCCAGCCCATCTATGCATTCCCAGTGCGGGGGAGGCCTCTGCCAGGGGCCCTCTGGTCACTGCGGCCACAGCACATAGTACGGCACCTGTCTTCCATCCTCCCTAAACACCATTCCAGTCTCAAACCATCACCCTGCTCCAGCTGGTCCAGCCTCTGCTTCTCTGCTCATTTTACAAATGAGGAAACTGAGGTTTCCTGCAGTGGGTCGTAGGGGATGGAGATCCAGAGTGCTAGCTTTATTTTATTCATTTATTTATTGAGATGGAGTCTCACTCTGTCTCCCAGACTGGAGTGCAGTGGTGCGATCTCCATTTACTGCAACCTCCGCCTCCCAGGTTCAAGCAATTCTCCTACCTCAGCCTTCGAGTGGCTAGGACTACAGGAGCACGCCACCATGCCTGGTTAATTTTTTTTTTTTTTTTTGGTATTTTTGGTAGAGAGAGGGTTTCACCATATTGGTCAGGCTGGTCTCGAACTCCTGACCTCAGGTGATCCACCTGCTTTGGCTTCCCAAAATGCTAAGATTACAGGTGTGAGCTCCCATGCCCAGCCTAGAGTGCTAGCTTTAAAAGCCCCACCTGCTCTACTCTGGTTCAGCTGCCTGGTGGAAGGAAAGGAATTTCCCATCATGCTTCTCTCCCCACAAAGATTCTGGCTCCAGTTCCTTCCAGTGAGGACCCACGGGGTGACAGGGTTGGGTCTGGCCTCTAGATCCCAGTTACCTGGGGGGCTGCCAGGGGGACTGTGGGCAGGGCCCTCGGACGGGACGCCGTGAAGCCTCATCTCGTTGCTGTGTCCCAGCTGCACCCGTCTGAGTATGGACCGCTCCATATGGATGTCCTGGGGCCCCCAGGGATCAACTAGGGTCCCCCGAGTTGAGGAATCACCTGGTGCCATTGAAGGGAGGTGGCGGGGACCGGTGGAACCTGGTAGGGGACAGTGGCACAGCCTCACCGGAGATGACTGCAGGCTTCTTCCTTTCCCTCCCCACCACACACAGGCCTGTCCTCTGAATTCTTCCTGGACACCATCGAACTGGGGGCCAAAGACTTCAGGCTCTGGCTTAGAGAGCAAGAGGACCTGGCGGAATAGCTCATTTTGGGGCTCCCTGAGTTCTCAGGACCGGTGGTCCTGGGTGTTGCAGGGACACTCACAAACCCAAACAATGAGCTCCTCGTTCTGATTCCCAGTCACTCCCGAGCTTCCGACCTCATGAAGACAAAGTCTCCTTTGGTGCTAACACCAAAGGCTCAGAGCCTCCCGCAGTTTTAACTGCCAGGGACAACATTTGTTTTTATGGTGATTTTCATGGTTTCACTTAAAATAATACTATAAATTGTTTTAAAATAACTTTTTAAAAAGGTGCACTACTCAACAACATTAATTAAATAATCAGGCATGGGTATGGCCAGAATCGGGAAGGTGGGGCTCAGAGGATTAAAGCTAGGGAAACCATGATCTAGATTCTAGAACAAAGTTCCTCATTTCACAACTGGGGAAACTGAGGCTGACAGTGGGGAAAGGTTCTCCCAAGGTTACAGGGAGTGTCCCGACTTTGGGGCTGATGCTGTCACTCACAGGTGACAAGGCTGGGCTGACAGGTGGCTGTGTCCCCTCTTGCCACAGTGCCCTGCACAGGGTAAGTGCTCAAAGTGCAATGCCGCATTTCATCCAAATTAGGATGCCACAGGTGGTGAGATGCACCCCAGTTTCTAGCCTGTTAAAATGTGGGGGAAAGTAGCGTGTCTCAGAACAAATACTGTACTACAATAACCTCCTGTGTAGCATTCCGTGGAGGGAGAGGCAATTGAGTTGTTTCTCACGAAAAACACCAGACCCCATTGAAAATGAGGCATAAGGTCAGGCGCAACACAGAGATACCCCATCTTAATTTTAAAATTGTATTAGAAAAATAAAAATTAAATTAAATTTTAAAATGAGGTAGAAAGTATCAGAGTACAGGGAAATCAGGAGAGCTTTGATCCAGGTGTCCTCATTCTCAGGACGGCCATAAAGGTGGACTGTGGGGGTCTGGAAGCAACCCTTTCCCCTTGGAGGGCTGAATCCCCTCGCTCCCCATCCCTACCCTTTGCCCCCACCCAGTGGATCAGGTGGTCCCCCACTGAGGTCCCCTCCCCTGGCTCTCTTGGGTGACTCACCGTCCTCCCTGGAGACTATCTGACTTGTAATGATGTTCCCATGTCCAATCTGGATGGCTTCAGAGTTTGCAATGGAAATCTGGCTGTTCGGTCCATTCTGGCAGATCATGTTGATTGGATTGTGCTGGTACATAATTAAGGCCGACTTTGCTCTTCTTCCAGAATCTTCTGCAAAATAATATTCAACTCTATCCCTTTGCCCCTCTCTATGGGTCAGGGGTTCCCAATACCAGTCGGCAGCACCAAATTCTCCTGGGGAGCTTGTTACAATACCCTGGGCCTTCCGAGTCAGTAGGGCCAAGTGGGAGGCCAGAGCTGGGTGTTTAACAGACACCACAGGTACCTTAGAGGGAGCCTCACTTGAAAATAGCCACTGTGAGTCACCCTACCTGTGTCCTTTGCTGCCCCATGGCCGGGCCGCCATGATTGCTGGCTGGGAGGACCACAGAGGCCCCACACTGCTCTCACTGGGGGGCAGCCACAGCCCGGACCCCCGAGCACCTGCACCATTGCCCTTCTCCCTTGAGTAGTGGCCAAGAGACAGCAGCCCATCGGGCCAGATCGGTTGTGTTCGGCTCCCATGACATTTTCAATATTTGAATTTGTCACTAGTGTTTAAAATCTGGTGGCTGTCATGCATTATTCCTTCCTCACAGCAGCCCTAGGATGCTGAGACCCCTTCGGGCACCCATCATGAGTAGCAGAGTCAGCCCTGCAGGGGTTGAGGCAGGCACCTGCCCAGACTGTGCAGGGCCTATCACCATCCTCTGGGGTCTCGGCTCCTGTGCCTTTGTGGGCCCTTCCCCCATACACAAATATTTAAATTACGTTGTATAGCAAGGATAACCCAGGCTGGATTTTTTAATTTAATTTTATTTATTTATTTTTTTTAGGACAGAGTTTTGCTTTTGTTGCCCAGGCTGGAGTGCAATGGCGCGATCTCAGCTCGGTGCAACCTCTGCCTCCTAGGTTCAAGCTATTCTCTTACCTCAGCCTCCCGAGTAGCTGGGATTACAGGCGCCCGCCACCACGCCTGGCTAATTTTTGTATTTTTAGTAGAGACGGGGTTTCGCCATGTTGGCCAGACTGGTCACTCCTGACCTCAGGTGATCTGCCCGCCTCGGCCTCCCAAAGTGCTAGGATTACAGGGGTGAGCGACCATGCCTGGCCCATTTTTAGATATTCATTATTATTGTAGTATTCATTTCTTCTGATTTTAAATAAAATTAAAATTAAAACATTTTCAAGGACCCCTGAGAGTGCCATGCACCAATTGGATCTTGGCCCTGTGTGTGTTAGATCTCACGGGGAAGCTGACCCTGGGCTGATCCTGGGGCTCCACCCGGTAGGGGTCCAAGCCTAGTCTTGCCTTCTCTTCTGCCAACTTTTAAACCCCAACTTGGGCAAAGTGCTCAAAGAAAACTAATCCCAAATTCAGACTGATCCCTGCACCCTAGAGCTGAGAACATTGGGAATGGGCCGCCTCCATCCCATTCGCTGGCCTTCTGCAACTGCAGCCCTTGGGCCACACCTCCAAAAAGCTGTCCCTGGTTAATGCTGCCAGCACATCCCTTCCTCCTGGAAGCCCTTGCAGTGAATTGTCAGTAGGACCTCCAGAAGCTTCTAGCAGTTTCTGGTGAGCTGCTTAGCAGAGCACCCAGCAAAGACCAAGCGCTAGTGTCATGGTTTCCCTCTGCAGCCCAGATACAGGCAGCCGGGGGCCTACCTGGGCGGTAAATCGTCCATGCTTTGGACTGCTCATCCACATCCAGAAGGTGCCTGCTCTTCATCCTGTACAAGTCTCGGTTCACATCTTTTGCTGTCCTCATTCCCAGTGCCTGGGCGATGACCAGGGCCCTCTGGGGACCATTGTCTTTGAGAAACCTGTAGATGTCTTCCTCTGGGAGGCAGGATGGCCAGGTGGTTAGGGAGGAGTCCTAGGGTTTGCATCTGCCCCACCGCTTCCTAGCTGTGTGGCCCTGGACCCGGCCCCTCGAGGCCTGGTTTTCTCATCTGTAAAATGGGTGTCATGATAACGGGGTCATAATGACGCACTGCAGAGGTGCCCTGAGGGTGGGGGATGTGCACAGAGTGCTCTGCGTTGGGCCTGGCACGTGGCAGGTGCATGGTGAGGGTCAGCTATTGTCTGACTGGAGAAATCACTGCTCAGCCATTCAGATTCTCCCGCTGTGAGGGCTGGGTCTTGGCTCTGAACACTGTATGGGAGCCGCCTGGTGGGTGGGACAGGGCCCCTGAACACTGGTGAGATCTTGTACCCTCAAGGAGGGCCTGGGGTTCCTGGGGAGTGGGATCCTGTGTCCTGAGAGCTGAAAGGACATGCAACAACTTACCCCGTTGTTGGCTGAACTGAGGGCCAGGGGTCTCTGGAATTCTAGCTGCATATTGCTGGGGCCTCTCGGCTGGAGAAAGAAAGATGGGTCAGAGGGGTGGGGGACAGAAGATAGCACCAGGCCTCCACCCCACAAAGGTGGGCAGCTCCCTAGGGATAAGTGGCAAGGCCGGTAGTTGCAAACTCAGACTCCAGAGTTAAACACACTTGACTTCAAATCCTGCCTGCGCCCTGGCAGCTGCGGCTTCCTGCTGATTAACTTCTCCGGGGCTCAGCCTCCTTTGCCTCCTGGGGTTGTGTGAGGGCTGGGTGAACCCCCAAACAGTGCCCGGCTAATCTTAAGTGCATGATAAATGGCAGCTCTTTCTGGCTGTGGGCTGTAAAGCTAGAAAAGGGGGGCGGGTGGGACTGCATGTGTTCTGTGATTAGGACCATTGCGTCGTTGCTGCCTCCATCATGATGATTTTCTATTATTTTTGTTAGTGTTCTGCCGAGTACTTCCTGTGTGCAGGGCTGGGCTGAGCCTGACACAGGGCCTCCTCTCAGCAACCCCTACCAAGCAGCCCTGCTGTGAGCTCCATCAACCAGAAAAAGAAACCAAGGCACAGAGAGGAAACCTGTGAGCTCCCATGTGGCAGAGCTCAGATTCGAACCCAGGCTCAAATCTGTGCTTGTCCATTGCCAGGATGCTCCCTGCAAGGGTCAGACCCGCCTCCCCAGGGTGGCAGTTACCAGGGCTGGACAAGGCCAGCTCTGCAGGACCCTCGCCTTCAGGATCAGTCCCGCCCAAGCGCCAGGTGGCGGGGGCTGTGAGGGAGACTTTCAGCTCCTTTTTCATTCGGTAGAGGACTTGGTTGAGCTCCCTCTTGGGCGCTTGGCATTCCTTCACCAGCTGGGCAAGTTTCACCGGGGAGCCAGCCTCTGTCAGCACCTGCAGGATCCTCTGTTCAAGGTGGCCTGGGAGAGCGAGCGGGGGACAGAGAGAGGAACTGAGTCTCCCGGGTCCCCACAGTTGAGCCCAGGCTGGAGGCTCCAGGAGGCACGTAGGCCCCTTTTTGAGAGGGGTCCAGGGCAGAGAAAAGGGCAAGGACCCCACTAGATGCCCCCTAAGAGCAGCAGGGCAGCTGCCCCTGCCCAGAGAGAGGCATGCAGGCTGATCAGAAACAGCCTTGGCTGGGCAGCCTGGCAGCCAGAGGAGGTGCCACCTCTCCTGTGCCCTCCCCGGGTGTGGGTTCCAGAGGGTAGTGGGGTTCCTCAGCTCTCAGGTGTCCTCAGGGCGGAGGGGAGTAGAGGGCAGAAGGACGGAGCCAGACGGAGCCAGGTCGCAGAGGACCTGGGAGCGCAAAGACAAGTCCTGCCTGGGACGCCTGCCTGGGTGTACCTGATGCCCATCGCCATCCTCCCTGGGAGTCCCCTCCTCTCAGCTCACCATCCATCCATGGCGCCACCATCCATCCAAGCCAGAGACCGACCAGACATCAGAAGCAGACCTTTCCCCCAGTGCCCAGTCGTGGAGCCCTGGAAATGCCATTCCTGGATTCTCTGGAATCCCCCCACTCCTCTCTTTTCTGCCAGCACCACCCCCTTCCTCTTCACCATCTCCTAGGTGCAGTGACAGGCTCCCCGTTGGCCCGCCAGCTCCAGTCAGGTACCCTCCAGATCTGGCTCTGCCAACCACCCAGCTTGGCCTGCGCCTGCCCCCAACTTCCCTCCAAGTGCTGGCCTGTCTGTGCTCCCTTCAGCCCCACTCACCCCAGCCCCTTTGTGCACACTGTTCCTGCTGCCAGGAACACCCTTCCCTCACGCCCCAACCTGTATGATGTCTACTCAACCTCCAGGCCTCCTCAGATGCCACTTCCTAGGGAAAGCCTGTCCCTGTGCCCCAGAGTGGCTGGGATGCTGCTTGTGTGTGGGTCCCCTGCAGAACATCCCCTAGTGTCCCCTGCTGTGCTTGCATGGCTCACTGTTGTACCTTCAGCATCTAGCACAGTGCTGGGCACACAGTAGGTGCTCAGGAAATGGCCGTTGAATGTGTGAGTGACTGAGTGAATGAATGAATGAATGAATGGGGCCAGGAGTGGTGGCTCACACTTATAATCCTAGCACATCAGGAGGCTGAGATGGGAGGACCCCTAGAGGCCAGGAGTTCTAGACCAGCCTGGGCAACATAGTGAGACCCCCATCTCTACAAAAAAAGAAAAAAATCAGGTAGGTACGACGGCACGTGCCTGTAGTCCCAGATGCTCAAGAGGCTAAAAGTGGGAGGATCGCTTGAATCTAGGAGGTTGCAGCTGCAGTGAGCTATGAATGCACCACTGCACTCCAGCCTGGGCAAGACCCCATCTCTGGGAAAAAAAAAAAAAAGGACTGAATGAGTGAGTGTCTGTCTCTAGGGACAGACGTTTACCCAATAGACCCTGGGCAGGGCCCAAGTAGCTTCTCCTTGGCCAGTTGGCATGTGCTGCTGTTTCCTGGCCTGAGTTTAATGAGGACTAAGCAGGACCCCAAGAGGTTCGAGGAGGAATTCTCCAAATGGCCCCTGCTCCTCCTGAGGCAGCTCTTAAAAATCAAAACCATTAGCTCACACAATAATTAAAAGATCAAAGCCAGCTGCTCTGCCCGGAGATGAGGCTGGGGCAGACACAGGGTACGGGCAGCACCTGGCAGCCAGCAGCCTGGGAGAGCCACTGTGGGCGGGGGCCCCACCTGTCACCAGGAAGCTTCTGCTTCAAGGAACCCGAGGGCAGTGCATGGGAGAGTCCTTCTTGGAAAGACCTGAGTTCCCCTTCCAGGACAGTGACTCAGTCCTTTGTCATCTGGGCTTTCTTTCCTGTTCAGAGGATTCTCCAGGTTTGCCCAGGGTTCCTTGGTCACAGCACTTGTAGGGGAGGGAAGAATCAGTTTGTGCCTCGCCCTGATGGTTACAACGCTGACAGGCTTGCCATGTGCAGGTGAAGAGCAATTAGAAGACCTGGGAATTCCCACTCCTGCCCCCACCAAACTCCCCCACCAGCAGCCAGCAGCACCTCCATGCACCTGACTTCACACCTGGCTTTGCCTTGTCTCGCAGAGTTTTTTGTTTTTTGTTTTTGAGACAGAATTTCGTTCTTGTTGCCTAGTCTGCGGTTGCAGTGGTGTGATCTCGGCTCACCGCGACCTCCACCTCCCGGATTCAAGCAATTCTCCTGCCTCAGCCTCTCAAGTAGCTGGAATTACAGGTGCGTGCCACTACACCTGGCTGATTTTTGTATTTTTAGTAGACAGGGTTTCCCTTGTTGGCCAGGCTGGTGTCAAACTCCTGGCCTTGGGTGATCCCCACAACTCGGCCTCCCAAAGTGCTGGGATTGCAGGCCTGAGCCACTGTGTCCGGCCGCAGAGTTTTGATTCTGGAAGGCTGACCTTAGGGAGCCACTACCTCGGCTCCACGGACCCCAGAGCAGATGGGGGTCAGAGGTGTGGATGCAGGACGAGCACGGGCCCTGGGCTGGCCTCGACCGCTGAGTCCCAGGCTACTGTGTCTGAAAATGGGAAATTGTAAAATGGAGCAGGTGTAGGCAACAATTTGGTCACAAAAGGAAAATCAACTGGGGAGGAAGACAAGAAAAGCCAGCAAAGGCTGAGTCCGGAACCTCTGTCAGCACCCGTGAGTCCCCAAAGGGGAAGCACCACAGGAACTCGGTGGCCAGCCCGGCTCCTGGGCCACGCCCTGACATTAGCCCTCCGGGGGCACACTCTGGGTTGTTTTTTTAAAATTCTGATGGCTGATTTCCTGGGTTTGAGCTCCTAGCCCTGCCAACTACTAGCTATGTGACCTCCCCCGCCCGGCTTCAGGTTCCCCTTCAGTGAAATGGAGACAATAATAACTACTTCAAAGATTGTGGTGAGGATTAAAAACAAAACAAACGCATCCCCCAAACCGCAAAACCACACTTCATCTACAGTCCACAGCGCTTAGTGGAGACCCTAGAGAACAGCAATTACTCGATACACTATTGGCTTTCATTGCAGCTCTTCCAGGAATAAAATGAATGAAATATTAGTTGAGGAAAGAATGCAACAAGGGGGAACAAAGGTGCACATGTATCTCATCAAAGCAAACCACTTTGTTCTCGATATGACTGTGACATGGGTGTTCAGACGCTAGCACCAGCACTCGCCAGCTGTGCTACCCCGAGAGTGTCATTTCACCTCTCAGGGCCTCAGTTATCTATAGAATGGAAATGATATGGCACTTGTCCCTGCAGGCCATCAGGAAACGCTTGGAAAGCATGTTTTGAGGTGCCTGCGGCATAGTCAGCTGTCGAAGGAGGATGGCTATGCTGTCCCTTTCTATTTTTTTTTTTTTTTCTGAGATGGGATCTCACTCTGTCACCCAGGCTGGAGTGCAACGACGCCATCTCAGCTCACTACAACTTCTGCCTCCCGGGTTCAAGTGATTCTCCAGCCTCAGCATCCCGAGTAGCTGGGATCACAGGCATGCACCACCATGCCCGGTTAATTTTTGTATTTTTAGTAGAGATGGGGTTTCGCCATGTTGGCCAGGCTAGTGTCAAACTCCTGAGTTCAAACAGTCCACATACCTTGCCTCCCAAAGTGCTGGGATTACAGGTGTGAGCCACCACGCCCAGCTGGTCTACTATTCTTTAGGATACTGCCGTTGTCATCATGATCTAGACCCAGCAAAGCAGGAAGAAAGAGAAGTGGAAATCTCACCCCAGGAGCTACTGCTGGTCCTTGGAAGGAAGAAGTACTGTACCTTCTCTGTCCGGGTCAGCAGGAGCCTGGGCCATGCTGACAGCAGCTGCAAGGAGCCGGAGAGACTTGGCAGGTGGTGCAGGCTTCTGCACTGTGGCCTTGAGAGGGTGGGCTAGGTCGAGGCTGGGGCTTCTGAAGTGGCCGAGCCTGGTGCTTCTTGCAGCTCTGAACCCACAAGGAGAGAGATGACAGCTTCCACCGGGCATGTGTCAGCTGCTTACAGCCCGGAAATAGATGCCTAGCCAGGCCGGCCAGATTAGGTTTCAGGAGAAAAAGAAAATGAAACTTCTCTGTTTGTCTTTTGAAAGAAAAAAAAGTGGAAGCCGGGTGGATGAGCAAGACAGAGTTGGGGACCTGACTTGATGTTGACAGGGAGGAGCTGTAAACTTGGCAAGACCAGAGCGTCCTCCGAAGAGGCCTTTGAGACAGAGGACTTCCCTCACCTTCCCCGTTCCAGGCACAGCCCACCTGGACCTCTACATTTTTATTTTCTGAATCAGCATCAGAGAACTGAAAAAAATAAAAATAAAAAAAAGAGCATGCACCACCTGGAGGGGGGATGTCAGGGTGTGGCATCACTCTGATGATGTCAGGAGCTGGGGCTGGTTACCTGGTTTCTGTGTTTTTGTTTGTTTTTGAGACAGGGTTTCTGTCATCCAGGCTGGAGTGAAGTGGCGTGATCATGGCTCACGGCAGCCTTGACCTCCTGGACTCCAGCGATCCTCCCACCTCTCAGCCTCCCTAGTAGCTGGGACCACAGGCCTAGACCACCATGCCTAGCTAATTTTTGTATTTTATGTAGAGATGGGGTTTCATCATGTTGCCCAGGCTGGTCTCAAACTCCTGGGCTCAAGCGATCTGCCTGCCTTGGCCTCCCACAGTGCTGGGATTCCAGGCACGAGCCCCCACGCCCGGCCCCCCTGGTTCTTGTGGTACTTCCTCCTTGGGGACTCACAGGTGCTACAGAGGCACCGTCCCCAGCTCTCAGTGGCTTTTCTTGTCTTCTTCGCAGTTTATTTCCCTTGCCCACACTAGGGGCAGAACATTTAGGTGGGTGAATGCCCTGAGATTTTTCTTGTGTGTATCCATGTGAACCTCTTTAATGAACACCTACTATGCGTTTTCCAATCCCAAGTACTCCTCCAACCCATCTACAGGGTAGGGGCCAGTTCTGTCTTCTTCTCAGGGGGGAAACTGAGGCTAGAAAGGCAAGATCACTTGTCCAAGGCCACACAGAGTCCATGACAGAGCTTGTCCTGTCCATTCCCCGATTGTGTTTCCTGATCTGTAACACCCAGAAGTCATTGGTGAATCACCCTTAGTGCACAGATGGCATGGTGTTCCCCGCCTCATCATAAAACTTGCTTATTAATTCCAGAGTCAGATGCCTGGGGTCAGCATCTGAGAACCGGCAGCCGAGTGGTTCGGAATGCAAGCCTGAGGTCAGCATGCTTGGGTCCAAACCTGGCTCCGCCATTTACCGGCTGTGTGACCTCAGACAAATTATTTAACCCCTCTGTGCCTCAGTTTCCCCATGTGTAAAAGGACTTAATCAAAGGACCTAGCTCATGGGGTTGAGGTGAGGACTTAAGGGGCTAATCCAGCCCAGCTGTCGGGCTAGAGCCCCAGAGCCATCTGTAGTCACGGGCACCGTGGTCACCTCACAGGAATGCTTCTGGGAGAGGACCCATTGCTCACATCATTCTCAAAAGGGCCAGTGACCTCAGAAAAACTCAGAGCCACTGTTCTCTTCCAGATCACAGAAGGAGTTGCTGAGGCCCACAGAGGTGAATGCTGTGTACAAGGCCCTCCAGCTTTTGGCAGCCAAGGGGGTTGAGAGCTCAGCCCTGAAAGTCCCTGGACTTGGGGTCTGTGTCTCATCCGCAGAGGGCTGGGAGGGCTAGAGAAGTCTGTGTTCCTTGCAGACCCCATTTATGCATTAGGAGCAGCTTAGCAGCAAATACAAATGGAAAGGGGGTCTGGAGGTTTATCCTGAAGCTATCTGTCTTTGCAGAGCGAGCACCTGGAGCCCAGGTCCTCGGCCCTGCCTGCATGTTAAGGGTTTGAAGAAAAAAAAAGTCTCAACGCCCAGGCCAGCCCAGACTAATCAACTCCAACCTCTGGGGCTGGGGCCCGAGGGCGAGATTTTTTACACTCCTGGGTGACTTTTCCTGCTTCCAGGTGGAGGACCAGTAAGTCTGGGGCAAGTCAATAACAGCAAACTGCAGGATGCTTTTATTCTCCTTTAATGTAAAAGCGAAAACTGCGGGTATCACCCTATGAAATAACAGTAGTGCTCTTTAAATGGGGGGTAGGTGGGGTGCTGAGGAAGATGATGAAGGTGCCCTCCGGGAGGGGCTCCGGCTGAGCCCGGCAAGGCTGAGTCCCTTGGGTGTCTGGGGTGCCACGCCTGAACTGGCCACCAGGTGATGCCGCTCACCAACCTGGGCTTGAGCCCCCCTTGGCTTCAAGTTCCCTCTGATCTGCAGGGAGGAGCTCCCACCCCAACCCATGGTTGGACTCCAGACTTGACGGCTCACGGCTCCAAGACATGCCCACCCCTGCCACTGCCTTGTCCTGCATCATCTTTTATCCTTCCTGTCTCTTCAGTCACTCGTCATGGTTTCTTCACTCATCGTTCCTGGAAGGAGTCAGATTCCAGCTGTTTCTCTGTGAAGCCTCCAGGCAGTTCTTTGTGCTCCTCCGGGCTGGCCTCCCGGTGTTGGTCTTGACACAGCCCACCACTCCCCTGTGGGGAAACCGTCTCTCCCCCTGTCTCCAGGGCCCATGCTAGCTTCTCTCCTTCCTTCCCTGGCCTCTGCAGCTCAGGCTTTGACCCCAGGTTGCTGGTGGGCTTGCAGGTCAGGTTGAGGGATGTTAGCTTGGTCTTGGGTGCCAGCCTTCCTTCTAGCAAGATGGCTTCTGCTGCAGGGAGGAGGCTGGTGCCCCTCACGGCTGGTCTCCATCCAGACTGTGCTTGGATGACCCCTTTCTGTCCCCGTGGCCACATCCTGAAGGCACATGGAGCCCCTCTGGGCCTGAGCCATTTTTAGGAGTCTATAGCAGGGACCACCGTGCCAGCAGAGACCAAGCGCCTCGGGAAGTTCCCTGGACAAGGATTCTGTCTTGTCTGCTCTCCAGGGCAGGTTCTCCTTCCCAGCTGTGTGGCACTACCTCTCTGAGCCATGGTTTCTTTAACTATAAAGCAGAGATACTAAGAAAAAGCATTTTTGACACTTAGTATGTGCTCACAACATTTGCATAAGTTAGAAAATGTGATGCATCTCCACAGTATCTCTTTAGACACCAAACAAACAAAAGGGAGCAATAGACAAAGAGAAAAAAGAAAACATTTCACGCGGGTGAGTTCCATCTTTCTTTATATTCCATGGTACATCTGGAGATGAAGCCAGGAACCTGCTATGTGCTTGTCACCCACTGAGTGGGAGTCTTACTTTTAAATACTTAGATTGTCTTTATTTCTCTTCTCTATTTAAGAGCTGTTTCAGTTGAGTTTGAACCTAAGGATTATCTTTAAGCCTAAATACCAGTGGCTAAAACAATAGAGTTATGTCTTTTTCTGGAAAGAGTTGTAGGCATTCCAGGTTTAGTGTGGTGACCCGGGGTCCTTCTACATTGTTGGTCTGCCATTTGTGGCCTTCATTCTCAAGTTTGCCTTACATTTTAGAATGGCTGCTCAAGCTCCAGCCATTACATCTGCATTCCTTCCAGCAGGAAGTAGGAAAGGGAACAAGGGCAGATAGCTCCCTTTAAGCACGCATCTTAGAAGTTGCACACACATTCCACTAATACCCCATTGGTCAGTCTTCTGGCTCTTATCTGTAAGGGAGGCCTGGAAAGATGGTCTGTATTGTGGGTCACCATGTGCTCAGCTAAAATTGGGGTTCTATGACTTTAAAATGGGGGACAGTAGATATTGGCAGAGACCTAGCTATCTCTGCCATTTCAAGGTTCCATGGTGTCCCCAAGGAAGGAGAAAAGATACCTCCCCTGTGCCTTCAGGTGTGTCCATTCACAGGGTTTATTTATTCAGCAGTTGCTGTGCCTCCTTACTCTGCCTGGAAAGGGCCTCAAAGGCCGCAAGACTTCCAAGATGGCACCGCTGCCTGCTGGAGTCCACATCTCCTTTTGCCTTGGAAGGCGCACTCCCTGTTCATGGCTTGTGTTTTTCTGGAAACTATTAGAGCTCTCCGCCCAAACTAGATGATAATTACATGTTACTGATCTTGAGTCTTTAAATTTTTCTCTCTTTCTTTTAAAAGAGAGATATTTTTACTGCACATTGTGTTGACAAAATCCAAGTCTCCTTTCTACCAGGCAGCCCGGATTTTATTTTCAGATTTCCTCTGTGAATTCATGCAGGGGGAGGAGGTGGAAAGGTACTGAATGTGAATAATAACATGTCTTTGGTCAGGGACAAGGGTCAGAGAACCAGGGGTGGCTGAAGAGGGGAATGGATATTGCCCAAGGTCACAAAGTCATCCTCCTGGGGTGGAATGAAGACTGAGTAAAACTGATGTGTCCAGGAAAGCAGGCTTTCATTGCAGTCCCTAGAGGAGTCTGCCCTGGCCCTGTTCTCTGCTCTTCAAGGCAGAGCTGTTGATGGGGCCTCCATTGTTTTTCTGTGTCCATTGGAGTTGAAGAGACCTGGGGTTCTGGTCCTGGCACCCACCTTTTTAACTCTGTGCCTTGAGCAAGTTATTGCTCTGTCTGAGCCTCAGTTTATGTCTTTGTAAAGGGGGTCATAGAAGTACTTACCTTGTGGGGTTGTTGCACAGGTTAAATGTGATCGTGTACCTGTAGGTCCTAGTAGAGCACTGGGCACACAGTATGTGCTCAATAAACAGGAGCTAGTCGTGTTATCACCATGTAATGCTCAGCTGTCCCTCTCTCTGGTAATAAAGCAATCTTATTCACTCATCTGATCATTTGCCAAATACTTTCTCATGCCTTCCTTTTATCGGGCCACAAGCTGGGCCCTGCAGGGCATGGGAGAAATGTCTCTGTCTTTGTCTGTTTTCTGCTGCTATAACAGAACATCACAGCCTAGGTAATTTATAAACAATAGGATTTTATTTGGCTCATGGTTCTGGAGGCTGGGAAGTCCAAGAGCATGACACCAGCCTCTGGCAAGGGACTTCATGATGTATTATCTAATGGCAGAAGGCAGAAGACAGAAGGCAGAAGGGCATACAAGCCTATGAGACAGAGAGGAAAGGAGCTGAACTCCCAAGATAACCAAACTACACTGGCAAAAAATAGCATTTGTCCATTCGTGAGGGCAGAGCTCTCCTGACCTAATCACTTCTTAAAGGTCTTACCTTTTAATATCATCACAATGGCAATTAAATTTCCACATGAGTTTTGCAGGGGACATTCTAACAATAGCAGTTCCGTTTGCTGATTCCTGCCTCCATTTCCCACTCTGGCTGCAGAAGAGGCCACAGTGCCTGGTCCTAGGATGAACAGGGTGGCTCAGACCAAGTCCTAGGGCCCCAGCACTGACTGGTAAAGGCAACCTGAGCAGGGGGCAACAGCACCTGCTCTCAAGTACATATGAGGTCAGGGAAGTGGGCATGGCCAGGGCATGGACAGTCTTGGTAGAAAACTGAGATTTTTACCCAGGAGGCAAGGGAAGGGCCAGGGGAAGATTTTCATCGAAGGCAAGTGGAAGATTTGGAAAGGTGGCCCTGGTTGCTGGGAGAACAGGTGACAGGAAGTGGGGAAGGGGCGAGGGAAGGCAGCCACTTCATATTTAACTTTTATTATAATCAAAAGATCTTAAAAATCATTTTGCTTCCAAAATTATTTGCCTTCAAAAAATTCACTTAATTACAATTGGCCACAATTTACCAAGTATTATTCTTGGGAATTCTAGCAAAATGAGGAAAATTTCACCACCTATAAATTCTTTTCAAATATAATGCAGTGTCACGAAATTTTTATGAGAACTAAATGGAACAATTAATGAACTTGCCATAATGTTAGTTTTCTAGATGTTTAATTAAACATTTATTGATGTTAATTTTGCAGTGGGGTTTTTTTTTTTCCATATTTTTGGGCACAGACATTTTCAGAGGCTCTTGAAATGTCTGTCGGTCTGATGTTCTAAGACTTTCACACCTAAAAGGCAAGATGGAGAAATGGAAGGACACACATCCAAGGGACAGGTCCCTGGCCTCCCAGAATAGTGGACAGGGTGTGAATGTGATGGTGGCGTTGGGTTTTGCTGAGTGTGGGACACAAGACAGGGCAAGGGGAGATGCGTTTACATGTTAATGTGTAACTTCTTTTCATTTAAAATGGGTATCCTCCTTTGAAATTTGACCCAAAGACGGCCCCTAAAAGACTTGGTAACCCAACAGCAACCTACATTTATTTGGAGCTTACTGTGTACTCAATTTCCAGTGCCTTACACTATTTCATTGACTTCTTATAGCAATGCTATATGGTAGGTAATTAAGATTAAATCTGCATTTCACAGACAAGGAAACTGAGACATGGAGAAATTACCTAGTTGACTGGCCAAGATCATAGAGCTAGTGAGCATTAAAGATGGGATTGCTATGAGACCCTAGAAGCCAAGCTCTTAGCAATTCTAATATTGCTAGGAACAAATCTGTTGTTATAATTCTGCAAAGATAAGAAGATGTGCTTTCTATGCCAGTCAACTCTGCTATCTAGCATGGCTTTTGAGGTCTGTCAGAAAAAATAAGTTGCAATGTCATTGTTTCCTAAGGTTTCTTTGACTGAATGTGCCCAAGGGAACAGGACACTATGCCAAGTACTCAGGGGCATAGAAAGCTGACCAGCTAGAAGAAGAGAGTCTAATATTTAAGATTTTTTCCTCATTATGATTTTTAAAATATTGACTACATGTTGAAACAATATTTGATATATTGGGTTAAAAAATCATTAAAATTTTTAAAAATAGAACAAGGTGACTATATGTGCACACTGATCTCATATATGCAGCTCCAGACACACACATAGCCTCTCTGTGCTTTCTCCTCCCTGAGCCCTTCTCCTCCAAGGTTTTCTGACTTTCTCACTTTACTGACCACTGCTTTCTAGTTTGTCTGAGGCTGAGCACTCCCAGAAGCACACTCTGAAGGAGAGCTTTGAGTGCAAGTTGGTTATTTGAGAGGTGGTCTCAGGAAATTCTGGGAGGTGGGTGCGGAGGTGAGCCCAGGAAGGATGGAGAGCAGTCAAGGATGTGCCATCTGCTGATGACTTCTGCGGGCAGCTGGAGCTCAATCCTGCTGGACAATGCTGGGAGAGCACGTGCCTCAGGGTGATCTACCCATGGGGCGAGGGAACTGGGGTATTGATCCACCCACTCCCATCATCACTCAGTGAGGTTGCCCCTGGCGGGGGGTGTGAATTCCCTGGCACTCTTGGCCTGCTGCATGGGGGCCAGAAGAAACTCCAGGCAAGGCACAGATGCCTTCAGCTGGAAGCTGGACCCATGTGGACAGAAATGCAAAGGGCCAAGTGGATGTGGGTGGGATACCAACTACACCTGTGACAGATTTCTGCGTAAGTTATTCCTTATGGCTGCTGAGGCCTGGAGTGGTTAAGTAGTATGCTGGGGTTGAATAGCTGGAAAGGGGCAGTGGAGAGGATTTGAATTCAGATTGTATGCCGCAGAGCTGGAGTCCCTGACCTCAGGCTTTGCAGCTTCCTCTGCCTTTGCCGACTCCTATGAAGGGCAGGCAGGACTCTAACTCTGTGAATTTTAAAAATTCATTTTTAAACTCACTCACTCAATCAAGTTAGAAGCTTTTAAAGACAAATTTAATAAGTTTGAACTCAATAAAAGCCTTTTAATAAGTTGAACGTCATGATTTCAGCCCTCTGCTCACAGAATTATTAGGCAAGATGGTGAGGGGGACGGGAGGGGCAGGAAGGGAAGTGGGGGGTGAGGGTGAGAAGGGGAAGTTAGAGGAAGTGGGCGAACACACACAAACAGGCACACACACAGATGTATGTTTCTTTTTAAAATTCATTTGCACATTTAAATGGATGGTTTGTTTCAAATTGTTTGATTGTGAAGCTTTTATAATATTTTGTTTTATTTTTAGAAACAGTTCTTTTACTTCAGAACAACTGTACAAAGTGCTAAAGAAAATGCATTGCTGACTTGGCACGGGTTTGCTGTGTGTTCTGCCTCCTCGCTGGCTCACACATTCTTCCTCACACTGAACATTCCGTCTAGGCCTGCGACTGAGACAGGAAGCCAGACACACACGCTGAACTAATTTCAACAAATATCAACTTAAAACCAACTTGAAGTCGTTGGAAATGGACGGACTGATTCAGACACGGCTGCCTTCCCCAGCTTCATGCACAGGAAACTGCACTGTCTACACAATGCAAGAGTGTTGCCATAGCTAGAAAAGTCTTCCTGTTTTTCATGATTAATCCATTTACTTGTCCAGTGCTGTGAAATCTGTTCTTGCTAGCTGCCCAGCACCCAACCCCTTTTTCTGGTAAAATCACCTCAATTTTCCTTTGAAAACCTCCTCTCCCCTTCTCAATCCACGTGGAGCTGACTCTGCCTCCTAGGTTCAGGGCAGGGGATGGGACTCAAGCCTGGCCAATTAGAGCATTCCATTTTTGTGGCTGCAGTGACTGGTCCAGAGATGGACATGTGACCTAATCCAAGCCAATGAGCTTCAATTCTGAGACTTTTGCGGGAAGGTCTGGGGACTAATTTCTTCGGGGTGGATTTAGAAGTGTAAGGAAATGAGCCTAGAGAAAAGACAGTGCCAGGAGGGAAGAATTTGAACAGTAATCAGTAGCGACAACAGCAGTTTGATGGTGGAGACGAACTCCTCCCTAACGCCACCGTGAGCATGTCTAGATCCGGTAGCGTATAATCTAGCCCAGCTCTAGACTGTGGCTTTTCAATTATATGAGCCAACAATGTCCTTTTCTGCTAAAAGGTCTCATTTAGGTGTAGGTCACTTACTATAGAAAGATTTAACTGATACATAAACTTATTTTAATTTTGTTTTAACAGAAAACCAAAATGTTGAATCAACTGGTTCAAGATCACTGGGTGAAGGTCTAGGGATGAAAAGCATTTTTGAGAGAGTGTAGTCAGTCCAGAGAATGCCTGTGTCCCAACCTTGCCATGTGGTTTCTGCTTGTTCATCCTCAGTGATGGGCCATTCGCTGTGTGTGTAGCAGTGCTAACAATCAGAGTTCCTTTCTTTTATCCTAGAGATAATATTACATTGTTCAAAGATGTACACATGAGATGTTCATCACAGGATTGTTTACGAAGGCGAAGGAGGCACAAACAGCCTAGATATCCAAACAAAAGGGATCAGTTCAATGAATTAGGAAGTCTGTACTGTGAAATGCTCTGAAGCTATGAAAAATGGGATCTAGAATTGTATTTATTGATATGGAAAAGTATTCACAGTATATTGGGGAAAAAAAGTTTATAAATTGTATGATTCCATTTTAAAATGTCTGTGATTATCCATAACCCAGAAAAATACTGAGAGTATGGAGTATGTCTCCGAGATACATAGGTGATGTGTATTCTAGATTTTCTTTCTTTCTATAATAAAAATGGATTACCTGTGTTTCTTAGTCAGCTTGGGCTGTCATAACAAAATACCATGGCCCGAGTGGTTTCAGCAATAGAAGTTTCTTTTCTCACAGTTCTGAAGGCTAGAAATTCAGGAGCAGGGAGTCACCATGGTCAGGTTCCGGTGAGAGCTCTCTTCCTGGCTTGCAAATGGCTGCCTTCTCATTGTGTCATTGAGAGAGAGAAAGAGAGAGAGAGAGACCAACTAAGCTCTCTGGTGTCTTTTCTCAGGGCACTGATCTCAGGGCACATGATGGCCACATCCTTATAATCATATCTAAACCTAATCACCTTCCAAAGGCCTTATCTCCAGCTACCATCCCACTGGCGCTAGGGCATCTACTTACCAATTTGGAGAGGACACAACTCAGTCCATAGCACTGTGTAATAAAAATAATAGCAAAAATCAATTATTTACATTGCATGGGACTTTGCAATGCAATGAACAATATCAGCATGGTCACAATGTAAACGCCATTTACTGAGTTTCAGATTTAGGAACATCTCACGGATAAAGCACAGATGATTTCATTATGTGGCAGGGCAGAATCCAGATGTCATTGGTGTTGAAGAGTTGGACATAACAATGAAGAGGCCAGAGGAGCAGTGAGGCAGTGAGCTGGAGGCCAGGGTGGGGTTCCGGATTCTGCACTGGCACCATGGGGAGTGTAGAGCCGCATCCCCTTATGTGGAACAAGAAATAGAGTCTAGATGAGGCAGGGAAGTGAAATTTTTCCCCTGAAGTTTTGGAAAATTGACACTATAAAACAAACTGAGAGTAGACAGATTAACTGGAAAAAAGGAATACAAATGTGTTAGGTGCACTGTGTGCACAGGAGTCGTACAAAATATGAAAACTCAAAGAAATGTCCAGATGGCTGATGCTTTTATAGCATCGTGAGCTTACAGAAAGAATAGTTTGGCGCATGGAACACACGTTATAGTGGCAATGCAGGTTATGAGGAGAGAAGGGGAGGAAAGGCATGGAGCAAAGACAGTCTTGTTTTGCAGATGAAACTTCACCTCAGAAAGAATAGATGGTAGCCAGTAGGAATGTTTCTCTGTCAGAACTTTAAAGGTGTCAAATTCTCAGTTAATTTTTTTTTAGATATGGACAAGATGGGCTTAGACAGAGCCTGTTCACATCTGTTGTTTACTTCACTGTATTTCCTCTGCAGATGCAGATCTCCCCTACGAAAGACATCTTTGCAGGGCTAGCCTTAGGTTCACAGGACCTCTGAATAGCCATCTAGAAATATGTCAGATAGATATATTTTGGGGTGAAATATTTTTGGTTTCCTTTAATAACAGGCATGTTTAGGAAACCCAATCTAGCAACAAGAAATACACATCCTTCTCCAGGGCAAGTGAAAAATTCTTCAAGATAGACCATATATGGCAATTATTTCTTTAACATGACACTGAAATTTTAAAAGGAACCAAAGGAAAAAAATAGCTAAATTGGACTTCATGAAAATGAAAAACTTTTATACTTTTAAAGAACATTATCAAAAAGATGAAAAACAACATAAGGAATGGGAGAAAAATTTTGCAAACCATATATCAGATAGAGATACACTATCTAGAGTATATAAATAAGTATTACAACTTAACACTGAGAAGACAAATTACCCAAGTAAAACATGGGCAAAGCATTGAAAAGGCATTTCTCCAAAGAAGATGTACAAATGATAAATAAGCACACAAAAGGATTCAGAGCATCATTCATCGTTAGGGAAATACAAATCAAAACCTCAGTGAGACACCACTCTGTACCCACTAAGGTGGCCATTAAGAAAGGAAAAGGAAAATAACAAATGTTGGTGAGGAATTGGAGAAATTGCAACCTTTATAAATTGCCAGTGGGATATAAAATGGTGCAGCCACTGAAGAAAACAGTTTGTTTCTTCCTCCAAGAGTTAAACATAAAACTACTGTATGACCCAGCAATTAATTCCACTCCCAGGTCTATATCCAAGAGGAATGAAAACATATGTCCACACAAAAACTTGCACAAGAATATTCATAGTGGTATGATTTGTAGCAGCCAAAAAGTAGAAACTACCCAAATGTCAATCAACTGGTGGATAAACAAAATATGGTACATCTATACAATGGAATATTATTCAATAACAACAAAAAGGGATGAAGCACTGATTCATGCTACAACATGGATGAACCTTGAAAATATGCTGAGTGAGTGAAGCCAAACACAAAAGACCACATATCATATGATGCCACTTAGATGAACTGTCCAGACAGGCAAATCTACAGAGATGGAAAATTGATTAGGGGTTTCTAGGGGATGGCAAAAGAGGGAAATGAGGGAACAACTTTTAACGGGAATAGGATTTCACTTTGGAGCAATGAAAGTGTTCTGGAATTAGATAATGATAATGGTTGCACAATTTTGTGAATATGCTAAAAGAACTCTGAATTGTACATTTCACAAAGGTAAATGTTATGGAATGTGAATTGTGTCTCAATTTTTTTAATTAAAAATAAAAGAAAGAAAGATGGCCAGGCATGCTGGCTCATGCTTGTAATCCCAGCACATTAGGAGGCCAAGGCAGGAGGATCACTTGAGGTCAGGAGTTCAGGACTATCCTGGGCAACATAATGAGACCCTGTCTTTACTAAAAAATAAAAACTAAAAAATAGGCAGGTGTAGTGGTGCGTGCCTGTAGTCCCAGCTACTTGGGAGGTGGAGGTGGGAAGATTGCTTGTGCCCAGGAGTTGAGGCTGCAGTGAGCTATGATTGCACCACTGCGCTCCAGCATGGGCAACCCGGTAATTGTGTGCACCCAGCTTCATAACTGTGGTCATCTGAAATACTGTGACAAACAACTGAAGTCTTTGATGAGGTTGTTCAAAAACCACAGTGGATTACCACTACACCTGCAGATCCTGTCTCAAAAAAGAAAGAAAGGAAGAAGAAAGAAAGTGTTGCAGGAGAACTTCCATTTTCAGCTCTGACATGCTAACAACTTAGAAGTCATCACTCTTAACCCTTACAACAAGAAAATCTGAACACACTGAAAATCAATAACTTTTCTTTGACTCCTCAGAAAACTGAGGTCAGAGGGCAAACAGCCACCCTAAAATATGCAGAGATGACTGAATCCAGTGACTCCCTGCTGATATCTGTTTACCTGGGGAAGAAGCTTTTGGAATAAATTGGTAGAAACACTTAACTGGTAATTTTGGTGAATTGTCAGAGGATGAATGTGTGCTGGCAGAAAGTTAATCCTGGCAGCTGCAGTCTTAGGGGGCCCCCACATTTTCATGGGTTTTACCTCTAGGAATCCCTCCAGGTTTTTAGAGTAAAGAAGTGAGAAGGATCCCCAGCTGGGCTGGCAATGGAAGGGAAAGAGTAGCCATTGCAATTCACCCAGAGTGTCCTCCACAAAAATGTCCTGCTCTCCAGGGAAAAAGACTCCACCGGAGTGCTCAGCCTTCCTGCCTTACCTAAGCAAGGAGAGAAAAAGCTAAGCAACACTTGTGAAGGTCACGGCCCAGGAACAGCAGCACACTAAGTAACTCAGATTCAATCATAAGATTATAAAATACTTATCTTCCCCATGCTATAGCACCACACCAATAGGGCTTCAGGAAAATAGGAGATTTCACCCGGAAGAGCAGGAAGACACAGGCTGTCTTTGAGGAGGAATACTTAGGAGAGCCCTAAGTGAACAGGGATAATGAAAACAAGGACACTAGAGGAATTTGAAGTCTCTGGCACTACAGCTACAGAAAACATTAAATACAGCCCAACTCCTGGACAGAATAACATAAAACCTCACACTTAAGGCCTCTATACCTCAATTCTTACTACCCAATACTTGATGTCTGGTTTTCAATAAAAAATTACCACACATGCTGAAATGCAAGAAAAAACATAATCTGAAGAGACAAAACAAGTATCAGAACCAGATTTAGCAATGACACAGATTTTGGAATTATCAGGCAGAAAATTAAAATAACTATGATTAATATGGTAAGGGTTCTAATGGGAAAAAAAGTAGTTAGGCAATGTAAGCAGAGAATAAAAATTCTAAGAAAGATGCAAAAGGAAATACTGGAAATAAAAAACACCATTAACTGAAATAATGAATGTCTTTGATGGGCTCATCAATAGAATGAATCCAGCAAAGGAAAGGAAGAGCTTGAAAATACATCAAGAGAAACTTCCCAATTGGAAAAGCAAAGAGCAAAAAGAATGGAAGAAAACAGAATAGAAAATCCAATAACTGTGGGACAATTTCGAAACATTTAATATATGGGTAACTGGAATACCAGAAGGAGATGAAAGAGAAAACATACCAGAGGAGATACTTGAAGCAATAATGGCTGGGAATTCTCCAAAATTAATGACAGACACCAACTATTTGATCTTGGGAGTTCACAGAACATCAAGCAGGATAATCACCAAAACATCTACCTAGATATATTCAAAGTGACAAAAAACAAAGATAAAGAGAAAACAATGAAAGAAGCCAGAAGGGAAAAAAGCCCCATCTTACCTATATAGGAACAAGAAAAATAATTACATCAGACTTCTTTTCAGAAACCATTCAAGCAAAAACAAAAACAAAAAAACAAAAAAAATTAGTGGACTAAAATAGTTAAAGTGTCAAAAGAAAACAACTACCAACTTAGAATTGTATGTTCAGTTAAAATATCCTTCAAAATTAAGAGAAATAAAGACATTCCCATATAAACAAAAACTGGAGAAATTATTGCCAATAGACCTGCTTTGCAAGAAATATTAAGTTCTTCAGGGAGAAGAAAAATGATGCAGGTCAGAAACTCAGATTTACATAAAAAAATGGAATGGCACTCAATAAAGTACAAGTGGAGATAAAATTAAATTTTATGCTTCTTATTTTGACGATTTAATAAATAATTGTTCAAAATAACAATAGAAACAATGAGTTCATTGATAATAACTTTACAGAAATGTTGTAAAGAACAGGAGGGAGGAATTGGAACTCTGTGCTGTGGACCGAATGTTTATGTTCCCCTAAAATTCTTATGCTGAACTTCTAATTCATAATGTGATAATATTTAAAGATGAGACTTTTGGGAGGTAATTAAGAGTTAGACTAGGTCACGAGGGTGGGACTCTCATAATGGGATTAGTGGCCTTATAACAAGAGGAAGATTTCTCTCTTTCTCCCTCCCTCTCTGCTCTCTCTGTCTTTCTTCGTCCCTCTGTCACTCCCTACCTCCCCACACACATGCACTGAGAAAAGTCCATGTGAAGCCACAGCAAGAAGGTAAGCATCTGCAACCCAAAGAGAAAGCCCTCACCAGGAACCCAATCAGCTGGCATTTTGATCTTAAACTTCCTAACTTCCAGAACTGTGAGAAAATAAATTTCTGTTGCTTAAGCCAGCGAGTCTATGGCATTTTGTTATGGCAGTCTGAGCAGACTGCTATAAAGACACTCTGTTACAAAATACATGCACTCTACATGAAGCAGTCCATTTTTAGAAACTGGACTAAGAATAATTGTAAATGTATATTGAAAACTCTAGAGCAACCACTAAATTTTTAAAAATGAAATATTGATTTGTTAAGAGAGGGGAGAAAAATGGAATCATATAATGCTCCACTAAAGCCAAAGACATCAGACATCAGAAAAACAGGAAGACAAAAAATGAAATAAGGAATAAGTACAACAAAGAGAAACAGCTACAAACATGGCAGATATTAGTCGAAATACATCAATAATCACTTTAAATGTGAATGAGCTAAATATACCAGTTAAAAGACAGAGTGCCAGAATAGATTTTTTAAAAACAATATCCTTTTATATATTGTCTACAGAAACCCACTTTAAATAAAAAACTTGAACAGGTTAAGAGTAAAAGAATAGACAGAGATATACTATACTAACACAAATCAAAAGAAAGTTGGAGTAGCTATGTTAACTTCACAAAGGCAGACTTCAAAACAAGGAAAGTTATCAGGAATAAAGAGGGACGTTACATAATAATAAAAGGGGTAGTTTTCCAAGGAGACACAACAATCCTAAACATGTATGAACCCCACACAGAACATAAAAATATTCAGGACAAAAACTGATAGAAATGCAATAAGAAGTAGAAAAACCTACTCCTACAGTTGGACTCTTCAACACCTCTCTTTAGTAATTGATAGATCAAGAAGGCAGAAAATCGGTAGGAATAAAATTGATCTGAACAGCAGTGTCAATCAACATGATGTAATTGACATTTATAGAATACTCCGTCTGACAGCAAATTACAACATTCTTCTCAAGCTTACATAAAACTTTCACCAAAATAGACCAAATTCTGGGCCATAAAACACATTTTAACACATTTAAAATAATATAGGAATCATATATAGTATGTTCTCAGACCACAACGGATTTAAACTATATCAATAGTTATCAATGTCTGGATGTAAACAACATTGATTTGGATCATAATTCCAAAAGACACAATCCTGAATGCCATAATCCCAAATGTTGAAATCCTCAAAGATAAAAATCTCTAAAGTCTAAATCTCTAAAGTCTCAAATCCCGAAAATCACAATCACAGGATGGTTGCATCATGTCAGGCAGAACTATTACCTTGTTATTGTCTTTATTTAAAAATTAAGTATGGCTTATGGAGATGTGTATATGGAGCCAAATTGACCAGGGGTGAAATTTTAGACTTAATTTTAGGTGTTGATTTGACTAGATTGAGAAATAGTAGATTTACTAGAATCCTAGTAAAGCATTATTTTGGGTGTTGCTGTTTGATTGCCAGTATGTTTTCTGCCAAATCTGGGGTTTGTATGTAAGTGCATGTGAAATGGGTTTTTGCATGCCCAAAACAACACAGAAGTATGGCACAGAAGATAGGAAAATATAATCAGGAATGCTTATGTCAGTGTCTATTAAGTCACAGAATTTCAAAAAAAGTGGCACCATACAGAAAGTGGATGTGAACATCTTTTTGAGGACAGTCATGTGCTAAAAGGAAAAAAGCAGCTATTCATCATGATGTAAGACTTCAAAACATAGTTAATGACCATGAAAGCCAGCCAGCTCTTATGGACTATTCCTATGGAATTACTCATAATCTATACCTGAGATACCTTTTACTTACATCAATTTTTTTAGGTTTTTAGGTTTTTCTCCTTTTTTTTGAGATAGGGTCTCACTCTGCCACCCAGGCTGGAGTGCAGTGGTGTGACTCCACTGCAGCCTTGATCTCTCTGGCTCAAGCAATTCTCCTACCTCAGCCTCCAGAGCAGCTGGGAATACAGCCACACACCACTATGCCTGGTTAATTTTTTAATTTTTTTTTGTAGAGATGGAGTCTCCCTATGTTGCCCAGGCTGGTCTTGATCTCCTGGGCTCAAGCACTCCTCCCACCTCCACTTCTTAAAGTGCTGGGATTACAGGCATGAGTCACTGTGCCCAGCACTTTCTTTTTTCAAGTTTTTTTTTTCATTATTTTAAATTGTCAGCATCCATTTTTACAATTCATTATGCTATGTATTTCATGTTTGAATCATTTCCAATACTGAAAATATAAATTGTATAGAGACTTTTAGGGAGCTGTAATTCATTTTACGCATTTTTTACAAATTTGACTCCATGAAAGTGCACTATCGCAATGTTGACTTTGTGTGTAAGCATTGTGCATGTATGGAAAAATGTTGAAACTGTCTCAATAAACGAAGAGATGTCCTTTTTGTACGTCTGCATTTGTGAAAGATAACATTTCTTGAGATCTTGGCTCTTTGGGAAACTATATGCAGTGGTAATCAATTGCGGGTTTTTAACAATCTCATCAGACTTAGATGGTTTGTCACAGTATTGCAGACAACCACAGTTAGAAAGCTGGTTGCGTACAATTACCAACCATAGTGATACACGTTTATACGTTCCCTTTTTGACCTATTTCTTTACGCAGTTTGTCTGCTTATAACTGTTATACCCATGTGGCTGTCTTTAGTATACCTGCTTGCAAAAATATGTGTTATTATTGCCTATTTTATTGTGTAAAGTGGCCTCTGAAGTGTTCTGTTATGTTTTTATGTTTCTCAAATAATTTCCTCTTTAAAATTTCTTCTTTAAAATGTCTTTTAAATAAATTTTTTTTCAGAATTATATTTTTGAAATTTTGATCTTTTGGGATTGTAAATTTTGGGATTTCAGACTTCGGTGACTTTTATCTTTTAAGATTTCAACATTCGGGACTGTGTCTTTGGGATTATGATTGGCTCTCAAATAACACATTCCTAAATAACCAATGAGTCAAAGAAGAAATGACAAGGAAAATTAGAATATACTTTGAGGTAAATAAAGCATGAAACATACCAAAACTTATAAGCTGCAGCTAAAGCAGCACTTAGAGAAAACTTTTAGCACTAAAATGTAAAGATCAGCAAAGAAGAAAGATCTCAAATGAACAACCGAAGTCAACACCTGAAGAAACTAGAAAAAGGAGAAAAATTTAAGCCTAAAGCAAATAGATGTGAAAATAAAAATCGTAAAACAATTTTTAAAAAATCAACAAAACCAGATGCTGGTTCATTAAAAAAATCAATAAAGTTAATAAACCTCTAGCTAGGCTAATCAAGAAAAAAGAGAGAAGACATAAACTACCAGTATCTGAAATAAAAGAGGAGTCATCATTACTGATTCCATGGACATTGAAAGGATAATAAAAAATATCAAAAATTGTTGGGCGTGGTGGCTCACACCTGCAATCTCAGCACTTTGAGAGGCTGAGAAGGTGGATCACTTGAAGCCAGGAGTTTGAAACCAGCCTGGCCAACACAATGAAACCCCATCTTTACTAAAAATACAAAAATTAGCTGGCTATGGTGGTGCATGCCTGTAGTCCCAGCTAAGAGGGAGGCTGAGGCCCAAGACTCGCTTGAACCCGGGAATTGGAGGGTGCAGTGAGCTGAGATTGTGCCACTCTACTCCAGCCTGGGCAACAGAGCAAGACTCTGTCTCAGACAAACAAACAAAGAAATTAAAAAAAAAACAAAAAACAAATTATAAACCTACAAATTTGGTGACTTAGGTGAAACAGACCAATTCCTTGAAAGATAGAAACTGCAAAAAACTCACAAAAGAATAAATAATCTGAATACCTATGTCAACAAATAAACTAATTTATAATTAATAACCTTCCAATAAAGCATCAGGCTCAGATGGTTTTCTTTGGTGAATTTTGCCAAACATTTAAGGAAGAAATGATACAAATTTTCTACAATCTCTTCCAGAAAATAGAAACAGAGGAAACATTATGTAAATCATTCTATGAGGCTAGAATTACCCTATTAACAAAAATTTATAAAAACTTCACAAGAAATAAAAACTATGAAACAATATCTTTTTTGAACATAGGGCAAAAATCCTTAACTAAATAATGGCAAATTGAATCCAACCATGTATAAAAAGAATTATACACCATGACCCACTGGTATGCAAGACTGGTTTAACACTCAGAAAACCCAACATCATCCACGCTAACAGGCTAAAGAGGAAAAATCATATGATCATATCAGCGATACAGAAAAAGTATTTGACAAAATCCATTATCCATTCTTGATAAAAGGTAGTAGGAATAAAGATGCAATAGACAGACTGTGTATCCCCAAACGTATATGTAGAAATCTTAACTCTTAAGGTGGTGGCATAAGATGGGAGCAGGAGGAAAGAGCTTTCATGATTGGAATTAGTGCCCTTATAAAAAAAGATTTCAGAGAGATCTCTCATTCCTTCCACCATATGAGTTCTCAGCAAAATGACAGCTGTCTATGCACCAGGAAGCCCTCCCCAGACACTGAATCTACCATGGCTTTGATCTTGGGCTTTCCAGCCTCCAGAACAGTAAGAAATACAGTTGTGTTGTTTTTAAGCCACCTAGTCTATGGCATTAATGTCATAGCAGCCCAAGTCAACTGAGACAAGAGGAGAACTGCTTCAGCTTAATAAAGAGCAGCTATACAAAGAACTTACCGTTAACAGTATACTTAATGGTGAGAAGCTGGATAACTTCCCTGCTAAAATTAGGAAGAAGGCGAGGATAAACTTCTCACTAGCTCTGTTCAGTATCATTCAACATTGTACTGAAAGGCCTAGGTAACTACATAGGACAATAAGAAAATAAAAGGAAATAAAATGTGTACAGATACAGAAGAAATAAATAAAACTGTTTTTGTTCATAGATGACATTATTGTCTACATAGAAAATCCTAAAGAATCAACAACAACAACAACAACAAAAAGTACCTGCAACTAATAAGTAATAATAACAATGTCTTAGGGTATCAGGTTAATACAAAAGTTAATTACTTTCCTATATACCAGTAATGAACAATTAAAATTTGAAGTTAAAAATTAATATCACTCAAAACAGCACCAATCAAAAATGAAATACTTAGGTATAAATCTAGCAATATATAAGATCTATATGTCTAAAACTACAAAATCCTAATAAAAGAAATAACAGATCTAAATAAATGGATAGTCTGTGCTCATGAACTGGAAGATTCAATATTATTAATGAGTCAATTTTTCCCAACCTGATTCATAGAGTCAATAGAATCCCAATAAAAATCCCAGCAAACTATTTTGTAGATATTGACAAACTGATTCAAAATTTTATATTGAAAGGCAAAATATCTAAAATAGCCAAGACAATAATGAAGAAAAGAAAAAAGTTGGAGGGCTCACACTAACTTATCTGAAGACTTACTATAAAGCTGTATCCATCAAGATAGCATGGTATTGGCAAAAAAGTGGACAAATTGATTAGTGGAACAGAATAAAGGTCCAGAAAGAGACTACACAAATATAGTCAACTGATCTTTGATGAAGCAGCAAAGGAAATTCAATGTAGAGAGGAAAGTCCTTTTTAACAATTGGTCTTTTTAACAATTTTAACAATTGGAACACTTGGATATCATGTGCAAAAACATCAACCTAGACACAATGCTTAGGCTTTCCCAAAAATTCACTCAAAATGGAAATGGATCCTGGACCTAAAACACAAAACCATAAAACCTTGAGAAAGAAACATGGGTAGAAAATCTAGGGGACCTTTGGCTTGGTGGTGAGCTATCAGATATAACCCTAAAAGCATGATCCATGAAAGAAAAAATTGATAGTTATTGATAAATTGGACTTTATTAGAATAAAAAAATCCTGATCTGTGAAAGACAATGTTAAGAGAATAAAAAGACAAGTCACAGATTGGGAGAAAATATTTGCAAAACTTATATCAGATAAAGGACTTGTATCAAAAATATACAAAGAACTTGTGAAACTCAACAATAAGGAAACAAACAACCCCATTTAAAAATGGGCCAAAGATCTGAACAGATACCTCAACACAGAAGATATACAGATAGCAAATAAGCATATGAAAAGATGCTCAAAATCATTTGCCACTAGGGAATTTCAAATTAAAACAACAATAAGTTACCATCACACATCTATTAAAATAACTAAAATAAAAAGAAAACCTGACAATACCAATGCTGGCCAAAATATGGAGCAACAGGCATTCTCATTCTTGCTGGTGAGAATGCAAAATGGTACAGCTACTTTGGAAGATAGTTTGGTAGCTTCTGACAAGGCTAAACATAGTCTTACTATGTAATCTAGCAATTGTGGTACTAGGTATTTACCCAGAGGATCTGAAACTTATGACCACAAAAAAACCTGCATATGAACATTTTAGCAACTCTGTCTGGAATTGCAAACTAGTGATTATGAAACAACAAAAATGTCCTTCAATAGGGGAATGGATAAACAGAACATGGTATATTGATACAATAGAATACTATCAGCAATGAAAGCAAATGAGCTATCAAGGCACAAAAAGACATGGATGAATCATAAATGAATACTGCTAAGTGAAAGAAGCTAGTCTGAAAATGTTACATATTGTATGCTTCAATTACATGACATTCTGTAAAAGGCAAAATTATAGTGATAGTACAAAGATAAATGGTTGCCAGGGGATTAGGGGGATGGTAAAGGGGAGAAGAGATTCATTAGGCGAAAAATGGGAGATGTTTAGGCCAGTGAAACTATTCCATAACGATGAGGTAGGACGCAGGACTTGACTCCAGAAGTGGGGCTCAGACACTAGGCCAACCTGAGGACTAGCTAAAACAAGGATGGGGTTGAAGCAGCTTTCCATGAGACACACCACCAGTGTGCCATGTCAGTTTACCATCACCATGGCAACACCTGGGATTTACTGCCCCTTTCCATGACAATGACCTAACAACCCAAAAGTTACCACCCTTTTCCTAGAGATTTCTGTGTAAACCACCCCTTAGTCTACATGTAACTAAAAGTAGGACAAGTACGACTGCAGAACTGCCCTGAACTGCTACTGTCAGCACACTGCCTACAGGGTGGCCTTGCTCTGCAGGACCAGTCACGGGGCTGTAACACTTTTAGAACTCTAACAATGCTGCTTCAACAAAGCTGTTTTCATCTACCCTACCACTGACTCACCTTTGGATTCTTTCCTGGGTGAAGCCAATAACCCTTGCAGGCTAAGCCCCACTTTGGGGTTTGCCTGCCCTACATCAGTGATACTGTAATGGTAGATTTATGACACCGCACTTGTCAAAATCCATAGAACTTTGCAGAACAAAGAATGAACCTTAATGTATGTAATTTTTTTAAAGATTAGGAGGTTGAGGGAATCTCAGGGTGAAATGCAGAATGTGACCGAACAATCTAACTGCATTACAAATGTAGGAAACAACCTCACTGAAAGGGAAAGGGTGCTAACCCAAGTAACTTTGGAAATGAGTGGAGTCTGTAAGACTAAAGACAAAAGGAACTGTACATAAAAACTGGATGCTAGTTGATAAAATTATTTCCTATGAGGATACCAGTTAACAATTCTGATACTGCTACCTAAGTACACAGGAATTGGATAACTAAATAAATGGATGATGAGTGATGGGACCCATGTTTCTCACTGCTGGGGTGAGAGATTGCAGATAAGTAAGGGGAGAAGGCTAGACTAATTCATGTGGTGACAGATTAGGATTGGAGATAGCAGTATGAATTCATGTTTAGTTTAATTTAAATACAGATGGTTACATATACAAATATTTATAAATATATGTCTATACATGGACTACTATACACACATATATTTCCTTACTAAGTCAGCTGAAAGGGCCTAGAAACAATGGAACCCATAATAGCATGAACACCTAGAGTTTGGAATGTCCTAGAGACTTGTTGAATGGCTTTGTCCAAAATGCTGATAGCGATATGGACAATAAAGTCCAGACTGAGGTGGTCACAGATGGAGATAAGGAACTTGCTGGGAGGTGAAGAAAAGGTGACTCTTGTTATGTTTTAGCAAAGAGACTGGCAGCATTTTGCCCCTGCCCTAGAGATTTGTGGAACTTTGAACTTGAGAGAGATGATTTAGGGTATCTGGCAGAAGAAATTTCTAAGCAGCAAAGCAGTCAAGAGGTGACTTGGGTGCTGTTAAAGGCATTCAGTTTTAAAAGGGAAACAAAGCATAAAAGTTTGGAAAATTTGCAGCCTGACAATGCGATATAAAAGAAAATCCCATTTTCTGAGGACAAATTCAAGCTTGTCACAGAATTTGCATAAGTAATGAGGAGCTGAATGTTAATCACCAAGGCAATGGTGATGGCAGCCCTTCTCATTATAGGCCCAGAGGCTTAGGAGAAAAAAACAGTTTAGTGGGCCAGCCCCAGGGTCCCTCTGTTGGGTGCAGTCTAGGGACTTGGTGCCCTGCATCCCAGCTGCTCCAGCCGTGACTAAAAGGGGACAAGGTACAGGTTGGGCTGTTGCTTCAGAGGGTGGAAGTCCCAAGCTTTGGCAGCTTCCACAGGGTGTTGAGCCTGTGGGTGCACAGAAGTCAAGAATTGAGATTTCAGAGGATCTATGGAAATACTTGGATGTCCAGGCAGAAGTTTGCTGCAGGGGTGGGGCACTTATGGAGAGCCTCTGCTAGGGCAGTGCAGAAGGGAAATGTGAGGTCAGAGCCCTCACACAGAGTCCCTATTAGGGTACTGCCTAGTGGAGCTGTGAGAAGAGGGCCACCATCCTCCAGAACTGAGAATGGTCAATCCACTGACAGCTTGCATTGTGCACCTAGAAAAGCCACTCAACACCAGCCTGCCCATGAAAGCAGCTGGGAAGGAGGCTGTACCCTGCAAAGCCACAGGGGTGGAGCTGCCCAAGGCTGTGGGAGCCGACCTCTTGCATCAGCGTGACCTGGATGTGAGACATGGAGTCAAAGGAGATCATTTTGGAGCTTTAGGATTTGACTGCTCCGCTGGATTTTGTACTTGCATGAGGCCTGTAGCCCCTTTGTTTAGATCAATTTCTCCCATTTGGAACAGCTGTATTTATCCAATGCCTGTACCCCCATTGTATCTAGGAAGTAACTAACTTGCTTTTGATGTTATAGGCTCATAGGCAGAAGGGAATTGCCTTGTCTTTGATGAGACTTTGGACTGTGGACTTTTGAGTTAATGCTGAAATGAGTTAAGAATTTGGGGGACTGTTGGGAAGGCATGATTTGTGTTGAAATGTAAAAAAGGATATGAGATTTGGGAGGGGTCGGGGCAGAATGGTATGGTTTGGCTGTGTACCCACCCAAATCTCATCTTGAATTGTATCTCCTACAATTACTACATGTCATGGGAAGAATCTGGTGGGAGGAAATTGAATCATGGGGGTGGGTCTTTCCCATGCTGTTCTTGTGATAGTGAATAAGTCTTACAAGATCTGATGGTTTTAAAAATGGAAGTTTTCCTGCACAAGCTCTCTTCTTTTGTCGGCTGCCATGTGAGATATGCCTTTCACCTTCTGCCATGATTGTGAGGCCTCCCCAGCCACCTGGAACTGTAAGTCCAATAAACCTCTTTCTTTTGTAAATTGCCCAGTCTCTGGTATGTCTTTATCAGCAGTGCGAAAACAAACGAGTACAGCAGAGATCAGAAAACTTTGGCAAAGGGTCAGATTGTAAATATTTTAGGCTTTGTATGTCATATGGCCTGTGTGGCAACTACTCAACTCTACCATTGCAGCACAGAAGCAGCCATAGGTGACCTGTAATTAAACTGGCGTGGCTGATTTTTAATAAAACTTAATTTACAAAAACAGGCAGCTGGAGATTTGGTGTATGGGCCAATGTTTGGTGACCCCTGGTCTAGAGAGACAATGCAAACAGCCCAGGAACCCAGCAGGGCCCTGACACTCCTTAGAGCATCTTGCTATAGAAATAATGCATTTCCTGGTCACTGAAATCCCTGCTTGCTTATTTTTTGTTACTTGCAGCCAGAATCCCCCAGACAGATACAAGTGTGCCAGCTCCTGTGCCCACTCCTCCCGTTTCCTACTGGCTGCACTGGTGTGAGTGGGGGAGGCCAGGGGTGGACAGGCAGCTGGAAGGTGCACATCTGTCTGCCCATGTCTGACTGTCTGTCCATGGGAAGATTTTGAGGAAATTGGGTGAGGAGACAGCTTGGGTGGGATAGAGCATCCCAACTCTTCCAAGCCGGTGACAAGAAGGCCAGCTGACTTGTCTGCCTTGGTTTCCATGTCTGAAGAATGGGGTGTTGTGAGAATGGAAGCAGTTGTGGAGTGCAGGCCTGGTCCCTCCTGGGAGCACGTGTTTATCCCCCATGGACAATGGACATGAGTCTGGCCCTGACCTCAGGCAGTGCAGTGACCTTGGGGAGGAGCCATGAACGCCACAGGCAGTGCAGTGACTGCCTCGGTAGAGCCGGCACAGAGAAGCTGGGGGCATCCTGGAAGGCTTCCTGGAGAAGGTGCTGTCTGAACTGGGTCTGGGTCTGAATGATGTCAGGGCAATGTGGGGTTTGAGAGAAGGGGATCCCAGGCAGAAGGGGCAGCACTGAGCACAGCCGCAGGGAGAAAACGGGGTGTGTGTGGGAAGAAAACGGTGCACGTTGCTGGAACATCTGGGAGATGCCAGAGAGAATGGGAAGGCTCTGCAGGGCCTTGTGAGCCTCGAGGGAGGTCAAGGCTGCAGTGAGCTATGATCATACTACTACACTCCAGCCTAGGTGACAAGGTGAGATCCCCGTCTCTAAAACAATTTTTTTTTTACAAGTAATGCATGGATTTTTGACAGCAAGGGGGTTCAGTGCCTTGAACCCCTTGTTCAAGGGCCAAGTGTAGAAAAATAAATGAGACAGTTTCTGTAGTCGGTACTGCAGGTGCCCCCAGGTCCCGCTGGAACCCTTTAGGGAGTCTGTACAGCCCTCCCCCTGTCTCCATGAGCATTGCTAGTGGCTGGTTTCTGGGAGGACAGTTCTGCAGCTTCTGAGACTCACTCCTCCATTTTGTGCACCAGGAGCCAGAGGGGTCTGGGACTCTACCTTTCCAGGGTCCAGAACCCCCACAGGTCCCCTTGGGATCAAGTTGAGGCTGGAACTCTGTCCACAAGTGTCTCCCTTGCTCAGGTTCTCCCCTTCCTTGATCCTCTTCCCTGACTCCCTTAGCGGAAGCCCCCTGGGAGCACATCCTTAAAACGTCCTTAATCCCTTGCACACAAGGCTACTTCTCAGGGTTACTTCTGGAAGAACCCTACCTAAGACAGTTTTTTTTTTCTTGCAGACCTTATCAGAGCTTTCGTCATGCTATGGTGAGTAATGATTTCCCGAGGGAGGAAAAGTATGCAGTGTTTTGCAAAATTGTTCAACAACGACCACCCCCTTTACCAGAAACTGCCTGAGCTAGTGTTTTCATGGGGCTCCCTGAATGCTGCCTGAACTAATAAAACAGAAAGGTTGAACGAATTGTTCAAGGTTACCCAGCAGCTCCGAGGGATCACTTCACCTCCATTAAATGCACCCGGGGTTGTTGTAGAAAGGGGTGGGAAGTGAGAAGAGCTACATTTGGCCAAAGAAGTGAAAAAGCCTCGTTCCAAAGAATTGTAAAATTTATTGTATAAGTATTGCAGCTTTTCAGAATGTCATCATTGCCACTAATGATTACTGATACACAACAAGCAGTTTCTTCAGGCCTGTGGATTGGTATCCAAATACAGAGTCTTACGCAGCGGGGACGTGGGTGCGCGTTTAACTTGAACAGAGCTTGGGAAATGGGGCTGCAAAGGAGAGCAGTTCCCACGCCAGGAACCAACGTGAAAGCATTGGAATCAGCACAACAGTCGTGGAATCAGGCAGGCAGGGGAGGACGGGCTGTGTCCTTCTGAGCTCTATAGTACAGCAAGATTTCAAGCAGTTTCCAGAAAAACAAAAACAACAACATTTTCTTTCCTTATCGACGGGATATTTTATGGTTCTGGAAGCTTCGTGTTGCACATAGGAAAAAAAATTTCTCTGAAACGTACAATTCATAGGGACTACCAATGAGGACAGGGAATGAACCCAGCTCTCTCCAAGCCCTGATTTTAGCTACATATGGGGTCCCTTTTCATTCTTTGCAAAACACTGGGCTTTTTGAGAACACGGATGGTTCTTAGCACAATTCGAGAAATCTGTCTGCGTAGAACCGGGCTTTGCAGGGGAGATAATTTTCCTCCTCTGGAGGAAAGGTGGTGATTGACAGGCAGGGGGACAGTGACAAGGCTAGAGAAAGCCGCGCTCGGCCTTCTCTGAACCGGGATGAAACGGCAGACCCCTGAAACGAAGCTTGTCCCCCTCCAACCAGCCACTTCTGAGAACCCCCATCTAACTTCCTACTGGAAAAGAGGGCCTTCTCAGGGGCAGTCCAAGAGTTTTCAAAGATAACGTGACAACTACCATCTAGAGGAAAGGGTGCACCCTCAGCAGAGAAGCCTAGAGCTTAACTCTGGTCGTTTCCAGAGACAACCTGCTGGCTGTCTTGGGATGCACCCAGCCTTTGAGAGGCCACTACCCCATGAACTTCTGCCATCCACTGGGCATGAAGCCGAGGACACTGGGCTTCAACACTGGGTTGTCATGAGAGGGACAGGCTCTGTCCTCAAGCCGGCTGAGGGCAGCAACCACTCTCCTCTCTTTTCTCACGCAAAGCCATTCCCACAAATCCAGACCATACCATGAAGCAACGGGACCCAAACAGTTTGGCTCAAGAGGATATGAGGACTGTCTCAGCCTGGCTTTGGGCTGACACCATGCATACACACAAGGTCCACTTCTAGGTTTTCAGCCTAGATGGGAGTCGTGCACAAACCTTGGCAAAAAAGGTTGGAGGAGCAGGAGGAGTAACCTCACCAAGCTAGGCACCTCCCTGGTGGAGAGAGGGTGAGGACGCGCGAGGATGATGGGGTGTCTGAAAAGCAGGAGCCCTTGGTGGACCCTGGGAGGGGATACCAGTCCCAGGTGAGTGAGGCACTGTCCGGGAACGTCCTCACCGAGCGACAGGAGTGTCACTGCTTCTTCAGTAAGGCACTAGAGACGCGTCACATAAAGGAAAGATACGTTTCAATCATCTTTACAAGTGCGTCCTTGTACCTTTCAGGATAACCTGTATTGATTTCTCTGCAGGACCTTTTCAAAGAATCCTCTTCAGGAGAGAAACAAATTCTAGGCTGACGACTTCATGGAGAGGCAGGTTCTGCTGTTGCCAATGAACGAGAACTTTCTACTAGGCTGGCGGCACACAGAGCCCACGTCTGTCAGCTGCCACCTTCTTAAAGCACACGTTTCACATGCATGGAACTCGAGTGGCTAGAACTTCAAAACCGTGCTCAGGTTTTTGTTTTGGAAGTTATAAAAAAAAGTTGCTCACAAACAATAGTTATTGCCTTTCATATCTTTCTTTTATGTTAGTCTAATAGTCAGCATTCTGCCCAAAATGGGAAGCCACTCCCATGGGAAGGGAGGGGGTAGCAGCTGGGAGTCTGCTCTTCCAGCTGGGGGCCCTCCCACCCCCATGGGGAGGAAACACGTCGAGCTCCAGCCACTGGCCCCGGTGGGTCCCAAAGCCCCACCCTTCATGCTCTCCTCTGGTCACCTCTATTTCCGCTCACGTGCCCCTTCCTGTCCTTCACCTGCACGTCACCAGCAGGTCCCGCCAACCCCAAATCTATCTGGTGAAAACCTGGAGAACAAGAGCGGAGTCTAACAGAGATGTAAATGAAAACACAGATCAACAGACACACCAGAAGTGAAGTGTTGTTTCCGCGGGGAAAGGAGATGGAAAGGGGAACAGAGAAGGTGAAGAATTCTGCGCCCGAAGCTCGGGTTGGTGTTTACTCAACTGCTTTACTCATTTTAACCCTTTCACCTATCCTGGGAGAAACCCAGGCTTGTCACCTTTTCATGTTGGGTTGTCTGTTTATTGGCCTTTCAAGTAAGAATTGATCCGTGAAGGGAAACAGACAGGAGGAGGTCAGATTGCGAATACCTGGGCCTTCCGAGGGTCCAGTGCAGCAGTTACTGCACCTGCCTTCACCGGTGAACCTTTAGCCAGCTGAACAACCACCAAAGGGCCCTGCAGAGACAAGTCATCGAGCCCTCTGGCGTGTCCCTGGTAGCCCGGGCACCAGCCACTGCGGCTTGTGAGGGGCACCATGCTCCACCCCACGGGGACCTTCACAGTTGGAAAAAAGAAGAGGAAAAACTAATTCCTTCAGTAACAGTTTATTTTCATTTTTGGGAAAGGCAAAACCACTATCTGGAACTCGGTGCCTCCGTGGTTAACTTTCCTATTTTGCTTGTGATTTAAAGGCTGTTCTGGGTCAGGGGGGAAAAATGTGTCTCCTTCGGTAGGGAATGTACAACGTGGTGATAACCTGTCACTAGGCAGAAGCATCCACTCTGCAGGGACAGTGGCCCCTCAGGAAAGCCCGCCGCTCCCAGCCAAGGCCTCTCTGCAGACTCCACGGGGGCTCACCCTCTGCCGTCAGGCGACTCTGAAATTCCGACATTTCTCCCTTAAAGTTTCAACAGACACAAGAGAAGTTTCCATCAAGCAAGCACTGACATATTTATATTAAAAAATAGTGCAAAATCTCAACATTTATATAAATAACTCTAAACCCCTGCTTTGTAATTTTTTTCTTTACAAGGTAATACACACTTTCTGACTTGGCACTCAAAAATTGCCATTTTTTCCTCTTCTAGTTCAGAAAACAACTTTTTTTTTAATAGGCCTCTTCTAATACAAAAATACTCCTGCCCTCGCACATACAGTTTCTCTTATCTTATATATATTTATATATATAATATTGCAGATCTTTAAACAAAGGTTTTGTGCAAATATGTCTTTAAAGTTAAGTGAAATTATCATAAACAAAAGAAAATAAGCATTCACGCACGCAGCTCAACTAGAAACAAGAAAGACTACTGTAGAAATTTTTTTTCTCTTTTGCCTTCAAGACACACAGCTCAACAAAGAAACGTGTTTTTTTTTTTCTTTTTTCTCTTTTTTGCAAGCTCTCTTAGCTTGTGCATTCAGACCAGACATCACATGTAAATATTTATACATAGGGAGGTGGGAGGGGAGGGCCACACGATGCGTTGCTGCACCCCCCGCCTTCCTCTCACTCCTCTTCTAAGAAGCGCGGAGTGTTCTGCCTTTTCACCTACGCAGCCCCAGCCCGGCCCCGCTGGGGACCCTAGAGAGGGTGTCCTTTCTGTTTATCCTTCTCTTTGCTCCAGATGGCTGCACTCTCTAGGGGCGCGATGTGTGTGTGGTGGAGCCGGGTCCCCTCCAGCAAGGAGGGCGGCCCATTGCTCTGCTGGTGCTGGAAGGAGGACCCCGGGTAGTGGCCGATGACTTCGCTGTAGGTGGGCGGCGGCCCCTCCATGCGCCCGCCGCTGCCGTAGCACGTGGCGCTGATGCCCGAGTTACTGCTGGGGGGGCAGGGGCCGCCCAGCCTGGCACTATCCATCAGGTCACTGTCGAAGATGGTTCTGTTTGGGGGTGCGCGCACCGACTCCCGGTTCAGTTCCAGTTGCTGCTCGGGGTCCCGAAGCTGGAGGGTGCAGGGGCCCTGATAGGGTGGGGGCTCCTCCCCGTCCGACAGCGAGATGGTGGGGGGCAGGTCGATCTCGTGCTGCAGGTACGGATAGGTGGGCTGGAAGCGGTGGAAGCGGTCCCGCTGGGCGAAGGGCGGCACGGCCAGGCGGTCGGTGGGCCGAGGCGGGGCGTAGACCTGCGGCTGGAGGAAGCAGAGCGGGAGTGAGGGAGGGCGGCTGTCTGAGGTGGGTCGTCCAGATGCGATCCTGAGACTGGAGTTCTGCTGCATGGGACTCGGCTCTCTGGGGAAAGGGAGAGGGCGGCAGGGCTGGCGGAGGCAGGAGCCCAGAGCCTGATCCCGCGGGGGCCCTGGCTTGGGGGCAGCACTGCAGAGCTGCATCGCCCTCCTCGAAACGGTGGCAGCGTCCGTGCTCCCATGTGCAGAGAGCAGAGAGCTGGGCTGCTCCCTCAGGGGCAGGGAGCAGATGATCTCCGGCAAGGAGGATCCCAGCAGCAAGGGCACTGCAGAGGAGGGCGGAGGGATGAGCCTTTAGCAGCTCACACTCTTCCAGCCGCAGCGGGAGCAGCCCAGGGTGGGGTGGGGGTGTTGGAGGGGAGGCCGAGGGAGGTCTCACCTCTGGGATTCCGTTGCCTGACACTGTGCTCTCCGAGGGCCACAGGCATCCTTCCTGCATAGGAGGAAACGTACAAGCAGGGTCAGTGGGCTGGGCAGGAGGGACAGCAAAGGCTCAACCCAGATTCTACTCTTAGGCCTTTACCCTGGAATCAGCTCTTGAACCCACCCACCTCTCTGCGGCTGCACCAGCTTCCCCAGCCCCTGGCCCTGGACGCTTTTCCAGGACGTGACCACAATAACCTCCTCACTGATCCCTGAGGTGCCCACTCCTGTACCCTGAAAATCCAGCCTGACACTTTCCAAAACATACACCCACTCGTGGGGCCCCCTTCTCAAAGCTGGCTGTAGCTTCCCGTGAGCCTTAGTGGCTTCTCACCAGGCTGAGCATGGCTTCAGCCCCTCACCCCTGGCCCCACTCCCCTGGGCCTGGGCCCCCTGCTGGCTGTGTGACCTGCGGCAAGTTACTTAATTTCAATGCTGCAGTTTCTGTACCTGAATTATAGTTCTTGAGATTACAGTACTTGCCTCATTGAGTTGCTCAAGCACTTGCTGAATCTGAACGTAAAAACCACCCGGAGCCCATGTGGCACTCAGGTAGCATGTGAATGTGCTGGGTGTCACCTCTACACTTCCACCAGCCACGCTGACCGGCCCCATGGGGCCTCAACAAGCTCAGCCCGAGCCCCAGGTCCTTTGCACGGCAGGCCAGGCTGCAAGGCCGGCTCCTGTCCACTTTCAGTTCCAGCGTCCCCTGCAGACCCTTGGAGACCAGCATCTAAAGGGCCTCTCCCATGAACCTTGTCATCTGTTGATTCCCTTTCCAGCTCCTGTCCTATCTTAATCATTGCTTCTATGCATTTATTTCTTTACAGTCTTTCTCTCCCTCGATCTAGTGAGCCCAGTTCACAGGTGAAAAACAGGAGAGTTGAGGAAAGTGCCCAAGGCGGCTGCTCTGCCATAAAAGAGTGATTCAATCTCTGGCAAAGGAGGTGTGTGGTTCCACTGCAGCGCCAAGCTCTGGTCTGGGTGCAGGGGCACAGCTGCCACTTCATGAAGCTTATGCCATCTGCTCTGAGATTACAGCAGGGGCCTGGACCTCCTCCCAGGAAAATGAGACCCCATGCCAGGACCAGTTCCTCTGAGTTTCCCCAAATGCCATGACGGTGAGCCCTGGGCCTGGGGAAAGGGATGTCTGTTACTTTTATAGCTTCACTGAAATATAACTGATATGCAAATAAATGGACATATTCAAAGCATACAGTTTGGTAAGTTCGGGCATATATTTATACCAAGAACCTCTCACCACAATCAAGATAATGAGTATGTCCATCACCTCAAAAGTTCCCTTGGGGGAGGTTTTTTGAGGGTTCCCAGGTAGGATACCGCTCACCTGCAGCCTGGGTAGGAACGGCCAGAGGGCGGTAATTTCCCATATGGCCACTAGGAGGCTCTGTGGCACTCAAAACTGTCCCATCAGGACCGCTCCTACCCCTTAAGGAGGTCTTATCCTGCCTTGTCTCCTGATTTAGCGAATGGCTCTGACATTCTTCAAAGCTGCAAAGCCAGATCCACGGGATCATTCCTGATAGCTCCTCTCCCCACCACCCTTGTTCCACCCACCCTTGATCCCCTCTCACTTCTCCCTCTATTAGACAGTTCTATCCACCTCTCTCCCCAGCATCTGTACCTAGTGGACAGCAAAGTCCTATGGAACCAGGGCCTCCACGTGCAGACAGTCCATCTGCAGCCTGCAAAAATGCAGATTCTGTAGCAGGAGGGCTGGCGAGGCTGCGTGTCTCATAATCTCCCAGAGGCTGCGAGTGCCGCTGGTCTTTGAGGTCCTTGAGGGGTCTCCCAGGGTCTCCTCCACTCTTGCCCTTCCCCAGCGCCCTTCCTCCTCACAGAAGTGGGAACATCTCCCTCACACCCCACACCCCACACCCTGCCACTCCTCTGCTTAAACCCTCTGGGCCCCCCGCTGCCTCCAGGAGAGAAAGTTCCAACCCCTTACCGAGACCCATGCCCCTGTAGATGTCTACGGCCGTAGTATAGCTGTTTCCTTTAACGAGTTTTCCTATCTGTATAGCGGGCTGATGACAGCGCCTGCAATGCACCATACAGTGTGTTCTGCAGCGTGCCCAGTGAACACAGACTCTCACGTCTTGCCTTTGGATCTGAGCCCATCCTGGGCCTGGACCAATGGCCCCTCCTTCCTCCCTTTCCTGAAGAACTTTGACCTGCCCCTCAAGCCTCTGCCAAGGCGTGCTAATCCTGGAGCTCTCCGTTAGCCCCCCAGGCGGGTCAGGCACTTCCTCCCATCTCCTCCAGTCCCCTCCTGCACCACAGCCTTTGTCTGTCTGCCCCTGGTGGCCTATTCATGGGTCTCACTCGCCCTGCAGGAGCTGCTACTGTTTCCCCAGTGCCAGGCGCCGGTGTGCTATGCAATCAGGGAGTGCTCAGGTTACTACTCAAGTGTGGAAGTTGCTGGGTGACCCGTGCAAGTCATCTTTGTGGAATTAGGTCCCAAAGTGACCTGAGAAGTGGGGGGAGGGGGGCCCAGCTTCAGAATTGTCTGGAACCTTCCCCAGCCTCTGGCTATGTCTGGCTGTCACCCCCAGGTGGAGGACAACGACAAGTTCCAATCCTACAGCCACTGCTGACCAGCCCCCTGCTCCCAGCAGCCTTCAACCACTCCCAGGCTCCCAGGGCTCAGGGTGGACTCCTCTTCTTTGAAGTGGGTGCACCCAGTCCACCTGCGCCTTCCCCATTTAGATGCTTCTAGACCAAGGGTCTGAAAACTGTTTCCATAAAGAGCCAGAGAGTAAAATATTTTCTGCTTTGCGGGCCGGCGGGTCTCTGTCATACCACTGAACCCCGCGGCTACAGCCAAGCGCAGCTATGGGCAAAACGCACTCGAAAACACTTCATTCACACTCGGAGAAGACCTCATTGACAAAACCAGGCAGCCGCAGTGAGCTGATGCTCAGGCAGCTCCTCCCAGACCCCTCCAGAATCTTAACATCACGAGGCCAGAATGCAGCTCCCCATTCTTCCCCTGGAGTCCCCAGGCACAATCTTCCCATCCCAGGGGATGGGATGGCCTTCTATCAAACTGCGAGGACTCAGAGATGTTTCTAAAGAATAAAAGATGATTCTGGCCAGGACACGGCCCAGCACAAGGGGCCTGGGGGAATTCGGTATCTCCTGAGGCCATGGGAGTGGACGCTAGGTCTTTGGCTCCCGCTGCTGGCAGATTGTCACGCATTGGCCTGGCCACAGTCTTGTCCCTGCCCCTGGGAAATGGGCCCTTGGTGGGCTGGGTTCTCTCAGGAGCAGGAGACCCACACTGAGGACTGATTTGGGGATAAAGAGGACAAAGGGTCACCCCATCCAAGGCCTGAGTTCCTAGTCTAAGCAGGCCTTGGGCACAAAGACTGGGATTGCCTTTCTGGGTAAACCTGAGGTCTGTGCCGCTTGGTGGCTGAGAGGTCACTGTAGTGACGTTCTGCAACATGTCTCAAATACCCTCGGAGCAGCGCCAGGGTGGAAGTGCCATCCCTGGCTGAGGGGCTTGCCTGCACTGGAGCCCCACCCTCAGAGGGCAGATCCTTGCCCAGTGTCACACAACAAGGAGGGGACACGGCCGGGACCAGACCTCAGAGCTCAGGGTCTTACCTGAGATGGTGAGGCAGGTGGGTGAGGCACGAGCTCTTGTCTCCATACAGGCAAGAGGGGACCCCCAGGGTCACCCTGAAAAAGGGCCATGGTCAGATGGCCATGCCAGGGGCAGAGCATGGGTGGGCTGGGGGGATGTAGACTGGGCCTGGGACAGATAGGAGCTGTATGTGGATCTCTATGGAAGGCCGTGGGGCCCAGGGACTCCTGTCTGGCAGGGGGTCCCCAGGGGAGCTGCCACATTCTGCTTTAGGCCTAGTGAGGCTCCACGTTTACCCAGCCAGGCATCCCGGGCGGCTGTGCAGGCGGCTGGGTAGACAGTGGGAGGAGACTTTCTATTGGCCGCAGGTGTGACGGAATCCAACCCCTTCCTGGCAGCAGGATCCCAGGTGCCGTCTCCCGCTCCACAACAGTGAAGCCCCTGCAGTCGGCCTCTGGGTACAGTACACTCTCCACTAACTGCATCCTCCCCATGACCACGGGCCACACAGGCCTAGCTTCAACCCACTGTGGAGATGCACACACTGAGGCTCTGAGGGGCAAGGTGAGCCCAGCCTGGAGTGTGTGCCCCTCCAAGGCTGGTGCCTTCTGGAATGTCCAGGCACCTTCACTCTCCCCAACATTTGAGGGAGGATGGAATAGGCTGTGGGCTCTTCACACCGGCAGTGACAAGCAGTGTGGCCTCCGGCAAATGTTCCACCTCTCTCATCCCCCATTTCTCCTCTGGAAAGTGGGGTGAACCCCTGAAGTCCCTGACGGCATCCCTGGGCAGACGTAACCAGTGCTTGTTGCTGGAGTGGTAGCAACAGCAAATAAACACGTCGGGGCTTGAGAGCAGCAGGTCTACAGCACGCCCTCTGGACAGCGTGCTGGGACGCACAGTGGGCCCCAGGTCTGGGGAGCCCGGTATTCGCATCAGAGGTCCCAGGGCTGATGCTCCTTGCCCTGGCAACCTGGTGACGCACTGAGGCTGGGGCCTGACGCAAGCAGAGGTGTCCAGACCTGCCAGGGACAGGCCTGCTGGCTAGGGACCATGGCCAACAGGCTTCTCAGCTGACTTGGCTCAGCCCAGGGACTCTGGGCACCACCACCAACCCCAGGTGTCCCCAGAAGTGGGGAGGCCACACCCAGTGCTGCCTGTTCTGTGAGTCCTCCCCACACCTAGTGAGCCCCGGCTCAGAGACGCGCCGCAGCCCCGGGGCTGGCCACGTGCCACCTCCTCTCTGCAGTTCCCAGCCTGCTCTTTAAACAGCCGCTTCCTGCCCCACGTTGTTGAGTTACACATCCTGGGTGCAGAGATGGAAGCCATTAAGAAATTAACTCTGCGCCGCCCTTTGGTCCACATGCTGAAGGATACCGAACGGCAGGGCTTCAGGCGGCCGACGTGGAGCCAGGAGTTCACCATCAGAGGCGGGCAAGTTCCCACCGACCCGGATCTGCCCTGTTTGCCCCTGACTTTGTGGAGACTCAAAGGGGAAATTCTTGTGGTTTCCAGAATACCCACCAATGCTCACAACTCTGAGAGATCAATACCCAGGACTGTAATGGAGAGCAGGGTCCCTCCTGCAGGGCTCTGTTCTCCTCACACTCCCGCGCCCACTTCACCTGGTCCTGCACAGCTCGGCCTCAAGAGCAGCTCGCCCCAACTTCCCGGCCACGGCCCTTGGCTTCCTTCATCCGTGGACCTGCTCCTGTCTGCGCCCATCCAACTCACCAGCAGCACCCCCTAGGACTGGCTCACAGCCACTTCCCAAATGCAGGGGGAATTTTGCATACCCCGTGTGTGTGCTGGGTAGAGATCTGTCGGGTGGATGGATGGATGGATGGAAGTGCTTTTACAGCCAGTAATGGCCAGACCCGTGCTCTGTGCTAAAGCCCTGAATCTCCGGGGAGGTGGACGCGACTGTCAGCCCATTTTACACATGGAGGATCTGAAGCCCCATTTTGGGGATCAGGGACAGGTCTGAGGGCACGTAGCTGGTACTGGTGGAGATGGGATTAAACTCAGGCCCCGGGACCTGGTGTCCTGTTGCCTATATGGCTTTCCATGGCATTGTGACCACATGACCAGATGTCAGCATAGCACGGGCACGAGGGCAGGGCCACCACCTCCCTTCCGTCTGGGTCAGGGCTGCAAGACTGCAGGCACCTTTCCCACCACTACCCCGGTGAGTAAGAGCCAAATGCTGGCCCCTCGTCTCCACCATCCTGTTGCATCAGGCCTCTGTGTGGACCCAGAATGCGCTCCTGTGCTGCCTGCCCCAGGTGCCTCCCTGCTTTTAGCCTCATCCCTCTAGCTCTGTCTCCACTCAGCCCCGAGAGATGTGGGTCAAGACGGGGGTCAGCTTGCGCTGCTTGTGAGCCCAGCCCTGCCTCCCCAGCCAAGGGTTCCTCGAAGAGGCTCCCCTAGGCCCTAGTGGTCGCATCTCCTGCATGGCGCTATACCACCGGGCATCTCCTCATCTCCCTCCTGGAACGTCAGCTCCATGACAGCAAGGACCTGTGTGCTGCCCTCTCCCCAGGGCCTGCACAGAGACTGCGACCCGAGGCTGCTCGAGAGTCAGCTGAGTGCGTGAGTGGATCACGAAGCCTCTTCCCAGCCCAGCTCTTCATTCCCCACCTTCCTCCAGCAACTCTGACGCCCGCCTGGCGGGTGCTTTCCTCCCATTTCAGAGGAGGAAGCTGCTATCAGGTGGGCTCCTCAGCCCGTCTTCCTGCCCTGAATCTGTTTCCTGCAAACGCTGCCATTGGATCCCGTCCGAGTTTTTACAAGGGGTGTCCCACTGCCGCACCCTCAGGCCACAGACAGGATGGCGGGGCACTTACTGAGGACAGGGCATCTTCTCTCCTCCGCCCCTGGCTGTGCCGGCTGATGAAGGACCGTGCAGACAGCTTGTAGTGGCTCAGCAGGCACGTGATCACCACCACCATCACCATCATCACCACCACGATGATGATGATCTGAACAAACTCCAGCTCCGCTGTGGAGACAAAGAGGGACACGTGAGACCCTGGACACCTGCAGGCCACTGTGCTCAGGGCTCAGCCCTTTTGAGCTTTTTCACCCACCTAGGGGGACGAGAGTGCAACCCAGACTCAGGAAAGCCCCCACCACTCTCCTGGCAAGATCACAGGCGATGCCTGGGGCTGGGGTACGTGCAGGGAAGCTGCTCTCATGGGGGAGGAGCGGGTACTGCTGGCTGGGAGAGCATCTCAAAGGTGTCCTGGGACCCAGACACCCCCTCTGTAGGGACTGACCGGAAGGAGGTAACGGGACAGGCAGGAGGAAGGCCCTGCTCTCTGCTCTCAGAGCCTCCTGGAGCCGTTCTGCAGATGCACAGCGTGATCTGACCGGCAGAAAGGGAGCCCTGTGCACTGGCTCCTGTCGCTGGGCAAAGGCTCAGGCAGATGGTCACAGACCCTTCAGCTGTCTTGGGGGCCCAGGGAGGGAGCAGTTGGGCGGAGAAGGGGACCCCTGAGTGTGGAGAGAGGAAGTTGGCACCGAGTTTGGGGGTGGAGCTTTGTGGAATTAAACAAAGAGGAGCTACATGTGAATATGTGTACACAAACCTATGCACACCTAACACTCCTACACATACGTCAACACCCCAACACACACACCCCAACACCCCTACACATACAACACCAACACAAATGCCCCAACACTCCTACACACACAACACTCCTAAGTACGCGTCAACACCAACACACACCCAACACTCCTACACAAATAACACCCCAACACGTACCCCTAACACTCCTACACACACAACACCCCAACACTCCTACACACACGTCAACAACACTACATACTCCAACACTCCTACACACGTCAACACCAACACACGACCCAACACTCCTACACACATATCAACACCCCAACACACACCCTTCAACAGTCCCACACCCAAGTCAACATCCCAACACACACTTCCCAACAGACACAAACACACACAGACACAGAGCACCACACATACCCACACACACACATCTATCCCAGGACTCACAAACACATGCCACGCTCAACAGGAGGGGGTGTCAGGACCCTCCTCTTGGTGAAAAGGCCTCAGAAAACCCACATTCCAGATGGCTGCGGATGTTGCCATTCGCATTTTCTAAGGTTGGGTTTTTTGTGTGTGGTTTTTTTTTTTTTTTTTTTTTTGGTTTTTGATTTGTTTTTCCCCTAGAAGGCGGAAAAACCCTCAAGTGCTGGAATAGGAAGAAGGTTATTTTGATCCTGCCTGAGCCGGGCAGTTTCTGCTGACTCAAGCGGGTCTGTGCTGAAACGGCCTCAGCAGCTGGCCGAGCACGGTGCCAGCAGAGCCCCCAGCAATGGGCAAGACGCCGGATCCCTTGGAGGTGACACGGCAGAGTGGGCACCAGCCGGCAGCATCCGGGGCCAAAGCTCCTCCAGCTTCGCCCTGCCCAGGACACCCTGCCCAAGGTGTGCAGGAATGTGACTCCCCAGACCCCGGCTGGCATGGGGGCAAGGAGGACTCCCCAGGGCTCCCTGGCACTAACAAGCAATTAGCCAGGCTCCCTGGGGGCCCCGGTTCAAGCCCAGTGCCACTGACTCGGTTCCTCCTCCTCCCAGGACCGAGGAACCAAAGCCAGGGGAGGGGGATCAGGGTGGGCAGGTGTCAGGTGGGAACTGGAGAAAAAACAGGCCGTGCAGAGCCGATGCCAGGCGCTCGGGCCATCAGACGGCCCAGGCAAGCACAATCCAAACCTGGGGGGGCCAGCCATCTCCTGCCACCAGCCTCGCTCTCCCCAAGGCAGGAAAGCAGCCCATCCTAGGTGGAATGTCACTGTCTGTGAAGCGGCAGACGCCTCTCCATACAGAAGCACTCCCACATCTGTGTCCACTGCCACCCCTTCTTCTCCACCAGGTTTTCCAGAACTTCCCCGTCTCAGGAACTTCATGCATCTGTGCAACCGCTCAGTGCGCCACTGTCTATACTGCTATTGAGCCAGTGTTTCTCAGCTGGGGCCGCGTCTGCACCCAGGGAACACGTGGCGATGTCTGGAGCCACTTTTGGTTGTCACAACTGGGGGGTGCTCCTGTCATGGAGTGGGTGGAGGCCAGGGGCTGTGGTAACCACCCTGCGCTGACAGGACTGTCCCCCATGACAAAGAATGATCCACGACAGGACTGTCCCCCATGACAAAGAATGATCCGATCCAGTCGGTCGTTCTGTGGGCTGAGCACACCTAAGAACAGGCGTTTTTATTATTATCCCCGTTTCATGGGTGAGGAGACACAGGCTCAGAGGGAAAGTGATTGCCTCAAGAAGTCCAAGACCCTAGAGCTGGCGGGTCCTCCCACTAGGCGGCCGGCCTCTGCACCAGGAAATTCAATCTGAGCCTAGGCCTGGGCTGGGGTTCCTGGGCGAGATGCATCCCCATCTCACCCTGGTGGGGCCAGGAGGAAGAGGATGAACTAACCAAGGGCTTTGGTGGGGCTTTCCCAAGCCCCGAGAAGGCTGGGGCTCTGCCTGCTGGGAACTCAGGCCCCAAGCCCTGGGCCGCCTGTGGGACACCCGCATGTTCCTGGCCAGGAGAGATCAGGCTTCAGACCCAGGTCGCTGTGGCCGCACCTCCTGTCTCCCCAGACAGGCAGGTCCAGGGCCGGGGCAGCCTGGCCTGTTTCTGTAGGGCCCAGGTCCGTCTGTCAGCACTCGGGATAAAGCCGCATTCAGGGTACACACAGGGCTGGCTTTGTGTAACACCCACGCCCCCCCACCCCCGGGGCCTGCAATTCCCTGCCCCCCCAACCCTGTGCACTCTTCACCCCAGTCCCCCCCTCCCCAGCTGTCTCCAGGGGCCCAGCCCACACCAGCCCTGGAGGCAGGGAGGTGTGTGGCTGTCTTTGTCCCTGTCCCGGGCCCTGGCAGCCCGCAGGACCCAGACAGCAGCGAGACAGTGGCTGGGGCTGCAGGGCTGGTGGGATGCAGTGGCAATGGAGGAGGCCCCTGCAGACTGAATGGGTGTGGACAAACCCTCACGGCCCTCCTGGCCCCGCCAGCCTCAGCCCCAGGGGCAGGAGGATCTGACTTTTGGATGTCTGTGTCCACAGAGTGAGAAAAACGCTCCCAGAAATGAGCACCGGGCTCAGGAGGGCATAAAAGCGTCACGCTGGTTCCTGGGCCACCAACCCCCATTGGGTCACAGGCCCAGGAAAATTCACATGGGGGAGGAGAGGGAAAAACTCTCCAGAAAAGAGAAACTACAACTGACTGCTGGCTAGACTTGGTGAGCCAAGGGCCTGGGTCCAGGATTAGGGAGAGGGAGATTTGCAAGGGTTGCCGAGACTACGGCTCAGGAGCACCCTGGAGAGGAGCAGGGTGGTGGCAGGGAAGCACAGTGGCTCCCTCAGAGGGCCCGGGTCCCAGCCTGGCTCTTGGGGGCCCTCTCTGAGTCCATTGCAGTCTCCCTGTGTCAGTGGGGGGACAGTGGGCAGCAGGATGTTCGGGGCACATGTGCTCAGCGTGTAGTGCTCCCTGGAGGTGGACCCAGACACGGGATGCTCACTTCCATCCTGGTTCCACCAGAACGAGGGTGGCCCAAACCCATCCACCCTCAAACAGACATGACCTGCTCTGGAATCGCAGAGGGAGCATCTAACGGAAGACCCTGGAGGGCTCCCTGTAAGGTGGGCACTAAGGCTTTTGGTGCAGGGCACGGAGGGAGGGGCAGAGGGGGACACAGGCAGAGGGTGTAGGTGAGCAGAGGCCGGAAGCCAGACCCTCCTGGATGCCCCTGGACATGCCCAGACCTGGAGGTGTTGAGGGGGGCAAGAGAGGTGCCCCAGCCAGCAGCCGGGTCACCCCCACCCATCAGGCAGGCAACACCCTGGGCTGAGTATTCTGGCCAAGGAGGCCCCGAAATCTCCATCCAGCTCCAGTCAAGCCCCACCGACGTGGATGCTGTGTGGGAGGAAGGCTGGTCAGGCACAGCAGGATCAGGGCCCACAAACAGGTCCAACGAAGACCACCCTTGGGCATGGGGTGAGGGGGCACCTTCCACACACTTTCACACCCATGGTGCTGCTTCCAGGAGACGCTCAGCTTTAGAGGACAGGAACGCATTCTCTGGGGAGTGGATCATGCAGTGCCTGCTGGCGAGGTCAGTCACAAACCAGAGACCCAAGGGCATGCGCACCGACCATCCCTGGCCCCAGCCGTGTTCCCACCTGGCATCACAGGAGCAGGGCTGTGGGCAGCCACCCTCTCCACAGGCCTGGTCCCGGGACTCATCTGGCCTGGGGCAGCCACGCCCTGACACTGTCAGTCCCCACCCCACACCGCCCCGGGGATGCCTGAGACTCAGCATGCGGGCCTCTACGGCGCACGTCAGGGCCCACTCAGGCCAAGTTCATCAAGCATGGGCTCTCTCCCCACACTAAGTCCCACACATCCCTCTGGGCAGGCACCGTGAATCCACCAGCAAAGACCCCTTGGGGGAGAGAAAGGTGCCTCCCCGCAAGGGCCTCGGAGTCAAGTTCAAAACATGATGTGTGTATGAAGCAGCACCAATATAAACATGGCTCTCCACCTGCGGCAGCTCACAGAATCCTCTTGCGTGCCTGTATTTGTTCCAAGGAGCACAGGGAGGCTGGTGGGGCCCATTCCCAGTCGAAGCTTGAGAGCTGGACTCTCAGGATCAGATGCCTCGCGGGCAAGGGAAGGAACCCCAGCAGGACTGCCAACACGAGGTGGAAGGAGAGGAGGCCCAGCGCGGCCACATCCCTCCCTCTCTCCAGAGGACCCTGGAGCTGGCTGTGAAGCTGTGGTCCTTTAAGGCTGGAACCTCATTTAAGAGTTTTAAAAGGGCCAAGCAGGCCACACCCAAGGCATGTGCAGGGCGGGCGGCTTCAGGACTTCTGGCCAAGAGTTGGGCCCCAGGTCACTTAGTGACTACTGGCAGATATGGAGCCACACCAATCCTGCCTCAGTTTCCCTAATCTGACAGACTGCCCCTTTACCAAGGCATGGACAAAGACATCCCAGATCAAATGCCCAGTATGACACCTGCAGGGGTGGGTCCTACCACTGTCCCTGACCTAGGCACAACTCTGTTGTGACCACAGGACTCATTGCCAAGCAGTCATAAACCACAGGGGACAGAACAGGAGAGGGCACACCCAAACTCACTGTAGTCACTGTAAGTATTGTCATGATTCTAACACATGACCCGGGGCCACTGAGCTGAGCCTCCCCAGTTTAGGTAACATCACGATGCCCATTTTGCAGATGAAGAAACTGAGGCTTAGGGAGAGGTAGCCCTAGATGATGCAACTAGGAGCAGGGTTGAGACTTGAACCCAGAGCTGCCATATAGGAACTCAAAAGGGAGAAGGGTTTCATTCTCCTGCTAAATTTTCCTGGCTTGCCCACTGCATTAGTCCGCCCACCCCCTGCCCCGGGAATCTGAGGATGTGGTTCTGATGTTCTCGTCCAGTCCTCGTGCATCCACTGTCTGTGTGATGCTGTGTGCATCTACCTCTTTGAGAAGAAGTTACCTATCTGTAAAAAAAAAAAAAGAACCAACCAGGGGCGGGGTGAAATAATGGATGCGAGAGCTCAGAACGGGACAGAACACAGCACACTCAACTGTCACCATTGTCACAATTACTGACACTCCTCTGGGGACAAAAAGCATCCCTTGTTGCCATGATGCTCCCTAGAAATGCTGAGGTTTGCTGGGCTGCAGAGTACAAGCCTGCTTAGCCAGGTGTTCCCTGACTGGCTTCTGTCCCCAAGGTGGGAGATTTGAGCTCAAGTCAGTCCCAAAGGTCACCCAGGATGGTGGCTGGACCCAAGGCCCCCCAGGGGCTAACATGCACTGGATCCCATGTTTATATTGGTGCCGTTTCATACACACATCATGTTTTGAACTTGACTCTGAGTCCTTGCGGGGAGGCACCTTTCTCTCCCCCAAGGGCCCGCCGTGGGAACACAAGCCGCTGGGAAGGAGAAACATCTCCTCGCTCTCATTTCATTCTGGGCATCAAGCCTGTGCTCGTCACTTGGAGGGCCGGGGGGTTCCTGCCATTTTTCTTCGTAATTTTTCCCTTGGGGAGGGTGATGAATGCAGCAGGCTCTCAGGGGTGACCAAGCCCATCTTCCAAACGCAAAATAAGGTCACTCTAATTTAATTTAGTGTCCTCTTTCCTTGTGAATAATTTCACATTAACAGGTTCGTGCGCCTCGTTGGAGAGGCCCCATCCTCCTTTTTGTGGTCTCCTCCAGAGACAGTCACAGTCCCTCTGGGAGGTGCGGGCACAGCTCTGCCCTGTCCTGTTCGTCCTACACTGGCAAGAGAGGAACCATGAGCAGGCCACTCCCTAGATGCCACGCAGGAGGGCCGAACCCTTTATGCACATCGTCTGATTGAATTCTCACCGTCATTCTGTGAGGTCAGTACTCATAGGACCCCCACTTTGCAGATGAAGAGACTGAGGCTGGGAGAGGTGAGGCGACCGCCAAAGACCACACAGTCCAGGGCTCAGAACTGAGTTCCTCTGACCCCAAAGCCTGACCGTTTGCCTGACCCCCAGCAGTCCTGAGTGTGATTATCCCAGAATGTCAGAAACAGCGGGAGATTGGGCCAAGGGCTTGTGTTGAATGTGACTGATCTTGGGGTCAGTGACAAGTGCCTGGCGTGTCGCCCCCAACGCAGTCCATGAAGCTGGTATTTATGGCCTGTGGTACCCACCTCCGAGCCAGCGCAGAGCAAAATCCAGACGGTGAGGAAGGAAGCGGGTGCCAGGAGTTCTGGGCACCTGCCATGGCATAACACAGACGCTGACAGCTGCCCTCTCCTCTGCCACTTCCTGTGTGCCAAGCCCCTCACCACAAAAGACTTCACCCTGTCTCTGAGTTTTTCATGACAAGCCCCGAGGGGCAGCATCGGCCCAATGACAGGGGAGGGGACGAACCTGGAAATAGTTTCCAAACTCCGAAGCAGATTTGTGACACGGGAATGATACACACGATGGCACGTGTGCGATACAGAAATATAATCGCATTAAATGACCTTGCAGTGGACACCCACAGGGTCCAGAGCTGGAAGGCCTGTAAGGGACACGGGCCAGTGGAGTGAAGCTGGTGGCTCCCACCTCCAGCTGTGTCTTCGGTGCAGTCAAGGAGACGATGGTCAGGTGCCTGCATTTGGGATCCAAGAGGACCCCACCTTTCAGTTAGAGCTCAGGTAAGGCAAAGACACAATTCTTTCCCATCCAAGTTTCTGGACCTCTGTTCTTGGGGGCAGAGCCTGGACCTGAACTGAGGGCAGAGCAGGGGCCTTAGGGTTTGGATCCCTGTTCGGACGTTTCGTGTCTGTAAATGGGGCGAGGGTCGCTGGAAAATTTGTTAATGTGCAAGAAGAACCCACCCAGCCCACGGGGGCACTGAGAGGGGGAGGTGCGGCGGCGACTGAGTTTCTCAGAAATAACATGGACAACAATGGGGTGCTGGGGCTCATTTCTCTCTCTTCAGCTGGGGAGCTGGGAGCAGAGTCTACCTGGCTCCTGCCGGCCCCATGGAGGTTTCCAGATCAGACAACCCCCCTCCACTGCCACCCCCACAGTCTGTCCCAGGGGAGGGGCAGCTGGCGTCCTTCCTGGTTAACAAGCAGCCAGTGCATGGGGCCCTGTCTGGCCTCCTGGCCGCACACCGAGGAATTAGGAATTGGCGCTGTCTGAAATTTATGAAAATCTAATCTTGTTAGGCCTGCCTGGATGAGACCCGCCTGGCGGGGCCTCATTGTCATTCTGCAGAGCCCCTGCGGCCCTGGGGTTCCAGCCACTTCATTTACTGCCCCCTCCCCTACCCACCCCCACTACATTTGAATAGGAACCCAGCTCCCTGCCCTCCGACCCCAGCCCCCCGAATTTTAAGAACAATCAAACCAGCCGTCAAAGGAATAACTTTCTGATCCCTCCTGGTGCCATTTCAAACACCCCCGACGGCACGTCTATTTCTTAGGGTAAGACCTTTTATGGGTAAAAAAATTTGCTCTGTCTTTCTCTTGAGGTTTGGGGGGCGGGCGGCAAATCTAGGCCGGTTTTCTCATTTTTAAAACCAGACTGCACTGCTTTCAGAGTGCTTGCTTTGTGGCAAGCACATGGCTGAGCACCTGGCACCTGGACAGGTGAACCTGGGACACTGTCCCATGTCGGGGAGGGATGTTGAGAGGGGACAAGTCACGTGGTCAGCAAGGGTGGGGACTGGGGCCCACATCAGGGCCTTCGCTGGCTCCCTGCCCTGCAGTTCTTGGTAGAATCTTAGGTTAACAGCATGCAGCTTGCACCCAGTGGTCCTGGGCTCAAGTCCTTGCATTGCCATTTGCTGTGACCTTAAGTAAATCTCCCGGTACCCTCATCTGAGAAGAAAATGGAGAGATAACTAAGTCCCCTGTACACAAGGTTGTAGCAAGAACTACCCCAGTTAACTTCCCGGATGGAACCTCTTGAGTCAAGAACTCCAAGCTCTGGGATAGGCTCCTCCTACGCCTGTCCCCTCTCCCCACAAGACATGAGCTGCAGGCATCCAAACTCACAGTGGGTGGAGAAGGTTCCCTTAAGCAGGCCCCGGTCCAGCACCATCACTTACGTGCAGTGTAGGCTGGAGCACCTCTGCAGAGTGAAACAGCAAACTCTGGACATTTTCGGGTGTGAACCTTTGCTCCAGCATATCGACAGCTGGGTGCTGATCACCCATTTCCAGTTCCCCTGGGCTCCTCCCCCATGTGCTCTGTTCCAGCCACTTGTTTTCTGTTCTATAAAAGCACCATGCATGACCCACCTCAGGACCCTGGCACGTGCCGTTCCTCCTGCCTAGAATGATTTTTCCTCAATATCTGCATGGCTTGCTCCCTTCATTGCCTTGATCCCGGCCCCCAGGTCCCTGCCTCGGACTAAAACAGCCCTCTGCCCTCCAGCCTCCAGGACCCCCATCCCTGTGCCTGCTTTACTGATCTCTGCAGCCCTGATCTGGAAGCTGTATATGACCCACCCAACACTGCACTCTCTACCTCTCCCCTCTGGAATATCAGTGGCACAGAGTGAACTCATTCTCCATGGTGTCCTCAGCACCTAGAATGGTGCCTTCTCCAAGGCAGGCACGCAATGACTACACTGAATAAAAAAGCACATTTATTTATTTATTTATTTATTTATTTATTTATTTTTGAGACAGAGTCTCACTCTGTCACCTAGGCTGGAGTGCAGTGGCGCAATCTTGACTCACTGCAACCTCGACCTCTTGGTCAAGCAATTCTTGTGCCTCAGTCTCCCAAGTAGCTGGGACTACAGGCACCCGCCAGCACGCCCAGCTAATTTTTGTATTTTTGGTACAGACGAGGTTTCACCATGTTGAACAGGCTGGTCTCGAACTCCTGACCTCAAGGGATCCACCCACCTCGGCCTCCAAAAGTGCTGGGATTACAGGCGTAAGCCACCGCACCCAGCTGCAGCACATTTATTCTGATGTACACAGATGAGTGTGCAAGAAGGCCCCCTGCAGGTTTGCACAAAAGGTCACAATCAACTGGGAACCACTGAAATGTCCCTGGCAGGGATGACACCACCCCGGGAAGCACAGCCACCGGTCAGTCTGTGTCCTCACAGGATGAGCCCAAACTAGGTTAGAAAAGAACAACAAATATATTTTTAAAAATACAGGTGAAATCTTCTGATACACATCTATATTTATGAATGACTGTCCATGTCTGCACAGACCAGGGACCAGCAGGGCACGCGTGAAACTGCCAGCTGTGGGTCCCTCGAGGAGGGACCACAGACAGCACGGGACATCCCCTTCCGTGTAATACACTTCTGCAATGTCAGCATTTTGGGGCACATATAATTATATTTATAGTAAAAGAGGGAAAAAAAAAAGATTTGAGAAGCATCTGTCAATATCCAAAACAGACAGCTGCTCCCATAATGAGGCTTCCCAGGTGGTCTCTGCGGAGGTGCTGTCACCTGGGCTGACAAGGGCTGCTGCGGGAAGGGCTCGGAATTAGGGTGGGAAGGCCCAACAGTCTCTGCCTGACCCTAGGAGCACAGATACTGCACTGGGAATGGACGGGGCAGGGAGGGGCACCTGACCGCCCCTCCATGTGCCCTGGCTGAGGGCCCCAAGGTGGCATCCAGGCACCAGACAGACATCTCAGCTTCCTGGGCCTTCCCTCTCCTGGCCTGGAGGTAGGGTAGGGGTGGGGTGAGGGGGGCAGTACATGGAGCCAGGCATGCAGGCTGCCCTGTGACACCCACTGGTCCACTCTCTCTCCTTCACTGGGCCGCTCCAAGGAGGAAGGTGTCTTCTCTGGGCCTCCATGGTGCGGCACAGCAAATGGGCTGGCAGATGATGGTTCTGAGGGTGCTGTCTCACCACCCTGCCTGAAGCCCCAGGATCTGCACTCACGCCCACTGTCTAGAGACCATTTCCACCTTTTCTTCACCTGGTCCACTCACCACAATCTTTCCTCCCTCCTTCCAACCTCCCTCCCTCCTAGGTGCCAGGATGAAGGCTGACACGCCTGACAAGCCTCCACCCTCAGGTCGCATGCACAGCTGCAATGCCCTGTTGGCCTTGGTCTTCCCCTTCCAGGCTCCCACACTAACTCCCACTCGGCCCCCTGCCCTATGGACTGAGCCTCTCAGGCTGGGTGTGCCTGACTCAGCGTTGTATTCCGTCCCCAGCCAGCACAGACCCAAGAGATTTCAGAGATCAATGAAAGGCACATACCTGGCCTCTGTGTGCTTCTCTTTTCACTGCTACCCTGTTCTAGTCTGCAAAGGGCCACTCAGATTAGGGGTGGGCTGCCTTGTTATACCACCCAGAGAGAACTGTGCAGAACCCCATTCATTTCTGAAGCTTCGGGAGTTCCTGAGCAACACAGAGAAACACGTTCTTGCCCACCGTCCCCTCAACCCCCAACCAGGGTCCCGAGTCATCACGCAGGAGGTGGACCTGGAGGAGGATGCAGCTGCGGCCATGGGTGAGCCCTGGGTCTGAAAGTGCATTCAGGGAACAGGAAAGTAAACGGTCTCTAGAATCATTTTAGAACCTGATGATTTTAGAATACTCCTCCAATAAGAAAAGACAAAGCTGTGCCTTTTATCCTTCTTGCTATTATCCAAATGGAAAGAACTAATGGGATTTTTGTTTCTATTGTCACTGACATCGAACACCTTTAAACATCCACTGTCAGCAAAATATCAATCACCGTTTGAGTTATTGGCAGAACGGAGTGAACTCACAGTGAGCGAGCAGTCAGTGGACATGTCGGAGATGCATAACATCCGAAAGTTATTTAAAATAAACCAAATGTGTTTGTTAATTGAGGAGAGTGGACGACAAATGGGGAACGGGTGGGCGTGGGTGAGTGAGTCCGTGGTGGTGTTGATAGCCACAGCCTTCCTGGAGGATATTGAGCAGTGCCTGTCAACATTACACATGCACTTTGTCCTTTCAACCCTGCAAGTTCAACTTCCAGAATCATATCCAATGGAAAAATTCACAGAAGGGCCCAAAACATATATATAGATATACACAAAATGAATATATATATACACACACATATATATCCTCGTTCATATATATATATTGCATGGAGTGTTTTTTAAATGATCAACCAGAGACCATCTAAATGCCACCAAACACACCTTGGTACATCACATTATGGGATAATGAGGCCATTAAAACAGATGACATAAATCTACGCTGAGCTCTGAGCAGGGGAAACTGAGCTTGGAGCTAGATCATCTCTATTGTGGGGCCGCTCTATGCAGCAGGGTGTTCAACAGCAACCTGGGCTCTACCCACTAGAGGCTAGAAGCACCATCACCTCCCCATTGCGACACTCAAAAATGTCTCCAGGGATTGCCAAAGGCCCCCTGTGGGACAAGTCACCACTGGCTAAGAACTGCTGGTCCACTGTCTGGCTCCCAGGAATTGAATCCAATTCAGTCTGATAATGGATGGATGCTGGCAATTATTGTGGGGCAGAAATAATGAAACTGGAATGGTAAATAAAATATGGATCCATTTTTATAGCAAAAATGAGGATAAAAAATTAAATTGTTCATGTGACTTCTTCTAGATGAGGGGGCTATCCCTTTTACTTTTTTGTATTCGTAAATTGTTTGCATTTTTATAAGACGCATAACACTTTTAATTTTTTAAATCTTAATAACATACCAGAAAGACTCACACGCGCATGTGTGTGCCTGCATGCACTCACATGTGTGTTTCCAACCGGCCAACAGTGACGCATGTATGCCCTCGCCACTCGGCAAGCACCTCGTGCTCCTTGGTAACCAGCAGATGTTTCTCTCAATTACTGATTTTCAAGAGCCTGGTGTTTCCTGACATGAGCCAGGATGGCGGGCGGCGCCCGGGGGAGGGGAAGTGAACCGGGGCTCCGTTTCCAAGCCTCTTGGACAAAAAGCGAAGCCCTGGATCAGGAAGCACAATGCGGCTGGTATTTAGCCGCTTCTCAATAGTGCCTCATTCAATCCCCGGGGCCTCATTGATGCCCGCCGCGTGCTGGAGAGCCTCTGAGGGTCAGCCGGCGACGGGCACCGTCTGGAGGGGTCTCGGCGCTAACCCGGGGTGGCTCTGCCTTTCGGGAGCAAGAGGGGCCCAGCTATTCTTGGTCTCCCCTGGGGCAGAGGCAGGGAGGTGGGCGGATGGGCAAGGTCAGGCGTCAGAGAGGCTGGAGGAAGCAGTGAGGGTCTGGGCAGGCCCCTTGCACCATTGGGCTCCCAGGAGTTGAATCCAATTCAGTAAACACTCAGCGGAGTAGCTTAGTGGTTAAAAGGAACCCTGGCGCTGTCGTGCCTGGATCCAACCCCCAGCTCTCCCCATAGCCAAACACAGGACATCAGGAAGTGATTTGTTCACTCTCTGTGCCTCGGTTTCCACATCTGGAAAGGCGGAATACCACTAGCACCCACGCATGGTTGCTGTGTGGATGCAGTGGAGTGAAGAGCCATTAAGCACAATGAACGGCACCTGGTGCGTACTTAGGTGAGCAGTAAGTATCAGCTGCCAGTAAGAGAGCTGCTTGCTGGGCCCAACATGCCGGTTCTCCTGGGCCCCACCCCGACTTCATCACCAATTGCCCCTGACTGTGGTCCGTGCCTCTCGGCCGCCCTGGGAGCAGAAGGCCTGCCTTCTTGGGGCCACACCTTTGCCCGGGCTGGCCCACCTGCCTGGGGTGCCTGCCCTCCTCCTGCTGCCCATTCTCGGTGGCCTGCGTCTACCCCATTTCCAATGGCCCAGCCCTTGCAGCCACTTCCTTCTCTGGCTGTCTCTGGCAGTTTTAAACTCTCCCATGTGGTGGTTAATTTTGTAAATACCACCCAAGACATCTGCTATGACTTCTAAGAAAATGTCTAAGTCATGACTTAGCCTTTCCTCGGTCTATGTCTTGCTGCCATCGTTGGTCTGGCCACTCTGTCAGATGCAATCGCCTGGTCCTGCAGCCTCCTCAAAGCCGGCATGAGCCCGGCATGCAGGAACCCTCCAGTCCAGTCTCTAACTGGTAGACTCCTCTTTAACCCTCAAAGCCCAGGGCTGGTTGCCTGAGAACTGCCACATCCTGCATAGTAGCAATAACTACTGTGGTGTCAAGCGCAGGCCACCTCCACGTGGGACTCCCAGCTACAAGGAAGAGAGTGTCCATCACGAGTGTTCCTTTACCAGTGTCCCTGGCAGCTGGTCCACAGGCAGCAAAGAGACCCACAGCCAGTCAACACATGATCAGCCAAGCTAATACCTCCAGAGCAGTACAGAGGCTCACGGTGTGAACCTGGATGTGGCACACACCTGCACCCCAGTCCAGATCCTGCTACCTGCCACCTGAGTGCTACCCTCCCCTCTCTGGGCTTGTTTTCCCACCTTCAGACCCCATGAGCAAATGAGGCCTCACTCATGCAACCAACATGGGAGTTCCATAGTAAATCCCTCTCCCAAAGCCTGACAAGTGGTAGCCACTATCGGGTTGTTGCTAATAGTAACATTATAGAGGTGGCCATTCCCACCTCCCTTCCCAAACCCTCTGTTTGGAGCAGAAAGCAAAGGACCTTGTGTTATAGACCTCTGTGCCCCTCCAACATATGTTGAAGCCCTGACCCCTGGTGTGGCTGCATTTGAAGATGGAGCCTCTAGGGAAGTAATTAAGGTTAAAAGAGGTCATAAGGGTGGGGCCCTGATCCAACAGGATTAGTGACCTGATAAGAAGAGACAGCATAGAGCTCGTTCTCTCCCCCCCACCTCCATGTGCTGGCACCAAGGAACGGCCATGTGAGGACGCAGCCAGGAGGTGGCCATCTACAAGCCACAAAGCAGTTCTCACCAGAACCCAAACTTGCTGGTCCCTTGATCTTGGACTTCCCAACCTCCAGAACTGCAGGAAAACAAATGTCTACTATCTAAGCCACACAGTCCGGGGTTATTTTATTACAGCGGCCTGAGTAGAATAATACACCTTGTTTAGACAAACAAAGGGGGCTGAATGGAGGGAAATGAGCTGCAAGGTGAGGAGGCAGGACCCCTGCCCTGGATGATGGACTTGCAGAATCCCAGATGCACCACTTTGGGACAGAATATCAGCAACCTGCCCTCTGTCTCCATGCAGGGACGCCCAGGGGGGTGTCTGATTTTATTTTCCACGAAAGACATTTTCTTCTGTCATCTAAATCTATCCTCAGGCCCTTTCCCTTCCTATTCCCTCACTGCGGCAGCGCATATATTTATCATGCCCCTGCTATATGCCAGGCCCTGCACAAGCACTGAGAATTCACGATGATTGAGGCCAGGCCCCAGGAGCGAGGGCACGCAAATCCTACTGTGATCTGTCCTCTCTGGAGCAGAGCAATTTGATCCTGTACCCCAGAAATCAGGCCGGACTTATATCTGGACAGACTAATGCGGACATACGAGGAATAGCTTGGAATCTTCTAAAGCCGTTCTGACCACAGTGAACGTGTAGTAGGTACAGTGAGCTCCTGCTGTGTTTCATGCCCTGTATGAAGGGGTTTCTGTCATCTCATTTAATTTTCTCAGCAGCTTCCCAGAAAGTACGCTTGTCTTATTATCATCCCATCTTTGGGATAAGGAATCTGAGGCTCAGAGAGGGCACCTCAGGAGGGGTGCCCACCCCCCACCCGCCCCGCCCAGAAAAGTCACAGAAGTTCAGGTGGCAGGGCCAGACTTTCCCTGTGCCTGGGACACGGAGCCCGGTGCTGTGATAGCTGTTCTCACCAGTCACAAGAGTGGACAACAAACTCAAAACAAAGTACCCACCCCGAAAAGCAGCCTCCAGCAGCCCCGACCCCTCCACCAGGAGCCATGCCTTCACCTCCTCCGACCTCTTGGAAGCAGCAAAAGGCAAAGGCCTGAGTCCGTCAGGAGCCCGACTGAGCTGGAAGGTCACTGCCATCATGACCCACGTGTCCCCCGACCATGCCAACTTGCTGACCCTGGCCTGGCGCTTGGCTCATCACCTTCATGTGGGGCTCAGAGGCCCAGGAAGACCCCTGGCCCACAGGCGGGGCATTCCTTGCTGCGAGTGTTTTCTGGTTTGGGGGAGGAGGGTCTAGGAAATGCTGCTGGCCACACTGACAGTCGGCCCCTGAATGGATTGCTGGGCCCAGCGGCAGCCCGAGGAGGGAAGGAGATCAGGTAGGAAGGGCGACCTCGCTAGAGAGGGGGCTCCAGGGCAGCAAACATGTGTCCAAGGGTGTCTGCATGTCTGCCTCCCACCTTTGATTGTTTGGGGGTGTGTCCTTTCCTCTGGGGCATCTGTCTGTCTGCCTGTCTCCGGTGTGTGACTGTCTGGGGTCTAAATCCGTTGAGTCTTTCCCTGTGTCTCCATCTGTATGAGTCTCTTCCTCTTTCTTTTTCAGGCAACATGAAAAACAGATTCCAAGAAGGAAGTTCTAAGCCTCCCAGACATCAGCCGCCTCTCCCTGTCCCCGCCCCACGGGCGAGGCTATTCCAGCCCTTGCTATCACTTCCTTTCGAAGCAGCATCTTCCAGAAGCAGAAAATCCCAAATTCTGGGAAGACGAGGCTCTGACCAACTGTTCTGCGAAGGGAGCAGGGGAAGCTTCCGGAGGTGTCTTTTCTCTGAGTGTCGAGATGGGGACACAGCAAAGCTGTGGAAGGCAGGCAGCCTGGCTCTGGATTCGAATCCAGATGCAGCCACCTGCTGTATGTGTGGTGACCTGGCCCCTTGCCTCAGCTTCTTCACAGTAAGGCACAAATCAACAACAGTACCGGCCTCACAGGACTGCTTAAGGGTGAACTCAACAGGGACATAAGTACCAGCTCTCTGAATGCTAGCTGGTACACAGCAAGTGCATAATAAATGGTGATCATCATGACACGGCAAAGCATGCATGCTGACCGGGCAAGCATGGTGAATGCGTCAAGGACGTCAGGCGCACGTTTATTAACGATCTGGAGTGGCTGATACTGAGCAGGTAAATTCAATTTATAGAATCACAACTGGTACGGAAAGAGGAAGAAAGAGAAATGGTGAGAAAACTCAAGAAACCAGAAACATCCATCAGAAGACAGACCTAGATGGGAGCTCATGGTCCAGCTGCAGAGGCTCAAGGGGCTGACTGGCTGGGGATCAGCTCTCCTGCCCTCAAGGGGCAGAGCTGCGGGAGAGCCACTCGGAGCTGGACCCCGCCACGAGGAGAGGCCTCCCTGCACTGCTAAGCACCCACACAGGGACCCTGTGGTCCAAGGAGGAGGAGAGAGAACTTTGGCGCTCATCCCTCAAGAGCAGAAGGTTTGTCCACGTGGCCTCCTTGTCTCCCTACTTCCTCTTTTGCAAACACACCCCCAGCCTATTCTGCACCCTGCAGCCAGAGCAATCTTTAAAAAAAATCAAGTCTCTGACTTCCCACACTATGCTCAGGTTAAAACCCTGCGAGGCCCACCTCACCTCACCACTGCACTTCCCATCTCCTTCCTCGCTCACCATGCCCCAGCCAGCCTGGCCTTTTGCCTGCTCCCACCCCAAGGCCTTTGCACATGCAGTTTTGTCTGTGGGAAGACTTGCCCTGGGTCTGTCATCCCACATGCGCTCTCACCTCTTCTCCTACTCTGCATCGCCTGGTGGCCTGTCTTGGTCACGAGGGGCAGTGCAGGGTATGGTCAGGAGCATGGATTATTCTGGCTATGGGAGCAGCTATGTGAGGTCTCTGCTTCCTTGTCTGTACCATGGAGTGAACTATGGCCCCGTCTCATAGGGTTGTTTGAGGATCGTAAAGAACCCAGAAAGCACCTGGTGTGTAGGAAGCACTGAGTACGTGTTGACTGCTATGAGAAACCATCTTCTTTCTAAGTGCTTGCTTGTTCATTGTGAAGTGCACCTCATCAGCAAGAAAGCGCCTCGATGACCCTTATTTATCCTGGTGCTGTATCCATGAGGGCCAACACCATACCTGACATACTAAGTGGCCCTCGATTAACACGTGAAAGACAAAGGAATCTATGCACAATGTCCATTCCCCAGCACTCACATCTTTCCACCAAAGCCAGAGACCAGAGGAGGGCATGGATGTGAATGGAAACTGAAGGGTCTTTCAAAAACTAAACCTGCAACTCCCATCCGACCCAGCAATTGCACTCCTGGGCAAATTTATCCCAGAGAAATGAAGACTTAATGTTCACACAAAAACCTGTGCATGAGTGTTCACAGCAGCTTTACTTTTCATAGCAAAAAAAAAACAAAAAAACAAAACAAAAAAAAACTGGAAGCAATCCAGATGTCCCTCAAGAGGTGAATGGTTAAACTAACCATGGTGCATTCATACCTTGGAACACTATGCAGCAACAAGAAGGAATGAACCTACGGCAACGTGGAGATGTCTTCAGAGAATTACGTTAAGTGAAAAAAGCCAGTCTCAAAAGGCTACATAGTGTATGACTCCATTTCTATAACACGCTTAAAACGACAATATTACAGAAATGGAGAAGAGATTAGTGGTTTCATGGGTAAGGGGGTGGATACAGGGTAGAATGAGATGTTCTTGTGATGGGACTGTTGTGTCTTGACTGGTGGTTACACAAATCTACGCATACAATAAAATTGCAGTGAACGAAACACACACACAGACACACACTTGAATGAGTGCGTGTAAAACTGGGGAAATGTAAGGTTGATGGTTTGTGACAAATGTCAACTGCTGGCTTTGGCACTGTACTACAGTTATGTAAGACAGTACCATTGGGGGAAGCTGGAGGATATCTACATAGAACCTCTCTGTATTATTTTTTGCAACCGCATGCTAACAAACAATTGTCTCAAAATAAAAAGTTTTCTGAAAACAAGTGAACGGTCTGGGAGTGCCCTGTCCCTTGGCATCACTAGAATCGCCCTGGCAGAGGCTGAGGCCAGCAGCCTTAAGCGGTCCTTAGGGCCTGGCCCAGGCCTGGCACTGGGGGAGGGGGTTAGTTTCCTGCAAAGGGAGGGTAAGAGCCGAAACAGAAGCCGCTTCCCTCTCTCGCAGCCTCCCTCGCCTCCCGCTCACAGCATCTGCCATCTGGCTGCTGCAGCCACACGAAACCATCTCTCGGCTGTCATCTCTCCACTTGCAGGTCTGGCTCCCAGGTTTGAAGATTAAATTCTAAACACGTCATTTAAAATTTAGAAACGAGGAAAGGAGATTTTAAGTAACCTGGAAGCATTGGCTCCTATTGTCTGCCCCAAGTAATAAGCACGGAATCTCCAACCTCTGTCTTAAAGGTGACAAGAGCCAGGGGAGGGAGGGCAGCTTGGGATTCCCCGACGTAAAGTGTCACTGCCTCCCCAATACAATCAAATACTTCCAAAAGGATGTCCCAAACTACCACTATATCCCCAAGAGAAAGTACCACTGTAAAGTATCAATGTATTGCTCAGGAAGAACTGCAAACTTCTCTGCCAGTGAGCACTTCAGGTACAGAAGGGCCAGGAACTGCAGGGATCTCTGAACAACACGAGTGTCTTTGAAGAAGAGTCCTCCTCTGTCTTCTCCAGAACATGGAACAGAACTAGAGCAGGTTTGTGATAATGAGCATCTAGGAGGGGGGACCTCCTTAAATGATCTGGTTAGGGACAGCCTTTCGGAAGAGGTGGCTTTTCAGCAGAGACCTTAAATAGGAGGAGAGCTGGGGAAAAACACTCCTGGCCGAACAATGGCAAGTGCAAATGCCCTGAGGTAGGAACTTTCGTCTCATTCAAGGGCAAGAAACCCTACCTCCTGGGGCATAGCATGAAGATGCAATGAGGAGCTAGCTGCTTTGGGGCTTGGCAAAGCTGCACTGAGACTTCCTGCAGGTGGCCGTGTGTGTGTTGGGGCAAAGGCAGCATAGAGAACGTGAACTTGAAACGATTCAGGTATCATTTTCCAGTGTGACTCTCCAAACATGGCACACATCAGAACTGCTGGGGAAACTCCTTTCAGACAACGCGGGAGCTGTGTTCAACAGGCTGAAATCGACATCGTTCAGTGGTGGGTTCCGGGACCCGCAGGGAATGGACTTAGAAGCGCCCACTACAGATGAACAGATTCCAACCAGGCGCTCGCTTCCTTAGTGGAGGAACCACTTGTTCAATTATGAAGCCCAGGATGTAAAAGCAACTGCCGGAGCCACATAGGTGAATTTGTTACGGTGGAAGGGGGTGGTCACCCGGCACTGTGAGTGGCTCAGAGATCCCTAAGTGATCAGAATTGTGAACGACCCAGGGGAAAACCTTGGGAAAAAACTCACCCTCTTAGATACTGAGTTTCCAGGGAAGGAGAGTGGCTTAGAAGCCCCTAAAATGGGTCAGATGAGAAAAGGATGGGGCCAGAGACGGGGAGCGAGTTGCCCAGAGACACAGAGCAACTGTGCAAAGCCGGCTAGAGCCAGAGCCTGCGCCTTCCAGTTCCTTGGGAACAGGCTGTCCACGCAGGCATCCCTGGTAGGAGTGAGGGTCACAATGGCTGTGACCTTGGCCATCTCTGCAAGGTGAGCCTAGCTTGTGGCAGGGAGTCTGGCTTGCACTGCAAGCCCCAGGGAACCGTGGGGGGATGAGTGGATGGTAAAAACGACTTCTGCCCGTCAGACACTCAGACACACCAGCGGGGAGAGCTGCAGCCACTCCAGCTTTAGCCGGGTTGTGCTAAGAGCTTTAAGTGCGTTATATCATTCAAAGCTCCCAAGGAGCCGCTTTGAGGAGTCCCGTCATCACCCGCATTCCGCAGATGAAGGGACTGGGACCTCAAGGGCAGCTGCTAGGGCTAAGGTGTGGTTCTTATACCGGAGATGATTTTGCCTCAGGGGACATCTGGCCATGTCTGGAAACATTTGTGGTGGCTACAACTGGGAGGGGGTGTTACTGGCATCCAGTGGGTGAGGGGAAGTAGCTAAACATCCACCCTGCCACACACAGGAAAGTCCCCCACGGAAAAGAATTATTGAGCCCAAACGTCAGCACCAAGGTCGAGAAACTCTGGATTAAATCAGATGATAGTGAATATCTAAGGCACAGTGCCGGGTGCCTAGTGCTTGCTCAATAAACATTAGCTAGGCAACAGCTGATTCCTAATTAGGCCTCAATGTGAAGACAGCAGCAGGGACTTAAATCACACACAACCGGTTTAAAGAATAACAACAACTTAGTCAAAAAAAAATCTGCTTTGAAAGCAAACGCTTAGGAAAGGGCACTTGTTCATTTCACACTTGGATTGTACATTTCTGAAGGTTGGAGTCGCAACTACCTTGATCACCGATCAACACACGCTGGCACCAACCACCACGCTAGACACACAGGACGCGCTTCGTAAATGCTTGTGAAACGAATACATGGGTGAGGGAAAGTGGCAGAGAGCAGTCTGCGTGAGGACGTAAGCACTGCTTCACAGGTCCTTCTCTGGAAGCAGGAGAATGCAAATCATCCCACCGGTCGGGGCCGGGTCAGTGAGGAAGGGAGGGAAGGAGTTCTGAGAATGTCAATCTGCAGGAAAATTGGAGTCTCGGACAACTTCTAGGCTCCACCTTTTGCATGAACGGCAGTCACTAAGCGTCTTTTTACCCGAACGCATACGAAACCCTAAGCTAAAGGGCCTCTAAGAAACCAAGGGCCTTCATTCAGTCTTTATAAAGACCTGGAATGGCCCTGGGTGGCCTCCGAATTGCAGAGCTCTGCTCTGACTGGCTGGAAGCTCCCAACAGTGATCTCTATTGCTGGTTGTTCAGGCGATGGGATTTCCAGGCGCCCCAGGGCCTGGGAGTCCCCATTCATCAACCCTGGGTGCTACCAGGGACGGGGCCCATTGTGATTCGTGAGGCCTGCCTGAGTGCTAGTGGGGCAGGTGTGAGGCAGGCACCCATGTTCCTTCCTGACATCTCCAGCACGCTCCATCCACTTGCGTGGAATCATGGCGGTAGGGAATGAGAAACACCCCTCCATCACTACCACTGGGAACCCCCGTCCCTCCAAACCTGCCGCCTGCCTGAGTTCCTGAGGGCACCCTCACCCTGCATGGGCCTCCTTCCTGCCAGGGAGGGAGCCCTTTGCGAGGCAACCAGGGGTTGCCCCGAAGCCAGTCCCACTTCTACATCTGTGGGTGACAGCGAGAGACCTCTTTAGGGTGTCCCCTGCCTGAGACGACCGTGAGGATGGTGCGGCGCTGCCTCTTACAAGGGTGGTCCCAGCATCGAGAAGGGAACGGCCCTCCCAGACCTTTCACTGCTTAAAATAACCAACTTTTTAATTTAGCAACCATTGTCGTTTCACATTCAATTTTGTAAGCAATAATAGAGCTCTCCATATACCCTCCACCACTTCCCCTACTGGCAGCACCTTACAAAACTCGATTCTCTGTGGTTTTCCCAGAATCAGAACTTGTGTACTTGTCACCCCCTCATTTTACAGAAGAAGGAACTGAAATCTGGGCAGTCCCCCCTCAAGGTGACACAGGCAGCTGGGAACTGGACATGGCCACCACACCTAGCTTAGCAGACCCCACCCTCCCAGCTTCTCCTCTCTGCCTGAGGTACTCCCCCCAAGGTCTTCCCACCACTGACTCCTTCTCATCCCTCAATTCTCAGCACAAGGTCAGCCCTGCTGAGAGACCCTCTCAGACCAATAAAGCGGCCCCCAGGCACAGTCATGTGATGCTGTCACATCTCCTCCTCCATTTAGTATCTGACTCTGTTTCCCGTCTGCACCAGACGAGTAGCTCCCTGAGGGCAGGCTCAGGCCTGTTCCATTCACCAGGTCCTCCCATCTCCAGTGGCACAGGGAAGGAGCTCACCTACTGGATAAATGAATAGGCGATGGGTGATTCGCCCAAATACCGGGTCTTCCTCCTTCCTTAGGTCACTATTACACACAGACAGACACAGCTACCTTTGATGGGAGGTGACGGCGTAGCAAAGGCTCCCAGTGGGAATGAAGGCTTGAGCTGAGTGTGAATGGTGCTCAGAGGAGGGGACCAGCTCCACCAGCAGTTCCCTGTGTGACCTTGGGCAAGCTGTGCTCTGAGCCTCGGTGGTTTCATCCATAAAATGGGGACATGACAGCCCGCTGCCCTTGCACACCTAAGCACAAAGTCACTGGTAACTAGGGGCCCAGGTCCTGGGTCTCCCTGGAGTGTCGGGGTCCTAGGCGCCAGCCTGGAGGAGTTTCAAAGTCAGCCTTTAACTGCCCTCCCAGTAAAGAGGCTGCTGAATGCTATAGAGCAGGCTCCCGTGGCCACCGCCCCACACCTGGAAGACGAAAGGACACGAGATGGAGAGGCACAGCTGCGTCGCTGGCTGTGACCCACACTCCTCCAGTTTTTGATTTAAAAAAAAAATCCCTGAAACAGCACCCACTCCCTATCAAGTCTGTGTCCCCATCGCCAGCAGAAACCAACTCCTCCTGGAGGAAGGAAAGTTCAATGGATGAGCTATAAATATTTCTGCTAGATGCTGCCTGGGAGCTGGGCTTTCTGCATGAGCAGGCCCCGCTGAAAAGGAAGGCGGCTCGCCAGATTTGTTTCGAATTATGAAAATAGATGTTGTCTCCCCACCACATCTGTTTTGCCTGACAAATGAGCAGCAGCTCGCCTCCTAAATAAGGCAGCACACCAAGACGGTCTTGAAACTCCGGCTTCTCCAACTCTTCAGAAAAGGAGAAGAAGAAGAAGAAAAAAAAAGAGTCCAGGCCTCCCAGGTTTGAGCTCTAAAAGCCAGACCTTTTTCAATGTCATCTCTCACGCCGCAATCTCCTGGGGCATTTACGCCACGCTCATCCTTAAGCTCAGATCTCCCTGAGCAGGTAGAGGCTGCTCACGTTGGAGGGCACGGATATCCCCCACTGCTTTTTAAAAAGAAAAAGAAGGCCAGGAGACACGCGATCAATTATAAAAAGTGCAAAGAAAGAAAAGCTCCCTAAACTCAAGCCAAGGGTGCATTTTTGATGGGCTGAGAAAGGCCAGTTTTTGGAGGGAAACATCAATACTGCTGCCATTCAGTTCTCTATGCCATGCTGGCCTGGTGACTGGGTTAATATAATCATTTTCCTTTAATTACTCCAGGACAGACCCAATTACAGCGCAGACGCATCTGCCAGCCTGAGGATCCAATATTTAATAGCCCATCCTTCAGGAACATTCCTGCTTGGGAGCTTCCTGGAGCGAGCAGCCCTGCATGCATTACGAACTTGCATTACTATACTAACTTGGTGGTATTCTGGTGTGTGTGTGTGTGTGTGTGTGTGTGTGTGTGTGTGTGTGTGTGTGTGTGTGTGTGTGTGTGTGTGTGTGTGTGTGTGTGTGTGTTTCTTTTAAAAGTCTCTTCCCCTGAAAATACTTCATGTTGATATTTCTTCTTAAAGATGCTGTAATTATGAGAGAGCAGAAAGAACCCCCGAATGGCTGTATAACTTGAAATATTACAAGCTCAGTCACCCCACTTCCCCAATCCGCGGGGAAATTTACAGGCTTCCAGGCTGCCACCAAGAGGGAAGGACTAGAGCCCAGCAGCTCTCAGAGTTCTCGGAGTTCTCGGCCTCCGAAGCACATTGTCCAGCCACCTGCCCAAAGCCCATCATAAACCCATGCGGGGCACGATGGGAGTAGCTGCTCAACAGACCACTCCTGCCTGTGGGCTGTCTGTTTTGGGGGTAGAAATAAAAAGATCTAGCTAAGAAACCCGGAGTGTTATGGGACGTCCTTCTCTATCTCCTACAGACGAAATGTCCCACCGCGCCCCACCCTCCGCCCCGCAACACCGCAGTCAAGTAGGCTGATAGGTTAGACTCGCTTCATCTGGAAGAAATGAGATGCAGTTTAGGGATCCCAGGAGACATCTGGTCAGCTGCCCACGCCTGACTCCCCCTCCCCACCTTTTGTGCCCCTACCAAGTAAAAACCGGAGGGCAGATTGATGACTGGGGAGGGGAGGCGGGTGGAAATTTATAGCTTTGCAGCAGGTCACTGGTAATGACAATAGTTTTCAGGGGTGGGGGTGGGGGAGTTAGGGGTCTAGCTAGGAGAGGGGCAGGGTGACTTCTCTCCACCCTGCAGCCCTCGCTCCAGAAGGGGACTCGGAAGCCTGCTTCCCTCCTGGCCTGAACATGTAGCGGGCCTGGAAGTCAACTGAATTTCCCAAGTCCACTGGGCTGTGTTGCTGCCTAAGAAGGAGGGGGGCTCTGAGAACCGCCCCCACCACCCACTGCAGAGTCTGAGGGAGCCAAAGTGGGCCCACTTTCTGGTTGCTGGCAGGACAATGCCTATTTGGCCTCTGCACTGGTTCCTGTGGGGCGGGTGATGGGTGACTGGGGGGCCCAGGAGACCCTCCACCCCCACAGCTTGCCCCTTTTTCACTTCGGTAACAATGACCTAGTCGCTATGGCAATGAGGTTAATTAATGCATCTATTTGGCAGAACTAAAACCTCGGACGCATTCAAGTAGGCCTGATATTTTCATCCTTAAGAAGCCAACCTCTGGTGTTTTATTTGTCTAGGCATGTAGGCATGCCACAAAACAAAACACTGCCACAAAAGGAGGAGCTGTAAGAAGAAATGGGGGAAGTTGTGGGGAGGAGCTGGGAGGGGGGGTCTCTGCCCACCCCTCAGAGAGAAGAAAACCTGGAATGTCACTTTTCCTTTTTTGATGATGGTACAAAATTAGCACAGTCAAGCAAATGTGTTATAAACACAAAGATGCTGCCAGGAGGCAAAGTGCCTTAATTTAAGGAGAGGAAGAACGGCTGAGGGGTTTTAGAAAGGGGGTTGGGGTGGTCAAATGGTTGGAGGGGGTGCCGTCTGCAACCCTCCCAAGTACTGTAACCAGAGGGAAAAGCCATTTCCCCCGAGAACGTGCATCTGCAGAACGTCTAGACAGTCATAAAGAGGACAATTAAAAAAAGAAAAAAGCTGCAAGCCGCAGTCACTCTCCTCGCCAGGGTACCCACCCGGCTGCAACCTCCAGCTAACTGCCCGAGCAGGTGAAAAATTATAAAAGCAAGAAAAGCCAGTGTGGGCTAGGAGGAGGCTGGGGAGTCTGGGCCGAAAACAGTTTATGAGCAAGTGTTTTGAAATCCCGCTTTAAATAAGCCGGTAAATGAATTCAACCTTGTCAGATCTCTCTCCCCTCACGCAGACCAAATATTCCGCTGGCGTGCTGTCTAGACACAGATAACAAAGGACTTTTTACAGCGCGCAGAGACGCGCTGACAAAGTAGCCATTTAAAGATGCAGTATTGCTTTCTCGGCCTAAAACGATTTGTCAGATGGACTTAAATGAAAATGCTAAGTTATCGGTCTGGTTTGGGGTCTGCTGGTGGACTGGCTGGGGGGAGGGGGCTGGCTGCTCCAGAGAACTAGAAACCATCATCTGTGATTGGGCTGCCCTCCAGGTCGCTCTTAAAATAGGACTGTACGTGGCCGCCCGGCAAATAATTCTGGCTCTTCTTGTTCTAGGAAGGCGCCTGCTAAGATGTCTCTAACACCTAGTAGCAGCAATTTTGTTGTAGCACTGTTCACTTAAAGGGGGGTGTGTGGCAAAAAAAAGGTTACATGAAAATGCATGGGGGAGAACTTGTTTCCACCTGCTCCGGGTGGACCAGAACCAAGAGGAGAGGAATGTGGTCTCACCTCCAACTTTGCATTTTAGCCCTTATTATACAAAGGGTCGCTGTAAAATGAGTCACCCTCCCTTCCCAGGAAAGAAAGACAGGGTTGGAGGTGAGCTGGCTGCAAGGGTGTGGCCCGGGGACACACTCAGGGTGACATCCAAACACCCTCTAAACTGGGGAGTGGGCCTCCATGCAGCCAAGGTTCCAAGGGTGGGTTCCAAGGGAGGAAGAACGGCATCTAGGAGCTCCCAGAGCCTCAACACAGGCTGTGTGCTGACCTCTCCTCCAGGTTACACTCCGGGGCAGCCGGACAGGGGTGGCTCTCCTAAATGGGGGAACTAGTTTCTTCCCCTGGGACCGTCAGCTTCCAATCTAGAGAAAGACCTGCTGCCTGCCAGATGCCCGGTGAGGGCTCATTCACTCCACCAACCTTTCTCTGATGGGGTGCCGGCCAAACGGTCACTTCCTCCCGATGCCTGCCCTGCTCCTGGCAGCTTCTATATGAGACTGGTCTGCTCTCCTTCCTCTGTCTCTCCTCCCTGCCCTTCCTTCCTTCCTTCTTCTCTCTCAAATGTTGTAAAGCCCAGACGCTGGAACCAGACAAAGCCCATCTCCACCACCTTCAGGCTGTGTGGTCCAAGGGAAGTCACCTCCCTGAGCCTCAGTTTACCCAGCTGTGAAATGGGGTCTCAACCACCTGTCCTAAAGAGCTGTTGTGAGGATTAAATGCCCTGGTGCATTTAACCCACTAACCAGCCACTAACACGGCATCCACTGGCCTCTTTCAACAGCGAGGCCCTGGGCAGGCCCCTTCCCCCTCTCTGGGCCTCGAGGCCCTCACCTGTGAGGTGGGGTGACCAGAAGTACCTGCCTCAATCCCATGCAATGAGGAGGAGATGACAGTGCACACCAAAGAGTGGAGCTTAGTGCTGGACCCGCGGCGAACACCCCACAAACAAAACCACGGTCAGGCTGAAGATCCCCACCAAAAACAGCTGTCTACACTAAGCCCGTGGGGAGGACAGTGCACCAGGGAGATACACCCAGAGGACCTCTCTAGCTGGCCCTTACAGCAGTCCCCCAAAAGGGTGATGGGCTATGTCAGAGGACTGCAGAGTTTTCCCCCATTTCTGTTTTTGGTTTCCGCACTCTCATTTTTAATAATTGCTTTTAAACGACTGTTCCTAATCTTCGCTCCTCTTGCAGCAAGCAGCCCACGAGCTCTGCCGTCTGTGGGCACAGCCTCTGGTTCTGCCCCAGACATGGATGTGTAGGTTCTAGAAGGGATCTGCCAACGCGGAGGAATGAGTTCAAGACGTGGAGCAATGTTCTTTTTCCGTTAAGGGGTTCAACTGAGCGACTTCCTTCTTCTCCAGGTGATCTCCTGTGCCTGGGGCTGGTCCAAGGCTCCGCAAAATAGCACATCAGTGAAGTGACCCAGAAGCCACAGACTCAGCCATTTAACAGAGGGACCCCAAGGCCAGAGGGGACATGACTTGCCTAGAGCAACCCAACCAGGTCAGGAAAGAACCCAGGTGCTTTTTGCACCTGGGGCTGGTCCAAGGCTCCGCAAAATAGCACATCAGTGAAGTGACCCAGAAGCCACTGACTCAGCCATTTAACAGAGGGACCCCAAGGCCAGAGGGGACATGACTTGCCCAGAGCAACCCAACCAGGTCAGGAAAGAACCCAGGTGCTTTTTGCACGTGTGACTTCCCCTACACATACCTACAGCCACTCCCTGGTCTGGCAATCACGGCAGACATTACTAATCAATTGCCACATTCCTTCTCAAAGAGCCCAGCCCTGCCTCCAGGGGCTTCCTCTTCCCACTGCACCAGGAAGGCTCTATCACATCAGGCAAATACAACTTTTTTGGCCAACTCTTCCCCAAACATAGTCATGGGGTGGTTGACCTGAAAAGAAAGGATAAAATATTCAGAGGAAAGATGAGAAATCCAGCAGGACAAGATCGGGGCATTTGGGGAGCAACTGACACAGCTGGGCTCCAGGAGTCACCAGAAATATCCACAGCAATGTCCGGCCTCTGCACCTGTGCTACAGGGCCCTGCTCAGCCTGCCCTTCTCAACTCCAAGCTGACCCAAGCTTGCCCAAACTCATTTCCAGCCCACAAGGGCCTCCAGCAGGGCTCCTGAGCCGTGAGCTCTCTCTAGTCTATGGATTCCCTGTCAAGGGAAGGAAGTCTGACCCTGCATCTAGATCGGGCCCTGACATTGCACCCACCCTGGGTTCGGTGTCTTTCCCTCTTCCCCTCTCACTGTGAGCACCACAAGCTCAGGCCAGGTGGTTCAGGCCTCTCTGCTACCTCTGCCCTCACTTCGGGACAGCCTCAGCTCAGCCTCCATCTAGGGACAGCCTCAGCTCAGCCCTCACCTCGGGACGGCCTCAGCTCAGCCTCCATCTAGGGACAGCCTCAGCTCAGCCTCCATCTCGGGACGGCCTCAGCTCAGCCTCCATCTCGGGACGGCCTCAGCTCAGCCTCCACCTCAGGTCGGCCTCAGCTCTGCCCTCACCTCGGGACGGCCTCAGCTCAGCCTCCACTTCAGGACGGCCTCAGCTCAGCCTCCACCTCGGGACCGCCTCAGCTCAGCCCTCACCTCGGGACGGCCTCAGCTCAGCCTCTACCTCAGGACGGCCTCAGCTCAGCCTCCACCTCAGGACGGCCTCAGTTCAGCCTCTACCTCAGGATGGCCTCTGCTCAGCCTCTACACCTCAGGACGGCCTCAGCTCAGCCTCCACCAGCTTTGAATTCCCCAGGGGAGCAGGCACCTGGGTGTTCCTCCCCATTCCAAGATTTCTCCGTTTTCCTCCTCAGGTCAGTGCAACCACTTTCTATTTAGCCTCATGTGAGTAATTATGCAGGGAGCAAGTTGGAGAGGGGGGTGTCTGGGGCCTGGATTGAGTTAAATCAGGGTTCCTCAACCTCTACCTGCCTGACCTTAGGAAGGAGACACTTCTTTGTGGGGTGGAGTGGGGTGGGCTGTTCTGTTCTGGGCATGGCAGGCTGTTGAGTTGCATCCCTGGCCTCTACCTACTAGATGCCTACGGGGTAGGCACTTCCTCCATGCCCCAGGTTGTGACAACCAAAAAGTCTCCAGACACTGCCAATGTCCCTAGGGGGCAGTTGAGAACCCCAGAGTTAGAGTATCAGGAAGCTATAAAGAACGGCCGGCAGCAAGGGCTGAATGACGAACACATCATCATCCTCAGCACCCAGTGGTCGACCTCACTCTGCCAGGCAGGGAACTATGTGCCAGGCAGAGTTTCACATTCATTCTCCCTAAGGAATCACGGCAAATGCTCACATTCCCATTTGACAGATGAGGCGACTGAGGCTAAAAGAGGTACAGGCCTTGGATAGGCAAACACTAAGCCTAGAGCCAGGGAACCAAACTGCAGATTCTGCCTGTCTCCTGGGTCAGTACTTGGAGCTTCTTGTCACTAACGGCCATGAGGACAAGGTAGCTTCGGGGATGTTCTGGCCTGCCCTCCCCTTTACGGGGCACCCAGGCCTGGTGAGCACGCCCTGAGTGGGTGGGGGTGGGAATGCTGCGTCTTTCCCCAGGGGTTTCTTTGGCTCAGACCTGGCTGAGCGCTGCCTCCGGGCCTTCGATCCCCGCTGGCAGCCCGCCCCAGACTTATTGGCACAGGCTGTGGGGTTTTATTTAGACGGTGTCAGCTAAACAGCTCTGGGCGCATGGGCCCGAGTGGGCGTCAGCTTGATTGGGTTTCAAAACGCGTTTCTGTTTGGGAGCTGCCTCTATCATTAGAAATTGGTGCACGTTTTGTTGGTAGGTTTGGTCACTCGCTGGGCAGGCGGAGGGAGAACTGGCCGCCTCCTTTGAAGCCAGTTTTCTCTCACCCACTACCCACCCCCTCTCTTCTGTCTCGGCCCAAATCCCACTTTCTGGGGCCCTCCCCCAACCCCTGACCCTTCGGAACAAAGGGAGCATGAGTGTCTAGACCGCCAGTCTGAACGTGAGAAGGGGGTATTGTGTGACCAGGACAGAGGCCTGGCCTTCCCAGGCAGAAAGGTCGGCTGGGGAGTGGGGCGAGGTGAGGGGTGACTCTGGCCTGGTCCACCTCTGTGGCACCAGACGCCGCCCCGTTCCTCCTGGGGAGTCCAGCATCGGACCCAGCACCGGGAATCGGACCTAGGTCAGTGCCAAGATGGGACAGTCTCCAAATGAAACTCAGGGAATCCTCTCTGCCCATTGCTAAAGGAACTAGTTCAAGGAGAGTCCTCACAACTGTGCCCACATAAATAGCTGTTTCTCAGGATGATCAGCTTAGAAGCTTCGAGTACATTCCCGGTTCGGGGGACAAGGGGACCCAGGGGCTGCCCTGCATCTGCCTCCCAAGACCATGGGTAGATGCTCCTGCCTCCTACTCATCCTCTCTGGGTCTCAGGGACCTGTTGTAAAACGAGAGGCTGTGGCCTTTCAGACGTGTTTGACCACAGAAACCTTTGATTGTGAATCAAAGTCTGATTCAGCAGCTCTATATATTGGAGGGACGCAGACGCGGCGCTGCTCGGGCTGACGTGGGTCCCAGGGGCCAGTGGCTGCATCGCCCGGCAGCAGCTGAGGTCCATGGGGCACTTACTGTGTGCGGGGCGTTTGCTGAGCTTCTCCCAACACCCGATGCACTCCTCACCTCAGCTCCGCGAGGTAGGAACTGTCAGTGTCACCCCATTTAATGGATAAGAAGGACGAGGCTCTTAGGTGAAGGCACAGCCAGCCAGATCTAACCCTCCCACCTGCCTGGCTTTCAGCCCGGGGGCCTCCATGTGGAACCCTCCCTGCCTTTGCCAGCTGGGCTGCCAGGGAGTCCAGAGAGGTTCCCATGCGAACCTCTGACCTCACCTCCTAGGGAAGAGACGCTGGGCAGTGGCTTGGGGCACAGACCACCCAGTGGGGCCAGGCCCAGTGCCTGCACCCACCCCCACAACTGCCACCCGCCCTGCATCAGCGCTACACATGCAAATGCTCCTGAGAATATCCCCCAGAGAAGAAACTTACCTCCATGTGCTGGAATTGCAGGCATTTTGACTTTTCGCCTGTCATTTATCAAATTCTTTGAATTTTTCGTTAAATAAGGAGTGTATATCACTTTTTACAATCAGAAGAGCCATGCTATTTTTATTGTGAAGCAAAAAAGAAGGATTAATTAACTGTAGCAGGAGGCGGGGTCTCCATTGCTATGTCGGGTGTAGAGGGTCATGCGCAAACAGGTGGCAGGGGCCTGGAGAGCAGGCGCACACCCCAGCCTGCGCTTCTCCTGCTTGGGCTCTGTCCTGGGAAACACTCAGTGGGGATGAAGATCTGGCTTCTTCTGAGTTTTGTAAGTGACACGCCCGGCCCACCCCCACCTGCCGGAAGTCTGGGGTGGAACCTGGCCGTCTACTGCTCACCCACCAGTTGGTGAGGATCCAGGGGCCGGGGGTTCTGGAACTTGCACCTCCTGGGAGAAAATGTGTGAGCATGCAGGTTCCTGCACTCGCCCCATTTCAGCTCACATCCGAGGGAAAAACTACTGCACTTGATAAATGCTGATGCCTCTACACCCCGAGGCCTGGGGATCCCGCTTACAAGACTACCAGAGAAGTGGGGTTAGAGAAAGCTGGTCCTGGTGCCTCCTCCTTGTCCCTACCGGCCCCTCAGTCTTTTCCTACGGGACTTCTGAAAAGCTATTCTACAGTCATTGGTTTTCTGGCCGATTTCCTGTCTGCCACGCTAGAGCTGGCCTGTCTTTTTCACAGCTGTGTGCGTCCAAAACACTAGGCCCACCACACAGTAGGTGCTCAATAAATGTGTCAGATGAGTTCATGAATGGTGTGAAATATTGAGTAAAATTACCCATTAGTGAGGTTCCTAATTGTGCAAAATGGCAAATGCCACCCAGCCTTCCGGTGTCCCCTCCTATTAACATGGCATGAGGGGAGCCACCTTCTCCCCAACTCTTCCAAGTCCCTCCAGCAAAGGGGGCTGTGCTAGGGGTTCTTGTGCAGGCTCTGAAGGAGGAGGAACAGAACGAGGACCAGTCAAGGCCCCAGACTGACTAAGAGTCGAATCACAGTCTCTGGGCCGGTCTAGGAGGGCGAAGGTGTCCAGGCTACAGCAGCCCCAGGGACAGGCACCACTGGCACCGCTCCTCTCCCCTGAGCTGATGCCAGCTCCTACTCCCCAAAACTCCTTTCCTGCTTCCTCAGGGATGGGGTAGGGAGAACGTTTTCCCCCGAAGAAAATCATTACTCTGCTGTTGAGGGTTACACAGGTCACAGCAAAGGTGGGAATAGGACAGGGGAGGCAGGACCCTCACGCTCACTCTCACCCCTCTCAGAGGAAGAAGCTGCGAGCTAAGGCTGGGTGCACCATCTCCCATTCCAGACTGTGTCCATTTCATGCTCACAGAGGAGCTCAGACCCACCTCGCTGGTGCCCGCAGCCCTCGTTCCAAAGCCACCCCCGCTGTGTGGTCTTGAACAACTACCTCCATCTGCAGAGATGGGGAACAGAACCCTGGGTGTGCCTGGGAGGGGCTGCTTCCTGAAACCTCCCCCTGGGCAGAACTCCTACTCACACTGCAGGCCTCATTCTCACATCTCCTACCCCGATGAGCCTCCCAACTTTTCACATCCCACCACCCTCTTCTCCCTTTTCACGGGTAGGTCCCAGGGCTTACGGAGCCACCACTCCCCCAATACTGGCTACGTCTTACTAACAGAACAGGCTGCGTTTCTCGAGCATTTACAAAGCACCCAGGACTGAGCTGAGCCCTTGCCACAAACTGTCTCATTTAATTCTTACCATGCCCCATGTGTAGTGGGTGCTTATTACAATCCCCATTTTACAGATGCTCATAGAGGAGATGCAACCCCGAGGACACTCTTATGCGCTGACCACTCACTCCCTGTGGACGGTGTGTGGCCTCCCTGGACTTGGGCAGCTGCAAGCGCCAAGGCACAGCCCACCAGGTGTGGGAAGAGTCATGGGGGCAGGTGAGCAATGGGCTGTCAGGGCTGGTGGCAGGAACTCACAGGGCGGCCCAGACAGGGGAGCGAAGCTCCCACCTCATGACCAGGGTGCCCAGTACTCCTGAGCCCGGTCCCCCTGAAACCCCTCCCTACCAGGCCACTGCTCCTTCCAAGGGCCCAGGTCTGTACCTGGCCTGCAGCTGGCGGGTCACGAGCACAGCCACTTTTGGCCCCAGGAGGATTCAATTCCTCGAGGGCTGAGGCTGCCAGATGCAGAGGAGGCCAAGTGGCTGTCCCACCCCATGCCAGCCGGGTGCCACAGGCAGGGCGGCTTCTGGAAGCCATGGTCACCTGGAGCCTGAGGAACCTCCATCCACCTCCTCTTGCCTGGATACTCTTCATTGTGGAGAGAAAAGGCAGAGATCCAGGCCAGGCTAAGTGGGAGGGTTCTGTTCTACAGGACAGCACTCAGCAATGTCTCAGGGAGCAGGGGGGCTGCCTAAGTGCTGCTGGTAATAGGACTATTTTCCATATTTCACAACTCATCATCATCAACTGTTTATATCTCAATCCCTGCTGTGGGTCAAGGTGTCCCAGGCAGTGGTCAAACCGAAACCTAATCAGAATTAACCTGGCAGAATCAGGGCATAAGGAAACATGGCAAAACCCAGACAAGTCCCGAAGTGGCAAAACCACGATGTTCACGCTTATGTTGTGAGCAGGCCGGGGGTGGCCACCTCGCTCGGCGTTCCTGCCCAGCAGCCAGGAGCTGTGTCTGAAGCCCGCCTACCCCACGCCTCCCAGGGCCAGGATCTCACATTCCAGCCGACCTGCAGTACCTCTGCGGGCTGCAATAAAAATTCCTAGACAGGTAGTCAGGTAGGAGGCAGGCCCACAGATGAGCAGAGAGACCAGGCCCAGAGTGCCAGGTGCCCTCCCTGCCCCACACAAGTCAGAGCCAGTGGGCTCAGGAGCTGCCTCCTCGACCTTTCCCCCTAGTTCTTGTAGGATGAGACCCAAGCCCAGGATCCGAGACCTGCGTCCAGAAGGTCTGCCAAACCGCAAGCCAGACAGGCGGCAGAAACTCCCCAACACCTCCCAGCCCCGGGACTTTTCCTAGCGGTAAAAGTTGAAGGTGGGGGCCAGCAGACGGTGGGGGCCAGCAGATGGCAGGTGTAACTGCAAGGCCTGGGGCTGGGACACACCTGAGCCCTTTTCTTCACTTGCTTCCAATTGTCTTTCCCTCTCCCCAGAGCTAAAAATGTACATGAGGAGGCTAAATAATAAATCACAGACCTATTCTGCAGAATATCCACCCATTTCAGACATCATAGGACAATTAAATTAAGGAGATTTTTTTTTCCATTACAAAAAGAGAACATCGAGATCTTGGTTAAAATACACAGAAATCAGGATGCCACACAGCTGCGACCTGGGGCAGGATACAGACACTCTGAGTCTCAGCAGGCTCTTCTGCAAGCCTTGTGAGGAGGTGTTGGGTGGTGACGGGGCACCAAAGAAGTACTCAGTGAAGTGCTGGCTTCTCCATCATCAGCAGCAGGCTGAGATTCAGGCTGGAGCCCCATCACCAGCTGGGAGCATCTCTGAGCTTCCTTTGCAGGTGAGGACTGGAGGTCCTTCTCTGTCCACACCTCTCCACCTCCCAGCCCTGCAGCAGGGCCACAGCCTGGACCACAGAACTCCATCTCCCACTTTCCTGAGGGCAACATGACCCTGTGACCTTGATCTCATTAGAATCAAGTTGACCCTGACCTTCAAATAGCTGGGTGACCTCAAAAGGACAAAGAGCAAAGTGCTTCCATCCTGCAGGAGGAGCTGCGGATCTGTAACTACTGCTGATTAAAGACCCACGAGGGGTTTGGGAGACAGCTCCCAAATGACACTCTCAGCCTTCCCGATTTTTGCCATACTCAAGTACCCCATTAAAGGAATTAAAATTCTTCAGTATTTTTCTTTTCAACTGAAATAAAATATTCAATTGGTTTACTTATTACTTAACCCGATATTAAGCAATAATACTCATGAAATCGACAATGTGCTTGTTATATTTTTCCTAACATACATTCACGTGAGTACGGAACTACTAAATTTTAAATGCCCATCCACGTGCCATCTCCAATTTTCTCATGTGCTACCGTTTGCTTTGGGTTTATAGATTTCTTGGAACTGACATGGGAGGGTGGCTAGGACACAGGTGGGTGCAATAGGCTGGACATCCAGCGGAGCCAATTACGAGTCATGCACTCTTGGGCAATTGACTTCTGCCCTCTGAGCCTCAGTCTCCTTATCTGTAAAACAGATCTAGTAGCTCTCGCAGGATTGCATGTGGCACTGTGCCTGGCACACGGTAGGCACTCAGGAAATAAGGGGAGGGGGGTCCACGTTGCCCTCACAACAGGAGGAAGTCAGGACTGCTTCCCAGCACTTCTATCTCTAGATGAAAAACAGGCCTGAGAGCCACAAAGCTGGTAAGTGAGGCTGCCGTGACTGTGACCTGGCATCCCGGTGCCACAGCCACACTGCTCTTTTCTTCTTCTTCTTCAGAGCATGCTAGAGTCAAGGGGAGAGGGACCACTGCCTGTCAGCCCATCTCACTCCAATGAGGCCCTTCAAACACCCACCTCAGCAGCCATGCCCCAAGCCCAGGACACGAAGCTCCACACTAAGGTCCACGCTGTCTGGGAGGAAGGCAGCCTTGGCGTTCGGCGCCTCTGAGTAACCACCTCCCCAAGACATGATTCATACCTGTCTGGGGTCACCCACATCCTCGTTCCCTGCAAAGGAATGCAGGCCAGGTGAGGAGGGCAGGCGGTGGCTCTGGGCTGGAGCCCAGCAGGGCTGGCATCAGCTGCTGATGGGCCAACCCAGCCCCAGAGCTGCTGGAGTCTGTCCAGTCTCCAAGGCTCTGCCACCACCCTGGGCCCCCTGGCTGGGGCTGGGGCTGGGACAGACGCCCAGGTCTCTGGTACCCGTTATGGGCCCAGATTCAGGTTACAAAATGTTTTCCCCACTGAGGCACCTGGCATTTCACCGCTAGAGAATCGGACCCCCAGCCCAGCTTGGCCCTTTCACAATCCGTCTGCTCTGCTTAAAACTGCAGGCCTGGCTGGGTGCAGTGGCTCACACCTGTAATCTTTGGGAGGCTGAAGCGGGAAGATCACTTGAGGTCAGAAGTTCGAGACCAGCCTGGCCAACATGGTGAAAACCCGTCTCCCAAAGTACTAGAATTACAGGCGTGAGCCCCTGTGCCTGGTGTAGCAGTACTCCTCTGATTAGCACCAGAAGGATTTTGTGGCTGAAAAGTGGCCTGAGTTTCCTCCTCCCCCTCACCAGACCTCAACTTACCCATCTGCAAGCTTGGGGCTGAGGGCAGCTTAGCAGGCTTAACTCTGCCACACCCTGGAATTACCTGGGGAGTTTTAGGAAACCCAGATGGCCCGGCCTCATCCCAGAGGTAGTGGGTCTGGGGTGCCGCCACAGCCCCTCAGGTGGTGTTAATGTGTGGCCAGGACTGAGAACCACTGCATTTTGAAGAAGGCTAGAGAGGGTCCCTCCAGTCCAGATGTTCTCTGGACTCTCTCCTCACCCCTCCTGGGGAGCTCAGATCCTGCCCAAGCACCCCACTGGTCACAGGGACCACTTTCTCCCTTCAGCTGCAACCTGTTACTGACAATTTCTGCTCCCTCCTGCTCTGAGCCCCAGGGATCGCTGCTGGCACCCTTCCAAGGAGGGAAGTGTGTGGAGGATGGGAGGAGAGGAGGAAGGAGCAGAGACCCCCAATCAGCCCATCCCTTAAACCAAGTGACAGGCGGTTCTGAGGCTCAGGGGAAGGTGGGCTCGTCCCTGCCTAGACGAACGAGGCACAGGCTTCAGGAAGAATGAGGTATGAGCCTGGGCGCCCCTGGGGCTCCAGGAATGCCAGGAAAACCTTGTGTCTAGAATTCTCCCCTTCGAGCATGGGCTGGCCAATAGTCCTGCTTCTCTGTGAGTCTCCCTCCCACCCCAGGCCAAGACACTGCAGCCCAAGTTCAAATCCTGCTCTGCGCTGTGCTGGGCAATCCCTGGCAGGTACTTAGCTCCGCCTCCTCCACGCGATGGGGTTGCCATGAGGATTAATGAGACAGGGTGTGCCAAGTGCTCAGTGAGCACCTGCCACTGTCAGTAGGAATCGCTAGGGTTCAAAAAGCCACGATGTCACAGGCAAGAACCCAGAAAAACAATCAAGGAGACAAAGCTGTTGGGTGTTAGGTTCATTCCCTAAATACTGTCTGCCTCCCAGATTCTCCCCTTTCTTGTCTTTGTTCCTGAACCCCACCCTCAACTCCGCTGAGTCTATTCTGGGAAAAGGATCCAGAGCTCATTCTCACTAGAGTGAAAGGGAATGCTGCAAAGTGCTCAGAGCAGAGCTCAAGACTTTTGTGGAGAGAGGCTGGCAAGAGAAAATGGAGGCCTCTGTGCACATTTCCGTTTACACCCCTGATTTTTAAAAAAGAAAAATGACATATTGTCAAGGAACCAAGGAGTAATGCTTAATCTGGGCAGTCATGCTCTTCGGGGAGCCTTGCTCTTGGAGTCACCCTTGGATGCTGCTTCACTGAAGTGTGGGAGGTCCTGCTGCATGGTAGCTGAAGTGTGGGGCTGAGCCGTCCACAGATGGGGAACGTCCTTAGAACTCAAGGAAGGAACTGCCTTGGGACAAGGAGGAGCAGATGGGAGTTGGTCCTGGTGGCTGCATGCACAAGGATTTCTGCAGCCCCACTAGTCTTTCAGTCAGCCATTTGCCTGCACAACTTCCAGTTTTCCCCATAAGGATCATCCACAACCCGATGGCCAACAGGTGTCGTCACTCAAGCCCTCTCTGAACCCCGACTGGGAGCAGACATTGGGAGAACCACCTCGGTGAGGATCTGAGCCCAGCAAGGATGGAGGGTGCAATGTCTGTTATGGGCAGCAAGTGGGGATGCTGGATCCAATGCCGTGCACTCAACATCCCTCATCTATACTACTAGGCAGCCCAATAAATACTGGCTGGATTCTACAGGGTTACTGGCAAATTTCTCCTCCAGTGAACTTTCTCATAGCCTTCCAACCAGCAGCTAGACAGACACCAATGACATGCTTTGCACTTGGCCCTAAGCTAGGAGCTGGAGATTCAAAACTACCTGAGACAGACCCTTGTTCCCCGACGCAGAGTGGAGGATGCAGTGCAGCTATGCAGATGGGGAGCCAACCAGAGGAAAGTACTGCAGGAAGAAATATTCCCCTTGCAGGCAGAGCCTAGATTTATACGGACAGTTGGAATTTGGACTCATAATTACACCTCTGGGCCACGTGGCAAGCAACTCTGATTACCCTCTAGACGGGAGCACAGTGACAATTTAGGGCCAAAGCAGCTAATAAAATTAGGCAAAATAAGTGGCACCATGTGTAAGTTCACACAGTTTGGAGAATAATGCAAAGAACTAACAACCGCAAACATCTAATAATTGTGATTGTTAGAGAAATGAGTGGGGAATGGGGCAGAGGCTCCCTTACACGTGAGCCTAAACATTTAAACATTTGTTTCATGGTAGGTCCAGCTGATACATTTTTTAAAGAGGCAACATTCTCTGCATCTGTGGCTTATGACTTGAAACGTCCCTCCAGGTCTGGGGCGGGGGCATCCCTCCCGTGTCAGCCTGCTCAGAGATCAAGATCCATAAACACAGGGAGAGATACACCCGAGATAGGAGTGCATTGAGCTGCGATCTATCCTAAAGATCAACAGCAGCAAATGGAGTGGTGTTTAAAGGCTGGTGGTGTTATTTCATTGGTTATATTCACCCATGTAATTGACACCCTCTCCATCATCTCAATACACCTGCCTCTTTCTCCCATATCATAAATAGATTAGAAAACCAGTTTCCTCCTATGGCCGTGACCCTATTGGCTTCTAAGCTCAGCCCCATATGAATCAGCCCTGGCTCACCACGATGGCATCTGGAATGACTCAATAACGAGGAGGCACAGACACCAATAAATGAATCACACCTTCCGCAAGACCAAACCTTTGGCTTTTACAGACACCAATTACAAAGTAGAAAGAAAAGAACAAAGAAATTACTCAGGGTGTTTGCGCAAAGTTGATTCAGAGGTTTATAGAATTATTACCGACTAAATTGTTTTTAGGAAGGCAGTTAGAGCCCTGGCCAGCTACAGACATCAGCTCAGCCCGGTGAGGGGAATCTACGGAACTGGCGGGGCGGGCACCAAGTTCCCGCAGGGTTCCCAGACCTATGCAAAGCTCCCCGGCTTCACTTTCCACCTTCTTCTGGAAAGCTGTTCCGGACCTTGCAGAAATCCTAAGAAGTCAGCATGTACATATAGATACACACACGCACAGACTTGGCAAGTCTCTGTATTAACTTTTATCTTTTATTCCTTAAATGTAGCAGCCATAAGAGGACATCGAGATTCTCCCTTCTCTGGGAGTCTGAAGCACATCACTGACCACAACCAAACTCTCACGCCATCTCTCAACTGACATCCACGAGGTGTTTCAGATCGAAGCTCTGTTACCTGCTGTATAACTCAGGGGAATGAAGAAGGGTGTTTGCTGTGGCCCAATGCAAATTCTGAGCCTCCCTAAAGGAAGTATGGTCTCTGGGATGAATCACCCCACAGGGCTCGAACCGAATCTTGTTGTCTGGGCATCTGACAACAAGATTATGGGACAGCTTGTGCAGTCTGTGGGTGTTGCCCACATCAAGGATGTGCAAGCCTAGTGGGCAGCTTGATGCAAGAGGGAGCCAACCTGAGCTCCGCCCAGCTCACACTCTCGGTCAGCCGTCCCGCTTACCGCCAATCCCTACTTACCATCGGCACCAACACCCTCGTGGCCATTTATTGAGCATCTATTAGGAATTAGCCCTGTGACAGGTGCTTAAAAGACAATTTATTTAATCACCTCCGTGCAGTAATCATAAATCCTAGTTTATAAATGAGGCAACCAAGATCAGGGAGAGTAAGGAGCTGACCAAAGACTCCACATCTAGAAAGGGGCTGAGCTATGTTAAAGAGCCCCAGGACCCCTCCACAGTCTCTCTCCCTGCGCAACTACAAGGTGCCAGGACTGCCCCACAGGCCAAGCAAGGCATGTGGGGTGCACGGCAGTCTCTCGGGATTTGGTCTAGATGAGCAGAGGGGTAACTAGGCAACTGAGACCACTGGTGCTGAAAACCTCCTGGGGGAAAGAGCAGTTTGCATTGCTCAAAATTTCTGAAAAACTGATTCAGCTTCCCACTCTCTTGCTGCTGAGGACACAGCTTGGAAAATCTGATTTCACCTGCCTGGGGGAACCCAGGGCAAAGCTGGGAGAAGGTCAGGCTCACCTGAGCTCACCCAGTGACACACCTGTGGGAGGTGGGATGCCCATGGTGGACTCCAACAAGGGACCTCAGAGAAGCCTCCCGGCCTCAGCGGTTGGAACTCACATGTTTCGACAGTCCATGTTTTACATATATCATACATAAAATACAAATGTATATTGTATACACTTGAAGATATGTGGCTCTAAATATAAAAACACACCTTTTTATATTCTTAACCACTGACACTCAGGCAAATTCATGGCTAGATTTGTCACTTTCATGCTACCAAAGCCAGTGATGGAACTGGCCCCTCCTGGAGACCTTAAGGACCAGCAGAGACTCTTCCACTCCTGATGCTGATGCGACCTGCATACTGGGAATCCATGACAACCTGTCAATGACAATAGAGGCTGACAGCTGCTACTGACAGACCCCTCCACAGGCCCATGCTTTACAGAACATGTTCAAGGGAACAGGGAAACTGAGGCACACAATAACTCCACTTCCACCAACTGTCAAAATGTTTATTGATCTATTTGGTGCCAAGATCGTGCAACTTGTATCAACACAAATAAGCACTAGGTACAGCCACCTCCCCTGAAACCCCAAAAGCCTATAGTGGGGGCAAATGATATAGGACAGCTTCTTAAGACTTAAAAGGCAAAGTGACATCTCGAACCTGCGTGACTGCTAGGTGGTTCTAGCTGTGGCCGTCCAGCCCGAGGGGAGGCTAGCACCACTGCTAAGGAGGATGGGGAGGTGTTTCTTGCTGATGGTGAAGAGTTGGTTCATGGAGGTCACAATCAACCTTTATCCACCATCCAGATCCCGGAGCCTCTGGGAATTTTCAACTTGTTACCAATAATTAAAATTCTCTTTTCTGCCAGTAGAGCCATTTCCCAAGCCCACTGAAACAATAACAAATGATTTTAGTTAAAAGACATCAAAAAAAGGGGCCGGGCATGGTGGCTCACACCTGTAATCTCAGCACTTTGGGAGGCCGAGGCGGGCAGATCACCCGAGGTCAGGAGTTTGAGACCAGCCTGGCCAACATGGCAAAACCCTGTCTCTACTAAAAATACAAAAAATTGGCCAGGTGTGATGACTCATGCCTGTAGTCCCAGTTACTTGGGAGACTGAGGCAGGAGAACCACTTGAACCCGGGAGGTAGAGGTTGCAGTGAGCTGAGATCGCACCACTGCACTCCAGCCTGGGTGACAGAGCAAGACCCCATTTCAGAAAAAAAGAAAAGAAAAGAAAAAAGAAGACATCAAAAAAAAAAAGAAGAAGAAGAAGAAGAAAATCAGACTATACTTCGAATCTTTCTGACATCCTTATTAGTTTATGGCAGGCACTGATTCCAAGCCACCTTTCTTCCTATCCCCATTCCCATTAACAACAGGTACATATTAGAATGTGCTGGAGCATTAGGAATAGCTGATCACCACCTGATACCACCAAAGTTGAGTCACAATAGCTGCTTAGCTCAGTTCAACATGTGGCATCTCAACATCACCTCTGAGCAAATTCCACCTTCCTCCGTGAGGACAATAACCCCCAAACACTCCCAGTCTGCAGCAAGTGTGTGCCAAGAAGAATCACCCTAGGAATTCTCCTTCTGGGGGCCTGCAGCAAGCCCTGGCAATGCATTTTTGCCATTTGATGGCCTTTCTAGGACTAAAGCCATCACTGTGAAACCCTGACCACCCAGGGCAACTGGAGCGGGTGCAGGGGAGGTGGGTCTGCATTGACTTCTGTACCTGCCCCTTAGCTCTAGAAGAGAAGGCAGGTATGAAACTCGGGCACAAATAGTGTCCCAAATAGTGGAAACTTTGGAGCATTCAAAATCACATTTTGTGCCAGAGGTGCTTTTCAGGTAACGGTCTTGACAACCCCATAGAACAGATGTCATTCTTCCTTCCACTTCACAGAGGGTCAACTGGAGACTCGGGAGGATACCACGCTCACCCCCAGAATGAAGGTCTTCAAAACCTGTATCTTGACCACAAGAATTCGGAATCTCTTGAAAGTTCACCTGCCCACTTCCTCCCTTCATCCAACGCACATGAGACTCCTACCAGGTTTGGGGACACAACCAACAACAACCCCTCGGTGCTTGGTGCCTGGAGGGAAAGCAGACATGGCACAGCTAATGACACAAAGATTCGATTACTGCCATGACAGATGTGACACGAGGAAGGCCAGGGTGCTCCTGGGCCCCAAACAGGACACCAGGCTGGGGGTCTCCCTAGGCGAGCCCCTGAAGGTGTGTCTGAGTATGGCCTCTCAGCTTCCCTTCTGAAATGACTCGTGTTTTTTCACCTGTCTGCCTACAAGAGCGGCAGCTCGCAGAGGGCAGGAATTTGTCTGTGTCGTTCCCTGACGTTCTGCGGCCCTGGGAACAGCACAGGAGGTCAGAGGTGCATGGCAAATGGTGCTGAACGCTGAGCCCCTGCGGAGGCTGTGTCTAGTGATGTCCCCTATCAAGTCTACATTTGATTCCCTGGGAACATTCCCCAGCTACTCCCCAAACCCCTGCCACGACATCTGTTGGTGTTGGTATGTCAGAGATGCACAGAGAGCTGGAGACAGAGATACCAGCTCCTCATGCAGCCTGACAAGGCACGTGTGTTTTGGGGAGACATTTCCAATGAATGTCAGCCGTGTCTTGCCAGAGTAGAATGGACCCAATTGCTCTGAGAGGTGGCCAATTCGTATGTGTTCTTCCCTAACAAATGGTCCAATATGGGCTTGCAGTCTTGGGAGTCTAAAATACCACTGCAATGGCCAATCTTGCAAAGAAAGCCCTAGGGCTCAGGAGGTCGGTGTGGTGGAAAAGAAAGCCTGGGAGTGTGGACTGCAAGGTCAGGGAGCTTGCGTTTGAATCCCAATGGAGCATCAGTTCCTGGCTGTGTGACCTCGAGAAAGTATCTTACACACTCTGATCCCATTTTTGTATCTGCAAATTGGTGCAATAGCTCTCTCAGGGTTGTTTTGAACACTGAGAAAAATGCGTCACTAATACCTGGCACATAATAATCTCTTCACATTCAACTAGGAGAAAGAGCAGAAGCAAAAAAAAATCCATCAGTAACCCAGGAACAGAAAAGAGAAGCCATTCTGTGGCTCTCGGATAGTCTGGGGACGCCCCAAGCTCTTCCAGGCCCACCCCAGGGTGCTGAAGCTCCTGCCCTGGCTGGTAAGTCATTCTGGGATTTTTCCCGGTTTGGTGACAAACAGTTCTGCCAGTGCCTGCCTGACAAGACCCTGACGAGACCCCTGAGGTGTCAAGGTTTGGCTTTGTAGTGTCACCCAACGGGAAAATGAGGTTGACTGTCAGTACTCGGCACTGTCACAGCTTCACAGAGGGGTGCAGCCCACCCTGGGGAGAAGGCAGGAAGGAGTGCGTGGAGCAGAAGTGAAACTGAAGACCGGCCCCTCCCCGGCCCTCACCCTGCTGCACCTGTTGATGGGGGTGGGGGACATCAGGGCCTTTCTTTTAATGGTTTGCCCCCACATACGCTCACCTGTTAAAAATTTCAATTGATTCTCAAAAAGGGGAGCCCCAAACCATCAGAAGCTTCTGGGCTTTCTGCTCCCAGGTTAGGCTGTCTTAGGAATTGGAGCCAGTGGGGCATCTGGACGTCAGGGCGGTGTTGACCTCACGGCCCCAGTTTTATGCCTTGCCTTGTACCCCCTCTTCCAGCCTCTGTCCACCAAGCCTGGCAGTGGATTAAGGGAACCCTGCTGGCAGACCCAAAGAGACCGTCTGGGGCCTCCTGGGCCAGCAACGGGCATGCTGGGGTCGTTGCCAGCCAGGTCTGCGGTGGGCCTGGCAAGGACAAGGAGTATGACACAGATAATCAATTACCTCCATATTCAAAGCCATGGGCCCCAGATGGGCCTGTGGATTCCAACCTTCCCAGCCAGTCCGAGGATGGGCAACCTTTTTCTGGTGAAGGCCTTCTCATCACTAGGCACTCTGTTAGAGAGTGACCGCTAGGGAACCAGGCAGAATGGACCATCAAGTCCAATCCTCCCCACCATCATCGCTCACCTCTACGAACACACAGCTGCTCCAGACACCAGGCCACACACAGCCAGAATCTCTCGGCACCCTCAGCACAGCGGCTATTATCACCCCACTTTACAGAACCATCAGGTGACAGTGAAGGGGGACACAAAGGGGACGCAGCCAGCAAGTTTTGACGCCTCCATCCCTCTGGCCCTCGGTCTCACGCCTAACCCACCCACAGCAGGGCGGGTCACTTGATGGAACAGATGGGGTCTGCCAGCAGGTTCTGTGGGGCTTCTTGGTGACAGGGGAGACAAAAGGAACTGCCAGCACTTAAAACCCAGGAGTTTTATGTCAACATTTAACCATTCGGCTGCCCTGGAATGGAAAGATCTGGCCACTCAGGGCCCATGTGGCAATGGTGGGCTGAGCAGCGGCCACAGTGCCTTTAAACTGGACTCTTGCCCCTGGTTCCGTGGAGCCCACCCCAAAGACAACTGAGTTTGCTTCCCTGAACCACGCTCCCCCAGCTTCGGGAGCCCCGGGCACAGCATGGTACCATCCTTGTCACTCCAGAGGGTGCATGAAGAGCAGGTCCGCCTCCCGCACAGCTCCCGCACGTGCCCCGACCATGCGTGTGTTACGCAACACTTTGTAAAAAGCAAAAAATGGGCCCTAGGCTTCAATCTCCTTCTCTCAGCATGTGCACCGTACAGAACCCGAGGCTGGCAGCAGCACAGCCTCCGAAATTCACCGTGTAAGAGTTCCTTCTCTTTGGGCAGGATCCCAGACACCAGGGTGCCTGCAAACTTGGTCTCTGGATGCTAACACCTGAAGAGAGAAGGCCACACCGATCCTCAGGTTTGGACCCTGCCACCAGCACCCTCCTCCAAACATTTTCTGGCTTTTAAACTATTGACCGGACTATAAACATTTAAACCCCCTGGCCCTGGTCCAAGATGGGAGTGGAGATGGTGGGGGCAGGCCTGTGGGCACACCTGACCCCGTGGCTCTGGGGCAATTTGGTGGCGGGTGCATCTCGCAGCATGGAGGCTGCCTTGGGGCTCCTGTCTACAACTCTGCTGTAGACACTTCCAACCTCCACAGACCTCCCAACGGCCTCCCTTCTCCTGGGCAGCAGCACACATGGGTCCACCTTCCTTCTTTTACGGAGAGAGTGCGTACCTTCGCACCTCTTACAGGGGAGAACGTGCACTCTTCCTCCTTTTCTTCTTACATGCCCAGAAGTTTTAACCATTCCCAACCCAAAGAGAAGAGGGCAGGAAAGACAGATGGGGTAGAAGCTGTGTGTGCCTATGTATGAATGTGTGTGCGCACGTGTGTGTGTCTGCACGTGTGCGCATGCAAGCACCCACTCACAGGCGCGTGTGTGTTTGTACAGGAACAATTAGTTATTTTGTGCTTTGACAAACGCTAAACTCACCTCGACCCTGGGTCACACTGGGCAGTGTAGCTGGCTTAACCCAGACCTCCTGGGAAGCTGCGGCCAACTGTCTGACCTAAGATTCGGGTCACAGAACTCAGCTCCCTTAATAACTCCCTTATTGCACCACAACCTAAAACCCAGACAGTCAGAAAACCTCTGGGTGAAAAGTCTCAGGGTTTAGCAGGCCCACAGGGGAGAACAGCTGGTGTTAGACATCTATATTTTAACCCCAATCCAAAACATCAGCTTTCACTAACGCCAGGGTCTCTCCTTAGAAACGTAAATCCAAGATGAAAACGGGAAAACTTCATCTCAAGAGCAAGCCCCTATCTTTCCGTCATGGCACACAACAGGCACTCAGTAAAAGCTGAGTGGATGAGTGGCTGCAGAGTGGCCACAGGCCTTCACAGGGACGGATGTCTGGCGGGAATTAAGGGTCTCCTGGCAACGCAGATGCTGCCCTCTGGCCCTCAAGCCCCTTAGGAGAAACCACTAACTGACTAAACAGTGGTCTCAGTAAGGGGCATTGGACCATGTCTGAAGACATTTCTGGCTGTCAAACCTGGGAGAGGGGTGCTGGTATCTAGTGGGTGTAGGCCAGGGGTGCTACTAACACCTTACAGAGCACAAGACGGCCTTTCCTGCCTCCCAACAAAGAATTACCGCGCTCAGAATGTCACAGTGCCAAGGCACTGTCTCTACACCCTCACTTGATTCAAGCAAGTGTCAAATAGCATGTGCCAGGCAAGCCCAGGGAAACCTGGGTGTCCTGTGAGTTTCTGATATTTTCTCATATTTGTTTGGAACAGGTTGGAGAAGAAGAATCAGAGGCTCGGTGACTCTGGCCAGTGGGTGATGTTAAAAAGACAGCTGCCACCGTAGATACCACCAGAGATGGGCCCAAGGCAGGGGCACCTCCCAGGACCCTCAGGAAACGCCTCCCGCGTGAGCAGACGCCGGATGGCCCCAGGTTCGGTCTTTCCCGAGAGCTAACTTAGCATCCATCTGGGCCCCAGAAGTTTGAGGCAATAGCCAGAGGAGAAAGACCGGGGGTAATCTCTGAGACGCAGCAGAACTGAAATGAGGTAGATGAGGTTGCCAGGAAAACCAGGTGCCAGGAGTCCTTTCCTCAAAAGTAGCCGCGTCAAGCTCCAGGCTGTCATCTGCGAGGCTGTCACTCGTGCTGCCTGCTTTTAATCCCAGGACCCTTGGCTTTTTAAAAGAAAGGGTTTTCCCATGGGTATGTTTTGGGAACACTGAATTCCCATCAGACAGCAGCCTCATCCCTCGACTCTCAGAAAAAATGAGGCCCCAGGAGTGTCCTGTTACAGTCAAGCCCACTCCATTCAGCATCCTGAGAGCAGACACCGCTCCTGGGGTACAAAGGGGCTCTGACAATTTCCCCCAGCCCCCAATTTCAAGGAGGACCTGCTTTGGGGCCCAAGTTCCAAATTCAAGAGGCGTGGGTGTGCAGTCCAAGAGAAACCACCGTGGCCTGGGGCTGGTGTGGGTTTTGGACCTTGGGCAAAACGTTCCACGGTGGACTTTCCTCATCTATAAGCCAGGGATGTGAACCCCGAGCTTGCGTAGGCTCCTCTCAGGTCTGAAATTTGGGGTAGCTGAAGACCACACAGGGGAACCGGCAGTGGGTGGGAAGCCCGGTCTAGCCTGGAGACCTCCAGCCAGGCTCAGCAGGGGAAAGACCTTATCTCGAAAGACTATAGAATTCTAGATTTCATCCACCACGGTCTCATTCTTCAGATGAAGACAGTGAGGCCCATCGTGGCTTAAGGACCTAGCAAGGTCAATTTCCTTCTGCCAAAAGAAGGTATCTTACAGGATAGGAGCCACGTGGACACTGCCTCAAAGCCCAACTCCAAACCATCCATCAAGTTCTAGTTGCAAACAACTCCCAGCATGTACTAGATGAAAAACAGCAGCCACTACTAGTTAAAAGAAAAACCAAGTAATAGCTTCTTTCCTTTCTTTTTTCCTTCCCTCCTTCCTTCCTATCTTTTGGTGTAAAGAAACTCCAGGAGACACCAGGCCTTACCACTTCCTCACCCTAGTCTCTCGGGGAAATCTGATGAAAACAAACTGTTACAGTATACCTGCATTTTAAAGACTGGTTGGTTCCCTCCGTGCCCTGCAGCTTTCTTCCAATAAGTAGGGGGCTGTGTATACACAGAACACAGGACTAACTGGGGCACCCAGGGGCCAGCTGGAACAGGCTAGGGTTCCAGGTATTAACCCCAAGGGTCCCAATCACTCAAAGGCTGCTGGGGGCGGTGGGGCAAAGTGCAGAGGGCGGTGACAAGGCATTTAACAACAGGCCTTGATGTCAGGTCAAAAACATTATGGACTGATGAGCTTAAGAAAGGACAGAAATAAGAACAATGCTTTTTTTTTTTTTTCTTTAAGTCCTGAACCATAAAGAGAGACAAGAGCAAAATGATGCACTGTGCCCAGCCCTTGGAATAAGGGTGACACAAGGATGTGTGCCCCTCGAGCAGGAGGTCCTCAAGGCAGCTTTACAGAGCGAAAGGCAAAAAGTGAGGCAACGAGGGCACTGAAGCAGCAATCCATCTAAGGCAAGACTCTCCAAACGTGTGCGAACGTATTTTAATAACATCCTCGTGCATTTCATTAGCCTCCTGAGTTCACAAAGGGCCTCTGGGAAGGCAAGTCGGTTCCGCAAACGCTGGCTCTGGGCAGGTCCTCCTGGCACCTCGCTGGTCTGGCACAGGCCAGCTAGGGTGGGGTAGGGGGAGAGCTTTCCATTCCAGGTTGGGAGGGAGTGTGGAGAGGTGGATGAATGGAAGGACCCACCACCAAAGCCCGGCCAGCCTGGTTATTTTTACCACTTGAAGCTCACTGTATAGGCTCAGGGGCCACAAACTGGCAGCCGCCTGCGGACACTTGCTTATGTGCCGCCCAGACACTGCCTTCATTCCACAGCGGCTGCTTCTCAGCTCCGGGCCCCAGGTAGGGGCAGCCTGGCCCCGGCAGGGAAGGGCTGTGTGCCCCTTCCCCTGGCGTGCTTCTTCAGGGTGGGGATGGGGAAACTAAAGCTCAGGGAAGCAAAAGGTCCCCGAAAAGGTGGGCTGGGGGACAAGGTGTAGGCTAGAAGCTAGAAGCCAGAACCCGGCAGGTAGTGGTTCAATTCTCCACTCAACCAAATGTCCACCTAGGTGGGCTGTGCGTGCAGGAGGTAGAGACTTACTTATCTGAACTTTTGGGTGCCCAGGCGGCTGCGTTAGCCACAAGGTTCAAAACCCCACTCCCCACCGTTGGTCCACTGACCCCTTTTAGGGCCAGGCAGTCCCAAACACAAACAGCCCCAAACTTTGACTCCTTTGTAACCATGGTCTCAGCCAGACTGAACCAAGCTGTCCAGACAGAGGCTATTTATAGGTGCGTCGGGGACACAGACACTGGCACAATGACACACACACATTCAAGATCCACGCTGGGCCAGACGCGCCAGCGCTGAGCCCTGGATTCAGACACCTGGACACACACGGTCCCCAGATCCGGCCCAACCAGACCAGACCCGCAGAAAGACTCACACGCTCAAGAAAGGCACCCCGGCGCGGACACGGGAAAAACAGAGAGAGAGAGGCAGGAAGACTCGGTGACACGCACTCTTGGGCAAGACCGCGACTCAGACCCCCAGACACCCCGAGAGACGCCGAAGACCCAGACAGAGCCACGCAGCCACGCACACTCCACAGACGCACGGACATCCACTCAGAGCCCGAGACACAGCGCCGCGAACACTCCAGACACACGCCCGGAGCCCCAGACACCTCGCAGACCAGACAGTGTCTCACACGCCCCTCCACCCCCGCCCAAAGTTGATAAAGAGCCGGCCTAATTGCTCCATCGCGACTGCCCTTAGGGAAATAAAATGGAAACTTCACGGATCCGCCCGCCCCAGCCCTCCCGCGCCGTGCGCCGCCGCTGAGCCCCGGGTCCGAGTCCGGGCGGGCGGGGCGCGGACAGCGGGGGCCGTGCCAGGATCGCAGCGCCGCGGGACAAAGCCGGGCCGGCCGCCAGCTGCCGCGAGCCGGGAGGGCGCGCCCGGGGCGCGGCGGGCGCTGCCGGGCGCAAGGCGTTCGGTCCGAGGGGGCGCGCAGGGCCCGGACCACCGCCCGCAGCTGTGCCCCGACATAGGGTCCGAGCCCGACGGAGTCTCCGGGGAGGGGGGCGTGGGGTCACTCACTGATCTCCATGCTCTGGAACAAAGAGCGTTTGCAGTTGCACGTGCAGGAGACATTGGGCTGCCCGGCGGCGGCGGCGGCGGTGCTGTTGACCCCCATCAAGCGGTGCATGGACGGCGCGGCGGCGCGGCGCGGGGCGCGGGGGGCGCGGGGGCGGCCGGGGGGGGCTCCGGCCGGCGCCCGGAGCTGGGGCCCCGCATGCAGGAGGCGCGCGGCGGGGGAGGCGCGCCCCGGCTCGCCGGGCTCGGGTCGCCGCCAAGTTCCCGGGGCGCCGCGGGGCTCAGTGCGCGGGACCGCGCTCCTCTGCGCCCCCCCGGCCGCCCCTCGGCAGCCCCGGGGGCGTCGGCAGTGCCCGCGGGTGGCGTCCGGAAAATGGGCTGGCAGCGGGGCGCGCGCTGCCGCCGGGGCTGAGCCTCTGCCGCTAGCTTTCCCCAGCCGAGCGCCTCCGCCGCCGCCGCCGCCGCCGCCGCCTCCTCCTCATTCAAGTCCAAGGAGATCGGGTTTCGCTCCGAGACCGCGGTCGGAGGCAGGCAGACGGTCTGACGTCAGCGCTAGACGGGGCTGCCGGTTCCCACCGCGCGGGGGCCGGGGAGGGGGCGCGCGCTGCGCCAATCCCCGCCGAGGTTCCCCCGCACCCCCTCCCCGAGCCGGGGGGCGGGGTGACTGGAAACGGGGCGGGCTCTTAAAGGGCCAGAGCTAGGCGGCCCACGTAGACCCGGCACCCGCGCAACGGAGGAGGGGCGCTGTGCCGTCTCCCCAACGGCGGTCAGCTTGGACCGCCTGCCCGGCGCACGCCCGGGGCGGGGGAGCCGAACTCGGTGCCAGCCGCACCCGGGCGGGTTGCTGGTGCGCCCTCCCCTCGCCCCCGTCCCGGGGGTCCTTGACCCAGGCTCTTGGGGCTAGCCTATCTTGTGAGGAGCACAAGGTCCCTGGGGGCTCAGGGAAGAGAAATTGGAGAAAGGGGGAGGAAGCCCCCAAGATAGATCACCCATTGCCTGATTTCGCAGGAGACTGTCCGCCTTCAGTTCTCCAGCAGCTCGGGGATCATGGCCCACTGAACCCCCAAGCGCTTTCACCCGAACCCAGGGAGGACGACCAGGAAAGACGGGAACTCGCGTAGACACGCCCGGAAGCCCTTGTCATGTAAATAGCTGTCGGGGACTGGTATATTGTCGCCGCCCCAGCCGGCGGGACCTGGGGCGAATCCACACCCATTGTCTGCTGCCCGAGGGGCCACCGGCTGGGGGGCGCGGCTCCGGAGTTCAAAAGGGGTATGAGCGGGAGGGTTGTACTTTTATTTCATTAAGTTTTAATTACAGGAGTGCTACAAGAACACATCCTTCTGGTTTAAAAAGATATTAAAATATTACATAAGAGACCTCCCCTCCCTGGCCCACCTCCAGCCTCTTAAGAATTTAGTGTGTCGCCTTTTAGACACTTTCTCAAAGCTTCACTTATTTAACAGGCACTTAAGGAGCACCTACCTGTGCCAGAAACTCTCCAAATATTAACTCAACCTGACACCGACTCAGTGTGGCCGAATATTACTCTCCCCATTTTACAGAGCGGGAAGCTTGTCAAGGAAGTCGCTTGTTGAAATTCACACAGTGGTGGAGCCTGTGTTCCAACCCAGGACCCTGGGGTAGCTGCCTCCCCCTCTCCCACATAGTCCTGATTCTTTAAATACCCACATATTCTTGTAACGCCTGGAGTTTCAGTAATTAGCAGGGACTTAGTGTGTGTTCAGAGAAAAAAAAAAAAGCTTTTAAAAATTATTGTTACTGTGTTTGTAACAGTTTGGATAGAGAAGGAAAAGCTGGAATTTGGGAAGTGAAGGTGGCCTCCGGGGAGAACTTACCTAGACCAGAGCGAATTCATCCTGAAGAACTCAGGGAAAGCCGGTGCAGGTCGTGGGTTCCCGCTCTCCCTGCATAGGCACCGTGGTGCTGCCAGAGCTCCCCCAGAAAGACCAGGAGGCTTGTTCTGGAGAAGTCAAGCCCAGGGATGTGGCTCAGGCTGGTCCAGGCTCTTTGGAGGAGTCCAAGCGTGCCCAGCCCAGGGGGAGGTTCAGAGGCACTGACCGTCTTCTGTTTGGGAGGAGAAGCTCACTCTTGGAGCCACAGCCAGCACTAGGTCAGGACCCAGGCCCCGGCGCAGGAGTGGGGCAATACCCAGGGTCTACCCCAGATGGCACCCTGCTGTGAACTGGGCGCCCTCAGCCCCCGCCTTGAAGAAGGGGCAATACCACCAGCGTGTCTTTTATCAGGGAAGATATTGCTGCAGTTTGGCCCCTGCAACTTAAGAGAAAAGCTGAGGGGTCCCCAAGCGTCCCTTGGGGTACCACTGCAAATACTGAGTGGGCCTGGAGATGACCTGGGTCCCATTCACTTCCTAGGGTGAAGGAGGTCATCATTACCACCCCTGCTTTCAGCCATTTCTTCATTCATTCAATCAACAAACTCTGGCTGAGCCGCAACCCTGAGCCGGAGAATTCAGCCACGCCAGACGCAGCCCCTGCCCTCCGGGAAGTCTCGGGAGACCTGGCTAGTCTGGCTGGGAGAAGTCACACCTTGATTGTCTTGGAAGTGAGATGGCGTTTACACAATGGAGGCTGCACTGCCAGCAGGCAAAGATAACCAGTTAATTCAGTGGCTTAAAGAAACCAAACCTACCCACAACGCTTGACCTCCCATTCATCCGTCTGCGACACCGGCAGTGGCTACCGTTTATTGAGTGCTGATGGTGTCACCTGGGATTGACTTAGTGGTCTCTGGTGCTAGTTCCAAAGTTGATTCTGTCTGGAGAGCTTAATGCAGTGTTCAGACCTCAGGGTCCGAACCTGAGGGTCACCCAAAGATGAGTGGGACATAGCTGTGTGACCTCGGCTGAGTGCTTTCACCTCTCCAACCTCAGTTTCCTCTTCTGCAAAATGGGGTGGCTTCATGGCACCTTCACGTGGTGTGATAGCGAGGAATGAAGGGATCGATGCCTTGCAAGTAGAGGAGAGGGGACCGGATACATCTTAGTTGTTATGTTATTTAATCATCTTGGCAACCCTGGGAGGGAGGAACCACTATCATTTTATTTTCCATTTTGCAGATGAAGAGAATGATGATTCCAGCACAGACAGGGCCCCTGACGGGGCAGTAGGAAAGGAGAATTGCTTTGGAAGGAGCATAGGCTGGACTGCCAGCACTCATAGGAGGCTTCGTGTGTGCCCAGGACTGCGAGAATTAAATGCAGGACACCCGGTTCAGTTTGAATTTCAGATAAACTATGAATAATGTTTAGTATAAGTATATCTCAATTTAACTGGATAGCTTGTATTTTTCTTTGCGAAATCTGATAACCCTAGATGTGCCAGGGACTGTGATGCTGGCAATTTGGGCATGAAGGGCAGAGCCCACTGTCAGGCACAGGCAGAGAAGGTTCACAACTCCCCGATTCTACCCAGGAGAAGTGGGCAGAGCCAAGGTGTTAATGAGCTGAGGAGGAAGGGCTCACTGCTGGGAGTGGGAGTGGGGAGGGGGCACTACGATTGGGCAGGCCCGAGTCCCTGGGAAGAAGGCCACAAGTCAGAGGCAAAAAAAAAAAAAAGGTTTTGTTCACTCATTCAACAAACATTCTGCTCCTATTCAGTGTGAAGCTCTGTGCTGGGTACTGGGCACAGGGCTGGGAAGAAAACAAACTCCCTGACCTCGTGTGACATTGTGGGGGACAAAGGGACTAAAGACACACACACACGTGCAAACTCATAGCTCAATGAGGTCAGGAGGTCATTTCAGACATGGTGATGAATGACAGGCCAAAGGCCAGAGTTAGGGTGAGATCAAGGAAGCCCTCCCTAAGGAGGTGGCATCTCATTCCACCTGTAGTTACCAACCACCCACAGGTGCAGCCCCAGCCATACTGAGGCTCACAGGTGAGGCTGACATCACATGTGTAAAAAGATGAGTCCAGGTGATAATTTCAGAGAGAGACGAGACCTGGGAAGAATATAAAGGGAGAGGGTTTGGAGGCGACTTGAGCCCAAAGGGTTGGGCCTCCTCTCTGGGGAGATGTGGGCTGGGCATGTAGAGGACAGTGGAGAGGGGGTGCCAGGCCAGTGGGGGCATCAGGAACTGGGAGACTCTCATGGTCCCAGCAGGTTTGGAGTTTGGGACACGCTTCCCAGCCTGGCTGTGGCCATGGGGTTGTGAAATGGGTGTGTGAAGCAAATGGATTGTGAAACAGGTGACTGCAGAGACAGGCCTTTCTGGGACTCCAGACAGCGTGTGCCACCATCCGCCCTGCCCATGGGTTGAATCCTCAGCAGGGGGGATTTTCCAGAGGAAACATCTTGTTTCAGCAGGTTAAGGGGCTTTGCTCCCAGCGGCGCCGTGCATCTGTGCTATGCCAGACTTGTGTGCAGAGCCAGCTTCGTGGGAGTGTGACCCCCCTGCACTCGCCAGGGCCCCATGCTCTGAAGGGTCGGGGGTTTACTGTATTATTTTATTTTAGTTTTTTATTTAGTTTAATTCTCTACTGTTGACATCTTGAAATTCCTAATAGTTAGCAATTTCTGAACACGGGGGCCTGCAAACCTGTAACCAGTCCTGCTCAGATGCCAGGTCCACACTGGCAGCCAGTTGGGACCCCGTGGAAGTCAGTGTGGGTTTTGGCCACAGCCAAGGGTGGCTGGCAGTGTTCTGACTGTGCCCACTGGCCGAGGGTGGCTGGCTACTGTGGAAAGTGCCTGGCTGAGCCAACAAAGGTCCTGCTTGGGGAGCCGGTCGAGGGGACAAGGCAGAGGCCCTCCTCAGGGCCAGCCATGCCCCTGTCTGCCTGCCACCCCCTGGCCTGCCTGGACGGAGCTGCCTCTGCAGAATTAGTCTTGGGAAACCTTAAGCAGCTCAGTGACCTCCCCTCCCAACTTAGCACCTTGGAAACGCCGTCCAGCAGGGTCATTTTCTTCCTCAGGTTGGGGTTAATTGGGGCTGTCAACTTTCACAAGTTAGCAACTTTGGATTTCATTTTTTTTGTCTTGTTTTACTTTTAAACACTAGTAAGAGCCAATGTTTATTGGGCACTGCCCATGTGCCGTGCCGGGCCCTCTTCTAACCACTTCACATTCTTCCACTTAGTCATTCCACAAATATGCATTGGGATCCTACGGTGAGCCAGAAATGAGCTCACTGGATCCCCACGACAACCCTCTGAGGTCCAAGCTAATATTATTCCCATTTGACAGATGGGGACACTGAGGCTCAGGGACCCAAGGATGAGGTGGAGCTGGGATGTGAATCAGGTACTTGGGCCCCAAAGCCCATGGGCTGGCCTCAGCAAATGATGCCTTCTGCACCCCGTCTCCCTCCTCACTGCCTCTCACTGGGTCCTCCCTGGCCGTCCCACTGGACTCGGTTGGCGCTGTCCCCCTGGCCGTCCCACTGGACTCGGTTGGCGCTGTCCCCCTGGCCGTCCCACTGGACTCGGTTGGCGCTGTCCCCCTGGCCGTCCCACTGGACTCGGTTGGCGCTGTCCCCCTGGCCGTCCCACTGGACTCGGTTGGCGCTGTCCCCCTTGGCTCCACGGAGGCTCCCAGTGATCCACCATTTGCCTCGCCGCTGGTGGTGTTTGTTCATAAAACCTCATCTCCGACCATGAGGGGCAGCTGACTCTGCAGCGGAGTGAGGCTGGAGCGGCTGGGTTGGTGAGAGAGGCCACTGCAGCACCTGCTCTGGGTCTGGCGTGGGCAGCCTTGGCAGCTGCTTCAGCTTACTGAACCTGCATCCCCTCCACCACTGAACAGGGAGGAGCGGGATTTCACAGTGAGGGAGAGGCAGTGTGGGGCGGCCTCAGCACAGGGCCCAGCTGCCCCTGGACTCGGTGTCTGTGAGTTCACCATCCCCTCCACTGCTCCAGGGGGCAGGCCAGTCTGGCATCCAGTGCCTTGATTGGAGTCTGGCCTGCAGTGGGTGCTTGGCAAACCTCTGTGGACTAAATGCAGGAGGGAAATCTACCCACAAACACATCCAAATCCCATTTTTGGCCGCCTTCATGACTGGCTAACAAGTCTTCCTGCTCACTCACCCTCTCCACCTCCAAGTATCCTCTTGCAGCTGAGTATCCAGAAGCCAGTCACCTGGGCTAGCACCTACCGAGAAGAGCAAGGAGTGTTTGCATGGTATCGACCAGAACCAGAAGTCTCAGCCAGAAAGACGTGTTGTGCATGTGTGGTCTCCACTGTGAGCTTGTGGGTGTGTGTTGCATGTATATGCGGGACGTACATGTGCATATTCATGCTGTGGGGTGTGCCTGTGTGTGTGGTATGTGTCGTCTGTGTTGAGGGTTTGAGGGTGCATGTTGTATTGTACATATGTGTGGGGTACCCATGTGAGTATTTGTGCTATGAGGGTACGTGTGTGTTGTGCGTGCATCTGCGCATGTGTGTGCGCATTTTCTTGGTTGCGTTGTGTGTGTTTAGGCGCTGATACAGGACCTTCGATGCTGTACAAATATACAGGAGCTTCACTGCTGGACAAATGTCAGATGGTTGAGTTCTCCAACAGCAATCCAAAGATGCTCGGCTAAATTGGCTGCAGACGACACCCCCACCTCCACCCCGGGGTGCCATCCCATTCTCTTCTGTCCAATTTTTCAATTCTAGCAGGGAACTGGATTCTTCCCGAGAAGAGAGGGCTTTGGAAGCCAGGCAGGGAGACAAGGGTGGGCAGAAGGAGAGGACAGACAGGAACATTAGAGCCAATTTTGTCTTCTGAAAGATAGGTAAACTGAGGCCCAGAGAGGGCCATAACTTGAAGAAGATTCAAGGTGCCAGTGAAAGGCAGAGCTGAGCTGGGATCCATCCAGTGCCTGACAGCGGCCCGGGCCCCGCAGGGTCTTTGGTTACCTTAAATAGCTTAATATACAGACTTTTCTACCACAGGTTGAGCTTGAGAGGGGAATGGAAGATTCCAGATGTTTAACTCATGTCTGAAACACTTTCAGAAAGAACTATTAGTCATTCAAGCTGATTTCATGGACCAGAAATACTCAACCAAAAGTGTTCTGCATCTCTGTTGTCAAGAATGACACATTGTACTGTTGTTAGGAGTAATTAATAATATAAAACTGTGCTTCTCAATGACACCAGAGCAGTTTAGGGGAGGCTGGCCCTTGGTGTTCTGCTGCTGGGTTTGAGGGGAAGCAGGTAGAGTGGTCTGGGTGTGACAGCAACAGCCATGCTGATCACAGAGGACTCGGACATGACCGTGTCTGCCAGGCTCGGTGCAGTGCTAATGCCGGGCACCTCACCTGGCACAGAGACAATTCCACACCTTGTGCCAGGCGCTGCAACAAGCCGTGGGGCTGCACGGTGACTAGTGCAGGCCAGCTCTGCCTCCACGGTATCCCCTCTGATGGGCTTACCCACTCATCTGCCCATTTCCCCAAAACCTGAATTCTACATGCTGAAAACCGTGGGGTCAGGCAAGTATATGTTACCACTTCTGTGTGACGTTGCTGGAGAAAGTGAATGAACCACTCCGGGCCTTAGTTTCTTCATCTTAAAAGTGGAGCTCTGACAGGTATCCATTCATAGGGCCACTGGAAGATTACATGGGGAACTCATGCAGGGCACTCAGCACAGGGCCTGGCTTGGAGCAAGTTCTTGAAAAAGTTAACTACAGTAGTCCCCCTCTCCACCCACCCCATGCATGGCTTCCCTTTCCAGGGTTTCAGTTACCCATGGTCAGCCGAGGTCCAAAAATACTGGGTACAGTACAGTAAGATATTTTGAGAGTGTGTGAGAGAGGGAGGGACCACATCCACACAATTTTTATTACACTATATTGTTATAATTGTTCTATTTTATTGTTAACTGTTGTTGTCAATCTGTTACTAGGCCTAATTTATAAATTAAACCTTATTGTAGTATCCATGTGTATGAAAAAATAGAGTATATAGGGTTCGGTGCTATCTGAGGTTTCAGGCATCCACTGGGAGTCTCAGAACATACCCCCACGGATAGGAGGGGAGACTGATTAACACTGTGCGCTGTGCATTCCAGAGGCTCCCCGTCCCGGACAAAATACAAACAGACCCTACTAAATCTCTCTTCTTCCCTTTGGAGAACTTATCCCAAATTATAATTTTGTGTATGTGAATTTGTGAGTGGCTTCGTTCAGTGTCTCTCCCCAGCCAGACTGTGTCCTGTGTGTCCCCAGTGTCTGGTCTAGGGACAAATGCTGAGATGTCTGCAAGGCATCCAGAACGCCAGGCAGGCACTGTGGGAACCCAGAGGAACAGGGCACGATGGTGCCCAACAGTCCCCGGGAAAACACTCTGTGCCCTTCACCTACATCTCCGTGCCAGGGTTGGAGACAGGGTCCTGTCCCATCTGCACAGGGAGCCCTCAGGCCGGGTGAATCTGTCGTCAGTTTGGGGCTTGGGAATCGGTGTCCAAGAGCTGGCTTCAAAGGCAATGAAACTGGCATTGCATCTTTGAAGGCAGCACAGGCTACATCTGTCTTATTCTCCGTGTCCACAGCCCCTAGCAGTGACTGGCATGTGGTCACGCCCAATAAATATCTGCTGAATGAATGAACGCAAAACAATTTGCAATGTAGACTAGTCCCTTAAAGTATGTGTATCTGCAACTGGTAAGTCAATTTCTACCACGTATCTTAAGGAAATAATCAGAGAAGTGAACAGAGTTCTAAGGAGAAGAACGTTGATCCTATCTTCATTTGTAAAAGCAAAAGTGCAATGAAATTAAAAACAAATAGAAGATGCGTAAATAAAAGCCAGTGATCATAAAACTGTTCAAAACCATGTTTTCAAAAATTATCTGATAATATAAAGTCCCATATAAACTAAATTTAAAAATAGGCTGCAGAACCGATCTCAACTTTGTACAAAAATATTATTAGAAAAAGGATTGAAATGATATTTGCCAAAATATTAACAGTGGTCAGCTTTGTGTAATGGATTAAATGCAATGTATTCTCATATTGTTTGCTATATTTTCTACGATGAGCATTCATTTAGAAAAATTTTTTAAAATTTTTACTTGATAGTGCCTCTGAAGCAACTCTCAAGTCCTACCTCCTGCGGCTCCTTTAACAGCAGTCAAGACATCGAAGAGGCGGGGGGCGGGGGGGGGGAGGGGGGGGTGCCAGACAGGCTGACGTCATGGGCAGCCCGAAATGACACAGCGAACGGGCCAATCCCAAGTTTGGATTCCTGGAGAAGCACATCTATTGGATACAAGTGCTGGCGGCCTCGGCCAATGGTGGGAGAGGGGCCGGAGCCCGGCGGCTGCTTGGGTTTTAAATCCACGTGGTGGCTGCGGGGCGGGGCGCGGGGCCTCGGTGTTTAAAGGCTTTGGGTCCGCCAGGGCTGCAGCTGCGGCTCCGAAGCGCTTGTTCTTTTCTGTGAAAGGCGATTCTTCCACCACCTCTTAGGATCTTGGACAAGTCACTCAGCCTCGCTGAGCCTGTTTGCATCAGTAGGGTTTTGTGAGGCTCCAGCCCTTCAGCAGACATTTGCTGAGCATCTACTGTGTGCCCGGCAGGGCCTTCTTAGATCAGGTATAAGGCAGGAGGGAAGTGTTGGGAGTCCCAGGCCTGCTGCCTCTGTAACCATGGGCAGGTGGCTCAACATTACCTCCCTTTCTTCCCCACTGCTCTGCCCCATCCTGGCTTTTATTGTATCTCCTCTAAGAGGGTGTGAACTCTACGGGGAGGTACCCATGTGCCTTGAGGAAGGTCTGCCCCAGTTTATATTCCAATAGGTACTTTTTGAATAATTATTGCAAAGACTAGTTCTCAGCACAGAGCTTAACACATAGGAGGTGTTTGATAAATGGCAATTGTTCATGCAGTAAAGAACAATAGCAGGCCAGCTGCGGTGGCTCACACCTGTAATCTTAGCACTTTGGGAGTCTGAGGCAGGATTATTGCTTAAGCCCAGGAGTTTGAGACCCCTGGGCAACGGTAGTGGGACCTCATCTCTTAAAAAAAAGAAAAAAATAAAAGAAAAAGAAAGAAAGACAGAAATATATTAGCCAGGTGTCTTGGTGCATGCCAGTATTCCCAGTTAATTGGGAGGCTGAGGCAGGAGGATGGCTTGAGCCCAGGAGTTTGAGGCTGCAGTGAGCTGTGATTGTGCCACTGCACTCCAGCCTGGGCAACAGAACGAGATTCTGTCTCCAACAGCAGCAGCAGCAAAGAAGAACAGACAGCACTGATGAAATGCCTATTATGTGTAAAGTGGTGTTCTGGGCATTTCACATGTATTACGTGCAATTTAATATTAACAAAATTACAAGTCTTATATAACAATATTCACAAAAAAAACCCCACAAATTAGGCACCATTATTATTCCTATTTTGCTGATGTGGAAACCAAGGCAGAGAGAGGCGAGGTAACTTTTCTAAGGTCGCGTGGCTAGGAGGTGGTGGGGCTTGATTCAAATCCAGGTCTGTCTACTCCTGGGACCCTTGTTCTTAACCCCTGCGCTATCCCAGTACTTGTCTAGTACTCAGCCTTTTTTTTCCAAGAACGTTCTAAGTTAGGCCTGTGTTAGTGGGAAGTGGGAGAGGAGGGGATAGGAATCAGGTGGGTGAGGCAGAGCCAGGTGAGCTGGGGTCCTGCCCCCTATGGCATGGCCCAGCCTTATGGGGTGGCACTGGGCGGGAAGGGGGGCAGTGAGACAGACAGCCATTGGGGCCACATGTCCCGTAAACAGGCTACCTGCTTGCCAGGCCCTGTGCTGAGCTGGTGGGGGGCGGTGCGGGGCAGTGCTGGGCAGTGCTGGACACCCTCCCTGCCCTCATGGGGCTGTCAGTCTAAACCAGCTACCACTAATGGTGACCTGCGTGCAGCCTGCAGGAGGGGTTTTGGTTTTGCCTGCAATGATATTCAAACACTTTTTAAACATGAATTGCCTCGGTCCCCACGCCTCCCTAGCGTCACACATGTCAGCTTTACTCATGTCTCCCACCAGCTCCTGAATGCCCTGAGCAGTTTTGTTCCCTGGTCTCCCCATGCTAGCAGCCCTCAGGGGGGCCCTCTGTGGTTGGCACACAGTGATTGCCCTGGTTTTCTTTGCTTTGCCTTCTGTCTGTGTTTGAAATCCTGGAATCACCACCTTGAGCTCTGAAGCCCTGCGGCTCTGAGGCTACAAGCCTCTCCACGGGCCCCGGATGTGCAGCCTGCAGCTTGAATCTCTGAGGACTCTGGTGGTGGATGCCAACTCCGAGTAAGTCAGATTTGGTTTCAAGTCCCAGCATCACTGCTAACCGGATGAGTGACGCAGGGCAAGCTAATACAATCTGTGGAGTCTCAGTTTTTCTCCTCTGCGAAATGGGGATAATAGCTCCCTCTTCATCCGGTTATGGTGAAGGGTAAGTGAGTTGATGCAGGCTGAACGCTTGGCACAGAGTGACACTCTTCCTTTGGAGGCAGCTCATTTAGAGCCATTGTCACTGGCAGGAAGTCCTTCCATACACATCAGGCTGAGGTCTGCCTGCTTTATGACTTCCATAATTCATTTTCCTAATAGCATAAACGTGCTTCTCTTTCCATAGAACGGCCCTTCAGTACCTAAGGACCATGCTAAACATCACAGTGTTCTATTCAAGCTCTCCTACATCATTTGCGGAGCCCAGTGCAAACTAAAAATGCCAGGCTCCATGTTCAAAAATTAGCAAGAACTTCAGGATGGTGACAGCAGAACTCAGAGCCCCTTTTGAGGGCAGAGCCCCATGTGGCTTCACATTGTATCCCTTGAAGCTGGCCCTGTTCTCACTGGGGGCCCATGGTCTGGCAGCATCCTCCAGTACCACAAGACGGGGTCTTTCCGGAGCTGAGCAGGGCAAGGCCAGGTTCTAGCTGGACCCAGGGAAGGCCACCTGTAGGTGTAGCCTCTATCTCTACAGCTCACGGTGGGAATCTGGCTCACAGGACCCAGCCTGCCACCCTCCAGGGAGCCGTGGAGATTTCAGGATTTCTCCTCTGCGAAATGGGGATAACAGCTCCCTCTTCATCCGGTTATGGTGAGGGGTAAGTGCGTTGATGTAGGTTGAATGCTTGGGCAGAGTAGCGCTTTTTTGTTGTTGTTGACAGCACATATATTGAGAGCAAAGCACACAAATCCAAAGTCGATTGTTTGATGACTTTTCACGTTGAATATACCTGGGTCACCACCTCCCAGATCAAGATCGAGAGCATTCCCGTCACTCCAGAAAGTTTCCAGTTACTGCCCACCTTGTTTCCAGTTACTGCCCACCTCATGTCTAGTTACTGCCCACCTCGTTTCTAGTTACTGCCCACTTGCGTCCCTGCTGAAGAGATAACCACGATTCTGACTTCTTTGATGGTAGATTTCTTTAGTTCATTCTTGACTTTCTATTGTTTTATTTCTATTTTTGTATTTTTAGAGACAGGGTCTCACTTTGTCACCCAGGCTAGAGTACAGTGGTGTGATCATGGCTTACTTTAGCCTCCATCTCCCCTGGGCTCAAGTGATCCTCCCACCCCAGCCTCTCAAGTAGCTGGGACTACAGGTGCGTGCCACCACGCCCAACTAATTTTTTAATTTTTTGTAGAGACGAGGTCTTGCTATGTTGCCCAGGCTGGTCTTGAACTCCTGGGTTCAAGCTCCCACCATGTCCTTCCAAATGCTGGGATTATAGGCCTGAATCAAGGCACCCGGGCTTGACATTCTGTAAACGGAATCCTGCGGTATGTATTCTTTTGGGTCTGACTTCTTCACTCACGGTTAGGCATGCTAGGTTCACCCTTGCTGCTTTGTTCTTTTTCATGGCTCTGCAGTTCTCCTTTGTGTGCAGACACCGTGGTTTGTCCCTTCTCTTGTCATGGGCATGGGTTGTTCCCAGCTATTGGCTCTTGCAGGTGGGGCCGCTGTGGACATTCTTACCGTTGTCTCTTGGCTTGCTCCCTGCACACTTGTTCTCCTTTCTCTGGGGTCCTTTGCCAGGAGTGGTAATGCTGGCAGAGGGTGGGCTTGTGTTTAGCTTTAGTAGATATTCCTGATCAGTCTTCCAAGATGGTCGTACCGACGCCCATTCATTGCCACCCGCAGTGGACGGAGACTTCCTGGTATTCCACATCCTCCCCAGCACTCGGTTTGCTGCTCTTATTAATGTAGCCATTCTGATCAGCATCACCCTTGGATTTTGCAGCTGACCTAAGGAGGCTGAGTGCCAAGACCCGAATTTGCTGCTCCTCACTGACCACCGGCAGAACTTCTTAGCCTGTGGCCTTCACCCTCAGCCCCTGGGTGCCCCTTACCCTTGGAGATACTTGCAAATCTGACAAGCATGGGTTCTGTGACTTCATCTGAGTGACTGATGAGCACCCAGAAGAGGACAGACCCCACTGCAGAGAAAGCCGGGGCTTCCTCTTAGACAAGCCCCTCCCAGTCATCGCGTCTTTCACTCATGTCTTCTCCCAACAAAAGCGTGGAACAGGAAAGTATCTGCTCTTCACAGCGTCACATGCTCTATTTAAAAACAACTTTTGGGAGGAGAGGAGGGAGCAGAACAGATGTTTGGCCATGTTAAATTTACACAGTGATTGTAGGTTGCAGCCTCCTGCCTGAAAGATTAAAATATGAAAAAAATGCATCTCAGAAACACAACAATAACAACCCCAGCCCCTGTGGCGCACTCACTACAGGGAGGCGCTATGCTGGGGGCTTTGGAGCTGGAGCGGCTCCATGTCAACTCCTCAGCAACTCTTGGAGGTTGGTGTTATCACACCATTTTACAGATAAGCTACGACCTCCAAGCCTCAGTTTCCTTATCTGTAAAATGAGAGGGAGGCAGAGGGAGATTCAACATGTGCGGAGAGATTCAACACACACAGAGGAGAAGGCCGTGGGAAGACAAGCAGAGACGGGGTAGAGGCAGAGAGCAGGCAGAGGAAGGCAGAGACAGAGACAAGGATGGAGAGGGAGAGGTAGAGACTGGGGTAGGAGGGAGGCAGAGACTGGAAGCAGAGACCAGGCAGGGGGAGAAAGAAACCTGGGAGGAGGCAGAGACTAGAGGCAGTGACCCAGAGGAGGCAGAGACTGGAGTGATGCAGCCGTGAGCCAAGGGACACGGGCACACGGGCAGCCATCAGGAGCTGGCAGAGGCAGGTAGGACCCCGGTGGGGCCTCTGGAGGGAGCCTGGCCCTGCTGACACTTTAATTTTGGTCTTGCAATAACTGATTTTGAACTTTTGTCCTCTAGAACTGTGGGAGGATCAATGCTGCTTGAAGCCACCAGTTTCTGGGAATTTGTCACAGCAGCCCAGGAAACTCATGCAGAAGGTTTGGAGATTGGTCTTTCCGATGTCTAGGGTGCATGGTGCCCATTTCAACACTCTCTGCCCTCAGTGGCACATTTGGGCCACGTTGACTTGGGCAATTGTGAGGGAGATGCAAAGGTGGGCCAAAAATACCCAGTCCCTGCCTTTGGGGGGACTTAAAACGACAGCAGCTCCTTCTGTTGCAGTCCAAGAGGCCAGAAGTCCAGAATCACGATGCCAGTGGGGTCGGCCCCTCTAGGGGCTCCAGGGAGAATCTCCAGTGTTTCTCTCCTGGCCTGGTGGCTGCTGGCTCCTCTGGCGATGTGTGGCATGTGGATGTGTCAGAGAGATCGGCAGGCAGATCTCTGCCTCTGTCTGTGCACGGTCTTCCTCTCCGTGTGTGACTCTCTGTGTCTTCACTTGGGCTTCTCACAGGGACACCAGTCGCTGGATTTAGGGTGCACTCAAATCCAGTATGACCCTTGTGAACTCACGACATTCGAAAAGACTCTTTTTCCAAATATGGTCACATCTGAGGTCCCACGTGGATATGAAATTTGGGGGTGTGCAACCCAGCACCATCCCTTTTGTTTTGTTTTGTTTTGTTTTGTTTTGTTTTTGAGACAGTCTTGCTCTGTCACCCAGGCTGGAGTGCAGTGGCGCGATTTTGGCTCACTGCAACCTCCGCCTCCCAGGTTCATGCCATTCTCCTGCCTCAGCCTCCCGAGTAGCTGGGACTACAGGCGCCCACCACTGCGCCCGGCTAATTTTTTGTATTTTTAGTAGAGACGGGGTTTCACCATGTTAGCCAGGATTGTCTCGATCTCCTGACCTCATGATCCACCCTCCTCGGCCTCCCAAAGTGCTGGGACTACAGGCGTGAGCCAGCGAGCCTGGCCCAGCACCATCCCTTTTTGCAGGAGTCACCCTCTTTGGTTTCTGAAATGGGGACACACATTACAGTGGAAACGAGCACTTGGGGCTCCCTGTCTCGGAAAAGTTGTTGAATCAACGCACGTTGATTGCTTCAGCAATCTAGGAAATACTATGTTAGTTTTCTTCAAACAATGCCAGTATGGCCACAGCGCCCCCCAGAATTCTACTATTCATTCACTCACTCATTTACCTCATTTACTCATTCATTCATTCATTCATTCATTCAGTGTTCAGTCCCTGATGATTTGGTTGTGACCAAAGCAGACACAATCGCTGACTTAAGGGAGCATGTGTTCTGGTGCAGGAACTGATGCTGAGGTCCCCCTGACACTTTGCTTATCCTTCTGACAGCAAAAGTTGTCAAGAAAACAGATAGAAACAAAAAATGCCCACTCTGGACTGAATTGTAAATCTTATCCCTTTCTCCTCACCCAAAGCCCAGCAAAGCAATTTAAAATTCCAAACCTGTGACCACTGGACAAGATCACCTTTCTCCCACTGAGAAGCAGATCAGCGTTGGCTCATGCCAAGTCTGGGAGACAGACAAGGCCTCCTTTCAACATCGTGCCTCCAGGGGAACCAGGCCAAGTATTGGCCCTCCAGAGACAGCTGCAGCCCTTGGAGGCCTCCCCACTGAGTCCACACCCCTGGCCCAGGGCACTCAGGCTAGCTGACCGGCCCTGCCCCCTGGCCAGCCTCATTTCCTCCTGTTCTCTTGCTTGGTGCCCCTAGCAGCAGTCTTGCACCTGGCCACTGCTTCTCACGCCAGGGCCTTTGCCTTTGCTGTTCCCCTGCCTGGCATGGTCTCGTCATTCAGGGCTCAGCCTGAATGTCACCTCCTCCTGGAAGCCTTCCCCTCATCTCGTTATGTCCTACCCCACTACCCTATTTCTTTCCCTTGGGTCACCAGTAAGAACCTGGGTTGAGCGTGTGCAGCCGTCTCATTGTCTTTGTCTCACTAAACTGTAAACCCTTTGACAATAGGGATCTGTCTGGTTTGTTTGACGTGTAACCCCAGCTTCCAGCCTAGCACAGAGAAAGCTCCATGGAGACACTGACTGTCAGATGACTGCAGACCTCCCCACAAAGAGGAGGGAAGCTGGCCTCCAAGGAGACGCATCCCACGGGGCAGTGGTCTCTGGCCAGGGTGGGTCATTACGCCGTTGGTTCATAGTGCCATTTGCTTTGGCCCCTTTTAGTGGCATCCCAGAGTTCAAAGTGACCAGGCAGCTAGTGTGGGGAGACGGGACACAGCTGTCCAAGGTCAGGGGGTCTGTATGTGCCTCTCCGGCAGGGAACAGCCTCAGCCGTCAGAAGCCAGGTTTCAGCATTTAGGATGCAGCCAACAGCCAAAGTGCTTTCTTGGTTTTATATATAAGGGCTTTTTTTGGTACCATAAGGGCAGGTGGACAGGGCTGCCTTTGCTTCCTGGAGGGTCTGGTTCCTTTCGGGGAAGGTCTCAGTTGGCCAGTGGAGAAACAGCACTGAGTCGGCCCATGTGGCCAGCTGGCATCCCTGTGCTCATGGCCAAGGACAAGCTGTTACTCTGTTCTGCGGGTCTTGAAGTCATTTGGTCAAGTGGACTTCGGAAGGAGAGAGAGAGAAGGGCAGACAGCATCCATGGAGACACAGAGAATGGAAAGAGAATGGGATCTGCAGTCTGATGGGCTGGCATATCTCAGCAGCAGCAACAACACAATAATATGGAATTCAGTCCAGGCGCAGTGGTTCCTGCCTGTAATCCTAGCACTTTCGGAGACCGAGGTGGGCAGATTGCTTGAGCCCAGGAGTTTGAAACCAGCCTGGGCAACATGGTGAAACGCCATCTCTACACGAAATACAAAAATTAGCTGGGCATGTTGGCATGTGCCTGTAGTCCCAGCTACTTGGGAGGCTGAGACAGGAGGATTGCTTGAGCCCAGGAGGTGGAGGCTGCAGTGAGCCGTGTTTATACTACCACACTCCAGCCTGGGCGACAAAGTGAGACCCTGTCTCAAAATAATACTAAATACTGAGTTCATCTTGCATTCCTCCTACACGCTGAGCACTGCTCAGGCATTCACCTAAATTACTTCACACAGTTCTCATGAGAACCCTATGAGGTAGGTCTCAGTACTGTCCCTTTTTACAGACGTGGAAGTGGATGCCCAGAGAGGATCACTTGCTCCCTTTTTTTTTCTTTTTTCTTATTTTTTTTGAGACAGTGTCTGGCTCTGTTGCCCAGGCTGGAGTGCAGTGGCATGAGCTCTGCTCACTGCAGCCTCCACCTCCCAGGTTCAAGTGATTCTTGTGCCTCAGCCTCCCCAGTAGCTGGGACTATAGGCGTGCACCACCACATCTGGCTAATTTTTGTATTTTTAGTAGAGACAGAGTTTTGCCATGTTGGCCAGGCTGGTCTCAAATTCCTGACCTCAAGTGATCCACCCGCCTCAGCCTCCCAAAGTGCTGGGATTACAGGCATGAGCCACCTCAGCCAGCTGTCAGTTGCTCACTTGGTGAAGTCAGGATTCTAATTCAGGCTGTTGGAGTTTGAAACTGAAGCTCCTCTCCATTAATGGAAGAACCCAGATTTGGGAGTTTCCCGGAAGACCCACCTGGGGTGGGAGGAGAATTGACTGGAGCAACACCAACAATGCCCACAGTAACAACCCCAGGGACACTGATAGCCTGGCCGTGGGAGCAGCTGCTTATGAGCCTGGCCCGGAGCCGGGCCCTGGATAAAGAGCTTCATGTACTTCATTCCACGCTCCCAGCAACTTCCCACAGCCAGCACGTCATGGGTGCTTGGGAAGTGTTACTTGCATATTTGTTGACTCAATCACTGAACAACTCTAGGCGGCCGTTAATTTTATCGCGTTTTGCAGAGGAGAGCACTGAGATTCAAAGGAGCCAGTCTGCCTGGTGACTGCCCCGCTCAGTGCTGAGGACCACTTCTGGTCTGGGATGACGTTTCCATCAGGCAGCTGTGAAATTAGGCCAAGCGGAAGATGTTGTGAACTTTTTGCAAAAAGAAGTGTTATTTCTGTTATGTTGATGTTAAAGATTCTCCCATGAAATGATTTTGATTGCAGAAAGTAACTTTAAAATGTTATTATTACTAACCTATGGTGGTCTCTTGCCATCCCCTTCTGAAAAGTCATGCCAGTTGGTGAATTCTGGACATGTGGGAGCCACTTCTCAAGGTCACAGCATCCAGGTACCTGGAACGTGAGCCCAGGTGGGTGATCGCACAGCTCTGCCACCTGATCAGCTCCATAAACTAAAGGTAGGGGGTTTCGCCTTTCTTAGCCTTATCAGGAAAGCAAGGTATTACAAGAACCTGCCCTGGCACATTACTGAGAATCCAGGAAGAAGTGAGGATTCCGATCTCATTTCCCAGCACACGGTAAATGCAGGTTTTGCCCTAATGCAACCCCAGGGTCCCCCATGCCTGAGGGCAGGCTTAGAAATGTCATAAATCAACCCAGAGAAGAGAAATTAAGAGGGAGAGGCAAGCACGTTTGTGGGGGAAAAAATGCTTGTGGGGTGGAAGACTACAGTGATAAATGAAGAAGCAGAGGACTTTGATTTCTGGTAACAACAACAAAAACTAAAGAAAATGTTGATGTACACTCACAGTTTGTCGGTGGAATGTCCCAATGCTGAAAGTAAGTAGGAATATAAGGGAACACTGGGATTGGCACCGGGGAAAATACCTCCAGGCTGGGGGAAGTGATCCAGTGGCTTGCAAAGGTGGAAGAGGCAAGTCCAGCCAAGGCCAGGGGTTGGGGGAAGTTGCTTGGAGGATCCCTGCGTCTGACCACAGCTTCACTCTTGAAACTTGATCATCTCAGCTGCGTCAGTAGGTCTGGTTTCCTGAAAGCCAGGACCACTTAGCAGAGGTCCTTGGGCAAATCACTTCACCTCTCTGGGCTCAGTTGGCTCCTCTGTAAAATGGGTGGAAACATACAAATGCTGTCATGGAGTAAAGCCCTTGGAGCAGTGCAAGGCACCAGGCAGCCACTCGGCTCTGCTTCCTGTCCCTTGTAGGAAGGAGGCAAACCCCCAGTCCCTGTGAGTCCCTCCCCAGCACCTGCACACAGGGTTGGGCAAACAGTCAGTGGGGAGAGACAGGACCATCCTGGAAGGTGAGGGGAACTTCAGACAGCAATTTCTAGAATCCAACTTCTCCTCTGGGTTCAGTCTTCGGTTGGCAGCTGCCAGGCACTTCCGGGAAAGGCAAATAACAGAATTGCTGGTGTTGAGAGGTGAAATAATACAGTCCCAACAGTGCACGCACATGCTTTGTAAGTCAAGAGATTTTGATATGCTTCCGGCTGTATCCCCAGGATACACACCACTATGCACTGTGCCTGGTGCATAGCAGATGCTTAATTAACATAACTTGAGTCAAAAATTGAATATGGTTCTCAAGGGTGGCAAAGTACAGCCTGTGAGCCACATCCAGCCTGGTGCCTGTCTTTGTACTACCTGCCAGCTACGAGTGGCCTTTACATTTTTAAATGGTTGGAAAAAGGCAAAAGAATAATATTCTGTGGCACATGAAAACTGTATGCAATTCAAAGTTCTGTGCTCATAAATAAATTATTTTGGGGAGTGCAAACAGACTCATTTGTTCACATATGGTCTATAGTGGCATTTGAGCTACAAGCGTAAAGGTGACTAGTTGTGACAGAGACCTTTCAGCCCACCCAGCCTAAGATATTCACTCTCTAGCCCTTTAAGAAAAAGTTTGTGGCTGGGCACAGTGGCTCACACCTGTCATCTCAATGCTTTGGCAAGCCAAGATGGGAGGATTGCTTGAAGCCAGAAGTTCAAGACCAGCCTGGGCAACAAAGCCAGAGTCCATCTTTACAAAAAAATAAAATAAAATAAATTAGCCAGGTGTGGTGGTACACACCCGTAGTCCCAACTACTTGGGAGGCTGAGGTGGGAGGACTGCTTAAGTTCAGGAGTTTGAGGCCACAATGAGCTATGGTTATATGACGGCATTTCAGCCTGGGCAACAGAGCAAGTCCCTGTCTCGAGAAAAAAGGTAAAGGTTTGCCAACCCCTGATCTAGACCAATTGGTCTCAACTTTGGCAATGTGTCGGAATCACCTGAGAGCTTTAAAACTCCTGATGCACAGGCTTCAGCCTCAGAGATTCTGACTTAACTGGTCAAGAGTGCAGCTGGGAAGGAAGATTCTAACTGGCAGCCCGGGCTGAGAACACTCCCTAAGTGCTGGCTGTTAATTAGGACTCCTCTTTTTGGTTGTTAGTACCTTCCAAGCATGAACAGGGCATCAGAGCACCATGGGGAGAGCAGCGCCAGGCTCCTTCCAGAGATCCCTGAGCCCAAACTTGCAGACTCTCAGGCTTGTGGGGCCAGGCAGGAACAAACATGGGGGAGTGGGCAGGTAACTGAGCATGGCCCGTCTCAGGTTCTCTGTCTCCCTCTGCTCCCGGCAGGTGGGCTCAGGAGGGTGTAGATGCAGGGCTGTGTCTCCTCTATGGGCCAGCAGCATCTCTACATGTTTCGTGGCACCTGGTACCATGTGCTGAGCACTGGCTGTCATGCACATCTATGTTGGTGGTGTTAGAAGCAGCTCCCAGGTATTGAATGCTCCCTCTGCGCCCAACAACTCTGTGCCACTCTATAATGGGGGGAGTGTCTTTCCTTTTGCTGAAGAACTTTTCTGAGGCTTGAGGAGGGTAAATCACATTCCCACAGCTGCCTAGTTACTGCCAGGCCAGGGTTTGAAGTCAGACCCGTCGGGCTCCAGAGGCCACTCTCTGAGTCCCTGTGCGCTCCTGCCAATGGGAGGAAGAGAGAGCTAAGCCGTCTCTCTCCTGGGAGGCTGGGGCGTCTGGTTTCTTAAGTGAGGAGCACCGCAGCAGTGGTGGCGGCACCGTCCTGTGGCTTCTTTCTCACAAATCTTTTATTTTTGGCCTGAGACAGCTAATGCGTGGCCAACGTATCCTAGGAAACCAGGATGCTTGGAGCAAGCTGTACCAAATCTCCATGCTAAAACCATCAGATGGCTAATTTGGGCCTCTCTAGTTATTTATTTAATTATTTTTAGATGCCTGTGTATCATTTTACACACTTTCCTGACAAATGCAAGCGTCAGGCACACGCGTGCAGGGCATTGGACCATGTGCCTGTTCCTGTGTGCATGCGCTCGCTGTTCCTCTCATTGGTGAGCCTCCCGGGGCTTGCGGGTGAGGCAGGATCTACCCAGGCCTCCCCCTCCTGCCTCCTTCTCACCCTTCAGTGGCACATCCCAAATGTCAAGCCCTGAGGTCTAGCTCTGGGTCATGGTTTCTCAATGTTGGCACTATTGGCATTTGGAGCCAGGGAACACTGTCCTGTGGGGCTGTCCGAAATCAGACCTGCAGCAGTGTCTCTGGCCTCTACCTCCCAGGTCCTAGTAGCCGTCTCCCCCATCCCCCATACCTTACCCCTCACCCCCTGTTGCGACAATCAAAAATGTCTCCAGGTATCACCACATGTCTGCTGGGGTTTGAGTTGCCTGATAAAATACAGGACACCCAGTTAAATCTGAATTTCAGATAAACAGGGAATTATTTTTTAGTATAAGTATGTCCCAAACATACATATAAATATAGCATAAGAATGTCCTATGCAATATTTGGGACATACTTATACTAAAAAAAAATTCATTGTTTATTGAAATTCAAGTTTAACTGGGTGTCCTGTATTTTATTTGATAAATCTGCCAATCCTAACTAGGGGGCAACATTGTTCCCAGTTGGGAACCACTGCGCTAGAGCCTGGGTTCTTCACCACAATGCCTCAGTTTCCTCACCTGTACAATGGGTATGATATTAGTTCTGACCCTGTCAGCATGTCCAGGCTCTAACACAGCCGAGACAGGAGGGGAAGCGTGTGACATGCTCAGTGAAGGTCAGGACATGCTGTGGGGGCCTCAGTGATGCACCTGGGCCTCTTTCAGCCTCCCTGTTCTTCTCCCTACTTTCTTCTGCTCTTTGTCCTGGATCTCCCGTGGGTGACTTGACCAGGGAAACACAGAGGCACCCTAAGAATGGGCAGCAGAGGACAGACCCTACAATCTAAGTACGTGTTTAGAAAGAAACCCTTTCTCACAGGGAGTGTATTAGTCCGTTCTTGCATTGCTATAAAGAACTACCTGAGACTGGCTAATTTATGAAGAAAAGAGATTTAATTGGCTTACAGTTCTGCAGGCTGTACAGGATGCATAGTTGGGGAGGCCTCAGGAAACTTACAATCACAGTGGAAGGGCAAAGGGGAAGCAGGCACCTTTTCCACATGGCAGCAGGAGAGAGAGCACGGGTGTGAAGGGGGCAGTGCCACACACTTTCAAACACCCAGATCTTGTGAGAACTCACTATCACGAGAACAGCAAAGGGGAAAGGCATCCCCATGATCCAGTCATCTCCCACCAGGTCCCGCCTCCAACACTCACTCCAACACTGGCTCACAATTCAACATGGGATTTGGGTGGGGACACAGAGCCAAACCGTATCAGGAAACTAGCATCTACTGCACAGAATTCCTTGTGCCTAGTTCTGTGCTAAGAACTGGGAACAGTGGTGCTAAAACAGATCCAGGCCCTGCCTTCCACAAGCTCCCAGGCTCCTGGGTCCCTCTGACACCTCCCTCCTTCCCCGCACCCCCCACGTCTCATCCATTGGCAAATCCTGGAGCTCTACTTCTGTTTTAAAAATAGCTCTATTGAGGCATCTTTGGCATACAATCAACTGTACCATTTGGTAACTTTTGATCTATGTATGCACTGTGAACCCTCAACACCATCCACATGCTGAATATCTCTGTCACTCCCGGTGAGCTCTCTCTCCCGCCCCTTCTCCCCCAAGCAACCACTGATCTTCTCAGTCACTATAAATGACTTTGTATTTCCTCGAGTTTTATATATAAATGGAATCATACAGTATGTACTTTTTTGGGTCTGGCTTCTTTCCTTCACATAATTATTTTGAGATGTGTGCACGTTGTTGTGTGTATCAGCAGTTCATAGATTTTTATTTCTGAGTAGTAGTCTGTGGCATGGATATACCCCGGTTTGTTTATCCATTCACTTGTTGATAAATCTACCTCTTTTTTACAATGCAATTATGCATTGAAGTATAACATGCATACAGCAAAGTGCATAAAACATTCATGATAGTTTGATAGAAAAATAAGATCTAGTGTTTGATGGGTCAGAAGGGGACTGGAGTTCACAATACTCTACTGTATATTTCAAAACAGCTAGAAGAGAATAATTTGAATGTTTCTAGCATAAAAAAAGACAAATATTTAAGGTGATGGATATTGTAAGCAGACTGATTTAACCTTGACTAATGATACGAATGTATTAAATTATATGTACTGAAAAAAATGATATGTGACCAGATGAGTGAATTTTCATGAAGTGCACACCCTCATCCGTGTAACTATAGCACCCAGATTAAGAAACAAGACATGGCCAGACCCCAGAATCCCCCCTGAGCCCCTCCCTGTCCCTGCCTTCCATTCCCCTCTGTGTTCTGACACACAGATCACACTGAGGGTTCTTGAACTTCATCTGAATGGATCACACAATACATTATTCTTTTGTGCCTGGCTTCCTCCACTCTACGTTAGGACTGTGAGATTCATTCTCGGTGTTATGTACACCGGTAGTGTGTTCCTTTTTACAGCTGAGTAATATTCCACCGTGTGAATACACCACAGTTTGTTTCTCCAGTCCCCTGTTGCGGGACACTTGGGCTGTTTCCAGTAGTTGGCCATTTCAGATAATGCGCCTGCGGACATTGCTGCCATAGCTTTTGTGCCTGTGTTTTCATTTCTGTTGGGCTGTGCCCAGGAGTGGAGGTGCTGGGTCCTAGGGTGTGCATAGGGTCAGCTTTACTAGATATTCTTCCTCTTAAATTCCTTGTAAGACCATTCACTCTCCAGCTGTCCACCACTATCCTAGCCCCAGAAGCTGCCATTTGCACCTGGGTGACTTCAGCAGCCTTTGAACAGGTCCCTGTTTACCCCTCCCCAATCCACTCTCCACATGGAAGCCAGAGTGAGCGTTCAAAATGGCAATTTAGGTTATGTTGTTGCCCTGTCTTCTCATGGGCCTGAAGCCCATGAGGCCCTGCCTCGTCCCACCCCTGACTGCCCGCATGAGTTTCTTCTGGCTGCTGTGACAGATTGCCGTGAACTTCATGGTTTAAAGCAGCACACATTTTTCTAAGTTCAGGAGCTCAGATGTCTACAACAGGCAGCAGGACCCATCACTTTGAGGGGCTCTAGGGGATAATCTGTGTCCTTGCCCTTTTTCAGGCTCTAGAGGTCACCTGCATTCCTCTGCTGCAGGCCCCTTCCTCTGGGGCTTCCACCCTCCAATCTCCTCTCTCACTGTTGTTCTCCTTCAGCTGTCTTATAAGGACCCCTGTGCTTGCGCTGGGGCCCTGTCTAGTCCAGGATAATTTCCTACCTCCAGGTCCTTCACTTCATTACATCTGCCTGGTCCCTTTGCCTTGTAAAGTTGCATATTCACAGGTTCTGCAGATTAGGACGTGGACGTGGGGGAGCCACTGCCTCTCTGCCCACCGCCCTCTCATCCTTCTCTGGATACACTGGCCTCCCTGCTGCCCCATCTCAAGGAACAAGCCTTCTTCCCCTTCAGCTTTGGCAGATGGCCCTGGCTTTTGCACACCTGCTCTCCCTCTGTTCATGTTTTCCACTTGTCTGCCAGTGCATTGTCACTTGTCTGCCACTGCATTATCCAGCATGACCTTGTTCACTTACCTGTTCGAACATTTCTGCATCCCCATCCTACTCCTCCCTAACCCCCGTCGGTCCCTGGAGCAGGGGCCTTGGCTGTTTGGTTCCCCGCTGTGGCTCTGGCTCCTAGGCGTTGCATGACTCATGGAAGGTCCACATTTGTTGCCTGCCTAGGGCCTCCCGCAGTGCCTAGCACTCTACTCATGCTTCCTGGGTCAACTCTAACAGCAACCCTCTGCTGTGAGTGCTAGTAACAGGCATCAATTTGCAGGTGAAGAAACCACAGCATAAACAGGTGAAGTGACTTGTTTGAGGTCACACAGTGTTTAAGTGGCAAAACCAGGATTCATGCCCAGGCAGGTGGGCTCCAGAGGGCTCGAGGGTCTTGGGCCACCTTGTGGGCAGGGCTTTGTCTCCTTGTAGCTGTTCTTCTGTTCACAGCAAAGGCAACCTCATCCCTTCGAGCCCAGACAGTCATGCCCTTTGGGATGTGTGCACTCCAGAACAGGGTCTGTGCTTGACTTACGCATAATGAAAGCTCCTCTGAGGGAAGTCCCCCTGGGTCTGCCCCATGGGGAGCCCGGGCCTCTTAAGGAGCCACCTGACACTCCTAAAATGGACTTTTCAAGGTCCCATCTAAAGCCCAGTGTGCTTCTCCTCCCTGGCAGTCCTGCAGGAAAGTAGCTTTTCATCAGACAAGGAGGCCTGCTCTGGGCTGGGGGCCCCCTCCCCAGCCCACTCAACTCCCTTCCACATCCCCCAACCCCCTCCCACTCAACCGAACACCAGATCTCCTCCCCTCCTTCTCAGGCTCTTGTGTTACCTGAATAGCCTGTGGGTGGGTCTCCGTATTGCCCCATAGTCAGATGCAAACACGAAGTCGAAGTGCCATTAACTTGGTGGATGAGTCAATTTTCACACTGCCGATAAAGACATTCCCCAGACTGGGTAATTTATAAAGAAAAAGAGGTTTAATGGACTCACAGGGCCACGTGGCTGGGGAGGCCTCACAATCATCGTGGAAGGCGAAAGGCACTCCTTATATGGCAGTGTCAAGAGAGAAAATGAGCAAGCAAAAGGGGTTTCCCCTTATAAAACCATCGGATCTCGTAAGACTTGTTCACTACCACGAGAACAGTATGGGGGAAACCGTCCACATGATCCAATTATCTCCTGCCGTGTCCTTCCCACAACATGTGGGAATTATGAGAGCTACAATTCTAGATGAGATTTGGGTGGGGACACAGCTAAACCGTATCACTTGGTCATCCAAGGTCACGTGGCTGGAAGGAGGGTGGGGGGCAGAATCCCAGCCTAGATTGCCCTGACTTCACAGCCTGATCTCATTGTTTATTTATTTATCCAACAAATGGTGAGCACCTACTGTGTGCTGAGCAGTGTTTTGGAAGCTGGCGATAGAGCATGGAATGAAACAACCAAAGTCCTTTTCTTCGAAGAGCTGGTATTCTTGAGCAGCAGAAAATAAATTCAAAGGTTCTTTACCACGAGGTTGAGCCTGGTGAGACAGAACACTCACACAAGAAGTCAGGCAGAGCAGACATCACTCACAGATAGGCAGCAAGAACAGGCAGAAACCTAGGACCTAGCAAGCCAGCTGCTCACGGCTCAGGAAAGCTGCTGAAGGCGGAAGGCGTTTCATCTGTGCATGCTCCACCTTGGACTACAGCCTAGGGACCCTGAAAGCACCCTGCCTCAGGTTTCACACCCTGGGTGACACTGTGATTGCTGAGTTCCAGCATCGAGGGACACCCTGATCTATGAGGAATGAGGATATATACAGCCTGGGCTGTTCTAGACAGCTCCTTCTAATCTCAGGACATTGGATTTGTGGCATATTCTACAGTGAACCCGGGTACCAGCACTGATCCCCTCTCCCCTCCTCCCAGGGAATATTTTTGGTTGTCCATTCTCATTCATTTCTACTTCTTAAACTGTTCGGAACCGCAGGTCAGGTTCTGAGAACACCGTGGGGAGGAGGTGGGAGAGCTGTGTTAGCCAAGACCATGTAAGGCTCTGTCCTCCTGCAGTAAACAAATAAGCCCATCTTATTGACACACACACACACCCACTACACCCTCTCCTTAGGGACACACACACACACCCACTACACCCTCTCCTTAGGGACACACACACGAAGCCTCTTTCTTTGTAATAATTACAGCAAAAATACCATGGCTGGTGCTCACTGGCCTGGCTTGTGTCACATGCTCATCCCTGAACGAATCACTGTGGCTGTGGGGATGGAGCCAAGCTTAGGTCACACTCCGCCCCCGAAGCAAGATAAACCGTCAAACCCACCTGGACCACAGGGACTGAGCATGCTGATGGGGGTGGGGTGAGAAGAAAATCCAGGTGCTCTTACTGGAAGGGAAAGGGATGATGGTAGGCAAGAGGTCCAGTAGCCTTGGCATGTCTGTGGGTTGATGACTCCTCCAAACTCTTCTCCAGCCCAAACCCACCCTTGAGTCCCGGACCCACAGTTCCAACTCCCCCCCGGCCACATTTGTTTGAAAGTCCTATGGTCACCTTGAACGCAGTGTCTTCCTCCCCACAGCAGCTCCCTCTGTGGTATTACTTGCTCACGGCAGAAACCTGAGCGCCTGCGCTGATCCCCTCTCCCCTCCTCCCAGGGAATATTTTTAGTTGTTTGTTCCCATTCATTCTACTTCTTAAACTGTTCAGAACCACAGGTCACGTCTCACCTGCACCAAAGCATGCAAGAAAATGTTTTCCTGCTGCTCTTGGAACAAAGCCCTGTCCAGCAAATTTCACACAGGCTGTGGGCTCTGAGCCCTGGCATCCGGGTGATTTCGGATCCTGCCTAAACGCCCTTGCTCTCAGCCCTCTGGCCACACTGACCCATGTGGGCAGCACTTAACAGGTGTCTGGCACAGATGTCTGAACGACATCTGGAATGTCCCTTTGTCTCTTGTTTCTCCCTTTCTCTCAGCTTTTATGAGTGCTACCCTGCTGCATGGAATATTGCCTCATAACTAACCTAGCTAAGTCCTTCTCATCCTGCAGGCCTCAGTTTGCCCATCGCTTCTTCCAGGAAGCTTCTGCCCATCTTCCAGGCTAGGTGTGTGTGCTCCTCCCACAAGCCCTCGTACTTCACCTTAACATTGGTGCTGAGCAGATGGCATCATTTCTGTCTAATCCCTTTTCTTCTTCCCTCCCTTCTTCCTTCCTTTCCTCCCTCCATGCTTTCTTCCTTCCTTCTTTTCCTTCCTTTTTGCCTATCTTCTGCCTCCTTGTCCCCTACTGGGCCATAATCCCCTTAAGGGATAAGACTGTATCTTACTTACCTTTATAATGGGGTGCCAAGAACTGCAGAATCATAGGCCCTCGACTAAGCTCTTCCAAAGGAGTGGGCTTATTCCTGTTAGATGGGACAGCATCAAGGAGAAGTGGGTCCAGCCCTCCACTGTTCTCTGCTGGGAGTCCTGGAGGATTTGGGGTACGTTCTGGCCCAGGAGACTTGAGATGTAGGAAAGCTTCGATTTAGAGACAGGGATATGGTGCTGAACCTTAGGGGTTGCAAAAGAAGTACTTGGAAATTGGCTTTGTCTTTACCAACTTGACCCTGGAAAGTTGTTTCCAGGGAGCCCCCTGGGTTTGCTGCCCAAGATCTTTTCAGCAGAAAGTTGGGATATGCTCAGGCTTCTGACCTCAGAGAACATTTTTTCCATAAGGTCTAACATAGGGTGGCCAGATAAAATACAAGACACCAAGTTAAATTTGAATTTCTAATAAACAATGAATAATTTATTAGCATAAATATGTGCCAAATATTGCATGGGACATACTTATACTGTTGATTGATGATTCACTGTTTAACGAACAAACAAACTTAACTGGGCATCCTGTATTTTTATTTGCTAAATCTGGTGCATTTCTATCAGGTGGAGCTGAGTTGGATGAACAAACTAATGAGTTTGTATTAGTTATCTACTGCCCTGTAACAGATTACCATAAACTCAGCAGCATAATACAACACGTGGATTATTCTGCAGCCTCTGTGGGCCAGGAATCTGGGCACAGCGTGGCTGAGCTCTCTGCTTCAGGCCCTCCCCAGGCTGAAATCAAGGTATTGACTAGGGCTGTGGTCTTATCTGAAATCAAGGTGTGGGATTGGAAAGGAATCAGCTTCTAAGCTCTTGCAGGCTGTTGCCGGAATTTATTCCTTTATGGCTGGAGGACTCATGGTAGTTTACTTTTTCAAAGCTAATAAAGAGAGTAAGATTCCAGAGTGAGTGCTGGTGGATGGTTGGGGGGGGGGGGGGTGTCTCATGACATGACGTCATCATTGGAGTGACACCCATCAGTTTTGCCGTGTTGTGGAGGTTTGCAGCAAGCCACAAATCCCACCCACAATCCAGGGGTGGGGATTATATGAGTATGGCCACCGGGAGCTAGGGATCCTAGGGACACCTCAAAGTCTGTCCTACACAGTTTTGTTTCCCACCACTTCACTTTTGCCCACGCAGTTACTCATGCCAGGGATATAATTTCCTTTTCTGAGTGGACACCAGATGTTATCCTTCAAGGCCCCCTTAAGAGTTTGGGCTTCTGAGCCAGACTTCTCTGCCTCACTTGGGCAGGTTTTGCCTCTCTGCATCTCTGTTGTCCCATCTGGAAGCTGGAGAGTAACAGTGCCCATCTCCTAAGATGGTTTGTTGATTGTGACAATTCAGGAAGAATGCTCAGCTCAGGGACAGGGAGCACTCAGTAGACACAAGAGCCCCACAAGCTCTGCCCCAGGCAGTGCCCAGGAACTGCCCACGGTCAGCCTTTAGTGAGTTTCACAGCTGTCATTAGACCCCAGCAGCAGGCAAAGCCAATGCAAAGTGGAAACACTGGTGGATGATGTGCTGGGTGATTTTTCTTAACAACAGAAATAAACACATTTCGAAGTTGGTTTTATTTTTGGTGTCAGTGAAGGTGGGCAGTCAAAATGACTTCATGCCAAGTGCTTCCTGTGTGCCAGGCCCTCCCTCGGCACAAGGACACAGCAGTAAACACTGGGTGTTGAGGGCTAAGTCTGGCGTGGCTGATCTGTGGAATTGGACTGTGGAACTCTGAGATGTTCTAAGGTCCAGGCCCTGCCTCATAGATGCCCTTCATTGGTCTGGAGTAGCCATTTTCCAACTTTGGCAAGCTTCTGAACCAGCGGGAGCATCTTGCTCAAAATCACATGAAGATTCAGCAGGTCTAGGGTGGGGCCTGAGGTTCTGCATCTCTGAGCAACTCCCTGATGCTACTGGTCCATGGGAGTTACAGTGGAATTGGAGGTGTTGATATTTATTAGGCTACCCCAGCAGTGATGGTCTTGAAATAAATCCATAGGTTCTTTGATACTCCTCCCTCTAAGGGGTAAAGCTGACTCCCCCCACTGCCAGCCCTTGGAGTGTGAGCTGGACTTCATGCTCACTTCTGAAGAGTAGAATATGCTGGAAGTGACGGTGTGTTTCTTCTGAGACTTAAGTCCTAAAAGGCACGGGGGCTTCTATCTTGCTCTCTCTTGGATCACTTGCTCTGGGGGAACCAGATGTCATCTTGCAAGAGCGCTCAAGTAGCCTACGGAGAGGCAAGGAATGAAGGCTGGGAACGTGCCCATGGCAGGACCTAAGGCCTGCTGCCAACATCCAGTGAGGAGCTGAGGCCTTCAGCCAACAGCCACACAGTGAGTCCTCTTGGAAGCAGATCCTCCATGTGGTCAAGTCTTCAATGGCCACAGCCCTGGCTGCCATCTTGACTGCAATGTCAGGGGAGACTCTGAGCCAGCTCCATCAAACTGAGCCACTCTTGATTTCCTGACCCACAGATGCTGTGAGATAACAAATGCTCATTGGTTTAAGCTGCTAAGTCTTGGGTATAACTAATACACCAAGTGATCTGAATGTGCAGCTGGGTAAAAGAACTGTTGTAATGGAAGGGACAGACAGTCGTCAAGCAGTTATTGAAGTCAGTGGTTCTTAAGCCTGAGTGTGCCTTGGAATCAGCTGGAGGGCTTGTTAAAACACAGATTCCGACTGGGCGCAGTGGCTCACGCCTGTAATCCCAGCACTTTGGGAGGCCAAGGCCGGCAGATCACGAGGTCAGGAGCTCAAGACCAGCCTGGCCAATATGGTGGAACCCTGTCTCTACTAAAAATATAAAAAATTAGCCAGGCGTGGTGGCATGCGCCTGTAGCCCCAGCTACATGGGAGGCTGAGGCAGGAGAATCACTTGAACCTCGGAGGTGGAGGTTGCGCTGAGCCGAGATTGCGCCACTGCACTCCAGCCTGGGCGACCGAGCGAGACTCCATCTCAAACAAGAACAACAAAAAAACCCACCAGATTCCTGGGGTGAGGACTGCCGCTGAATAAGTAGCTTCCTACTGGGCCAGGTTTACTGCCCACCCATCTTCTCTTTCCCTGCTCACTCCCCACTCACCTCTAAAGCACCCCCTTGTCTCAATAAATGGGGGAACCATCCCCGAAACCTTTCTGACCTAACCTTGGTCAACTTGATGCTCCATTACTAGGGAGATGGTCGAATAAATAGCAATACCTCCAAGCTCCAGAATATTGTGCAGCAGCAATAAAAAAGGGTTTGGTTTCTATCTGTGGATCTAGAGAGGCGCCCATGATTTATCTTGAAGTACAGAAAGCAAGTTGCACATTTCTCAAAATGAAAATAGCTAAATTGTTTTTTACATCTCCACCCGCCCCCAATTATAAAAGCAATACATGCTCATGGCAAAAAATAGAGAAAACAGAAAAGTATAAGGAGAAAGAAAGTGGAAAGGATCCAGAATCTTACTGCCCAGAAACACTACTTTTAACGTTTTGATGCATTTTCTTCCAGTCTCATTTCTATGCATATTTGCACACATGGGTGTATATATATATGTATATGTATATGTATATGTATATATATATATATTTAAATTTATATTGAAGCAAAAATAGAATCACACTACGAATGCTGTTTAGTAGATTGCTTTTTTTCCACTTAACTATCACAGCTTTCCATGCTAATGAATATAGATTTATCATCTTTCATGGTAGCAGAGCATTTGAGTTTGAATACAGCCCACGTTATTTGAGCAATCCCCTGTGGATGGACATTTAGGCTGTTTCTGGATTTTCATGACTGTGTAAACAATGCTACTGAGGACAATGCTCCACTGTACCTTACCCGCTGGGTACTTGCCTGATCCTCGCCTTGGGATCAGTTCCCGAGTGTGGAATCACTGCGTCAAAGGTTGCGCACAGGTGGCTGTCTTCATAATGATTCTAAGTGTGGGTTCTGGAGCCAAGGGCTTGGGGGTGAGTCTGGGCCCTGCCCCTCTGTTTTTACAACTGTTTTTATCTGGGGCACGTTCCTTAACCTCCTGGTGCCTCAGTCTCTTCCTCTCTAAAATGGGAATAACAATTGGATGTCGTTCCTGGAGCTGCTGGAAGGAGCCAATGAGATGGAAAGTGACTAGGGCTCAGGACGGGCGCCAGCCGGCTCCTGGGTGAAGACAGAGGGCCAGTTGGGAAGGTGCCTTGGGGTGGGGACCTTGGTACCTGCTGGCAAGCGGAGAATACGGATAACGTAATGCTGGCTAATTGTGTGTTTTTCCTGCACAAGGCACTGTTCGGAACCCTTTGCTAACTCACCTCATCCTTACATAAGCTCCTGAGTTAGGCACTGTCATCTCATTTACAGATGAAGAAGATGAAACACAGAGAGGTCAGTGTCATGGCTTGGAGGAGGTGGATCTGGGATCCAAGCCTGGCGGTGAAGCTCTAGAGCCTTCATCCCTACCACAATGCTGGGGGGCAATGATGGAGAAGAAAGAATCGCTGGGGTCAGAGAGACGGGATTCAAATCCCGGCTCTGCCTCCTCACAGAAGGATGAGATGTTGAGTGGCTGAGTGAGCATTCTGTGAGAGAAAGGGGAGGTGGGGGATGAGATAGGCAATAAACAGCAAACGTGTGTGGTAACTGCAGACTCTGGTGCCACTGGGAAGGATATGGACAAGAGAGTAACAGGAGAGATTGGCAGGTCTGCATGATCCTCCCTGAGAACCTGACCACTGAGCTAAGATGAGGAAGACAAAATGAGGAGTTACCTCTGGAGAGGAGCTGGGTGTGGGGAACATTCTGGCATGTGCAAGGGCCCTGGGGTGGGCGAGACCTTGGTGAGTTTGAGAAACTGGAAGGAGACCCGTTCTGGGGCCACTGGAGGAAGGAGGAAAGTTGTTCTCTTGGCAACCCACTTGATTGCAGAGGAAACTGAGGCACAGAGAGATAAGTGGTTTGCCAAGTCCATGGGGCTGGTAAGCGCAGAGCAGTGCTTTTGATGCAGGTGGTCAGACGCCTGAGCCTGGGCCCTTCATGAGGCATGTGAGTCATGCTCACTGGCTTTCTGAATATTCAAGAGAAGCTGAAATGCTGATTTTTGTGTGAAATGTCCTTATGTTTAAATTTTGGTAACCACTTAAAACATAAAGTAAAATAAATCCCATGGAGATATGACCCAACAGCCATGACCTAGTGTGTTCTGATGTCACCTCTCTGTCCCTTTATCTAACAACCTCTGTCCTTTATCTAACAATGCACACGATGCCAGTCCCTACCTCGTAGGATTGCCAGAGCCTGTTAAGAGTTATGTGAGCGAGAGCTCCAGGAGGAGGCCTGTGTCTGTCAGCCCAAGGCTGAGGTTCCACTCATGAAACATGGTTCCTATTTCCTCACTCCCCACCATCTCTGGCAATAGCCTAGGCGAGAAGCCATGTTTCTAGAATGGCTTCTGCCTTTGTCCCAAAAACGACAAAGCAGCAGCAATTGATCCCTTGATGTCCCTCCCAGCCGCTGCTTTGCAGAAGCTTATGATTTGTGCATTTAAAACCCGACTAGAAAACTCTCAGGGGCACCTCCTCCATTACCTAGCAAGCCTCGTGGGAGAAATGTGTCTCCCTGGCACAAATGCCCAGAGATCTGAGTAAGAGATAGTATTAGTCCGTTTTCACACTGCTGATAAGACATACCTGAGACTGGGAAATTTACAAAAGAAAGGTTAAATGGACTCCCAGTTCCACGTGGCTGGGGAGGCCTCACAATCATGGTGGAAGGTGAAAGGCAGGTCTCACATGGTGGCAGACAAGAGAAGAGAGATTGTGCAGGGAAACTCCCCTTTATAAAACCATCAGATCTCATGAGACTTAGTCACTATCACGAGAATAGCATGGGAAAGACCTGCCCCCATGATTCAATTACCTCCTATCAGGTTCCTCCCACAACACATGGGAATTGTAAGAGCTAAAATTCAAGATGAGATTTGGGTGGGGACACAGCCAAACCATATCAGAGATTGACAACCATTGTTTGAAAAGTCAAACTTTGGAAAAAACCTAAATGCCCACTTAGTGGGGACTGAGTAGTTGACAACACAAGTCACAGTGGATACCCAGGAGCTATCCGTGAGGGCGGGGCTAGAGCAGGGCTGACTAATGACGGTCCTCAAGCCAAGTCCGGCCCACAGCCTGTGTTCATACATAAAGTTTTATTGACACCCAGTCACACCCATTTGTTTACACATTGTCTAGGTCTGCTTTCAAGCTACAATGACAGCGATGAATAGCTGCGATAGAGACCATATGGCCCACAAAGCCGAAAATATTTACTTTTGACCCTTTTCAGAAAAGTTTTGCTGACTCTTGGACAGCATCAATAAACACCAAGGTGGAAGGTTCCCCTTGACTGACTGCTATGTGGGAAAAGACCAGAAGGGGAGAGGGGAGGGACAGGAATGCCAATAGGGTGGCTTCAGTTTTGTAAACAACAATGGAAGGCAACAAAATCATAGAAACATGCACACAGATGTATCTTGTAGGTGAACAAACGTCTGAAAGGATACACCCCAATCTGCTAATCATGCTACCTCTGGAATTTAATAGGTAATATACCTTATTGAGCGTGAACTAGATTCCAGACACTATGCTGAAGGCACAGATTCTCTCAATTTTACAGGACTGATGCCCTTTTCACAAGGGAGAAAATGAAGGCATAGAGAGGCGAAGCCACTTGCCCAAGGTCACACAGCTTTTGAGTAGCAAAGCTGGGATTTGAACCCAGACCTCTTTGATTCCAGATTATGAGGGAGAAAGGCAAACGCATATTTGTTTTTGTCTTTATTGTTTGATAAGCAAGAAAAAGATCAAACGTGACTTGCTTAGCATAATTCGGATCCAAAGCCCTCTCAACACCCCTCTCCTATCTCTTAGGGGCGTTCTTCCAAGTTCGGGCTCATTGTGATTTGCCAGAGAGGTCACAGGGCAAGAACTGCTCTAGATAATAGGTGAGAGGTTGGGTGGTGACAGATTCTGAGCCCTGGGGTAGGACGGGCACCCTCTTTTAATTTGAGGCCTCCCAAGCTCAGGACACATATTTGCATGGGAGCTGAGAGCTCACCTATTCTGCCCAGATTTTCCAAGACATTGCCTTTTATGAGTGTTATCAAATGGTGACATTTCGGAGCTCAGGCTGTGGAGTTGTTGTTAATACTGATTTAATGGTGCTAAAATGATTAAGCATGGCAGGCTTTTAAACAATGAGGTTCATAAAAGGTGTTAATAACCTCTTAAGTACCTTAATAATATACCCACCTATCATAAACTGCTCCCAATTAGGCCTCTTTACTTTTCTTTGCCCCAGGAATGAGTCAGGAATCCACTGGAAGGCTGGATGGAGCCTTCTGGAACAGAGGAGGAGCTGTGCCCAGTTTGGGAAAGTCAAATAGAAAGGCCAGGAAATGTTCACGTGCATTCTGAAGGACAGCCCATTTCAGGCTTTCCAGAAAGAGGACCATGGTCATCCAGGTACCAAGAATGTGCTGAAGGGGGTGGGGGCAGGGGCTCTGGTGCCCGACAGCTCCACCTGTGACTGCTCTCAGTGGCAAAACCAAGACTGCAGTGATGGAACCGAGGCTTAGCGTCTTGGCTGCTGCATGTAGACCTGACTCTACCCCGCTCTCGCCTAGTCAGCGTGGTCAGTTTGCCTCCCTCTGTGCACTGCACCAGTGCAAAATGCAACTGTGCAGCCCTTTGTTGAAAAGTTACTAAAAATTTCAAGGTGACAACAGTAGAGCCTTCAACCAATTGTGGAGCCCTTCTGAGCCTGGGGCCCTGCATGACTGTATGGATTGCACCCACGAAGCCGATCCTTCTCTGTGTCCTGTTTCCCCTTCTATAAAATGGAGTTAGACACATATAAAACTTAAAATTTTTTAGTAGTCACATTTAAAAAAGTAAAAAGAGATCAAGCATGGTGGCTTATGCCTATAATCTCAGCATTTTGGAAGGCCAAGGTGGGAGCATCACTTGAGCCCAAGGGTTCGAGACCAGTCTGGGCAATATAGTGAGACCTTGTCTCTACAAAAAATTAAAAAATTAGCCAAGCATACAGGTGTGTGCTTGTAGTCCCAGCTACGCAGGGGGCTGAGGTAGGAGGATGGCTAGAGCCTGGGAGGCAGAGGCTGCACAGTGAGCTGAGATTGTGCCACTGAACTCCAGCCTGTCTCCAAAAAAAAAGAAGTAAAAAGCAGCGAAATTCATCTTAATAATATATTTAAACTTTAAAATTATGTTTAACATAATATATCCAAAATATTATAATTCCAACATATAATCAAATAGGAAATTATCAATGAAATATTTTACTTTTAAAAAAAAATACCAAACTTGTGAAACCCAGCACATATTTTCTAAGGACAGCACAGGTCATTTTGGAATAACTGGATTCTGGGTGCTCAATAGCTACTCGTGTCTTGTTGTTGCCATGTCAGACAGCACAGATCCGGATAGACTGCACCACTGTGTTTGGAACTCATTTCTTTCTGCGCCTCAGTTTCCTTAGTTGCCAAGGGCGCATCATTAGGTGGGCCTGGCAGGGCCATTCCAGACTCCCTGAGACAGTGTGCTTGATGCACGGTAATTGGCAAGTCCATCACTGTCGCCAGATTGGAATCGCTGCCCTGTGCATGCCAGCCGGCTGAACCTGGGCACGTTCCCCCTCCTCAGCTCAGGTTGTGGAATGCACCTGCCAACCACCGCCTCACAGGCTGCTGCGGAGACCAAAGGAGACGCGGGCAGGGGAGGGTGTCGTGCGGGCAAGGGACAGGGCATCGCGCACGCACAAGTCAGACGCTGGTGTTCACAGGGCTTTGCTTTCTCTCTGCAATGCCTGCAGCCTCTGGGGATGTCTTGGATCTCCCACTTGAACATGGAGGCAGTGACTGTCCATCCTGGCCTCTCAGTGCTAAGACTCTGGGAAGTATCATTATCTCTTCATATTTATAGCTCCTAGAACCGTCCCTGGTATGCAGTAGGCACTTAATAATCATTAAATACCTGAATGAATGAATGCATGCATGAATAAATGAATACTTATGTGAAAGGAGCGATTCTGCTGTCTTGTCATTTGGGAAGGGCACAGATTTGAAGCTGGGTGGGGCCTCGGGGGCTCCACCTACCTTTGCCTGATGGGCTCATGATCTGCTGGGCGAGACCACTCAGGCCAACTCTCAAAGCCCAGAGTCCCTCGGGATCTGCTCTAGTTCTACCAAGGGGTTTCACCCTCCCTGGTACTGGGCTCTGGGTGGACCAGGAGGCCTGTGTACTCCTGGAGGGGCCAGCAGAGTGGCCTGTGAATGACCTCTCCCCCACTCCCACCCCAGCTAGGCCTGTTTACTCCTAATGCATTAGATTTCCAGATGGGAATCATTTGGGCAATCGTACACTTTTATATCCTTGAAAGGAAAAGAGAAAAAGGCAACGCTTCCCTTTCTGCCCTTCCCCTCAAGGTCTGCCAGGATGACATCAGATCCCCAACCTCACCATGGGGCTTCCATGGGTTGGCGGGGACCAGAGGGGCAGAGCTTTGAGGGAGGCCGGAGAGGGGGCCTGCCCCTTCCCCTGCTTCCCAAAAAGGAAATCATGAACTTGGAAATGTTGGAAGCATGTCCTCTGTTAACCTTCTGCACACCTCAGTCGTCTGCACTTCACCGTCATACTTTCTGCCATGTCTGGCTGCCACTCATACTATTTCTTCTATTTTTTCTTTAAGATAAGTTAAAAAAGGTTTTATATAGCGTTAAAAATGTTTTCATTATGGAAAATTTTAAATTCATACAAAAGTGGCCTGAATAATATAATGTAATCTAATCTAATACAATATACTCATAATATATAATGTATGTATTATATATAACATATGTCATATTAAATATGTTGCAATATAAGATACAATATTTGAAATTATATGTAATATGCCCATCCCCTTGCTTCAAAAAGTGTCCGCTCGTGGCTGATCTTGTTTCTTCCATGTCTTCACTCGCTCCTCCACTGCAGATTATTCTGAGGCATACCCCAGAAATCATGTCATTGCATCCACAAATATTTCAGTATCTCTCTTCCACTGAAATGTTCAACTAACTTACAAAACTTAATTTGTCTTAAAAGTGAACTCTGTATCACTACCCTAAGAGGAAATCTGGATAACTTTCCAAAACTAGATGGAAAAATAAACACCGAGAAAGTAAAATAGTGTTATCCATGTCTACGTGAGCGTGAGCCTGCTCTCTTGGTTCAAAAAGAGAATCCAAGTGCTTAGGGAGTGTTGAGGACAAGCTGGCACCCAACTGAGACTTTCTCCACCTCAGATAATTAGGAAGGGTGAAAGACAATTGGGAGGAGAAAACTTTCTCTCTGTTTGGTTCGTTGTTACCTGATACTGAACCATAACCTCACTCCTACCGGCACGTCTGCCCGGGGTGCCGGTCACTCCTGGGTGCCACAGCTGCAAGCATAGGCACCCATGGGCAGGGCTGGCTTTCAGGGACGTGCTGCTGCTGGTGCAGGAGGCCTGCCTGGGTTCAGATCCTGGTGTAGCCCTTCCTGAGTATGTGAGCTTGGGCACACAGCAAACTCCCCGGCCTCAGTTTCCTCATCAGGGAAATGGGGGCAGGAGTAGTGGTACCACACATGGCTGTTGTGAGGCTGACATGAGATATTTCAAGTATAGAGTTTAGAACGGAGCCTGACAGAGCAAAATCTCAAGGAATGGCAGCTGGTGTTGTTGTTGTTGTTGTTTTTATTATTACTAGCAGCTAAGTAGACATCCCGATTTCTTCCAAAGTGTCCCCTAAACAGTGGAGCTGGAGTTACCTTTTCTCCCTGGTCTTCCTGGTGGGGGCTAAGTCTTGCCCTTTCTCCTGCCCCAGGCATTTTGGTTTCTGAACTGCTGGAACTTTGCACCGCAGCATCGGGGCTCTCATGATCCCCTGAGCCACCCAGCCTGCCAGCCTGTGAGTCACCTCTGTCTACTGGGGAAAACCAAGCGGCCCAGAAAAAAAAATCCAGACTCCCATGGGCGTCCCCAGCTGCCTGCTGCCGGGATGAGCAGCGCCACCGCCACCCCCATCCCTGCCAGACAGCTGGGCAGGCTGCCAGGTCCGCGGCTCACACCCAGGATGGCAGCAGACAGCCCCACTGGGCTGGGCTCTGCGTGTGTGTGCGTGTGCGTGTGCGTGTGTGTGCGCGTGTGTGCACGCGTGCGCCGTGTTCCTTCCCCTCTGCTGGCCTGGGTTGTTTCGCTCTGGGCTGCGCGTTCATTTTTAGATTCCGGCCTCCTCCCTCCCCGCCATCTCCCGCTTCTATTCTTAGAAAGCAAACTGGGGTGTGCTTGGGCTTCGCAGGGAAGTCAGACAGAAGTTTGCCCACGTGCTCCGGCCGCCTGAGATATGGAGTTAATTAAAAAGGAGGCTTTGAGCTGCAGATTCATTGGCCGGAAACGCAGCTGGCGGGGGCCAGGGCGAGCCTAGGGTGCGCGGCCCCGCTGCTCTAGGTGGACTTGGGGAGCTGAGTGGAGGCTCTGCCCAGCCCAGCTCCCAGGACCTGGGAGGGCAAGGCTCCTGGGAGGGCCTGCCCTGCCTGGATGGGTTGGGGTGGCCGTGAGTGTTGGTTAAATATGAACTCTTCAAGCATGTTGAGCTGCTGAGAGATTTTTAATTAGATAAATAAATTGTAAAGGGTTTGGAGGAGGGTTGCCTTCAGGAAGCTGAGCTGGCTGAAATGTGCTGTCTGCGGAAGGAAGCCGACCTTCCTCAATGCCAGCCTGGCAGTGCAAGGGCAGGAAGGCAGGGAGAGAGGAGAGGAGGGAGGGAGGGGTGAAAGGAGAGAGATGGGAGGAGGAGGAGGGTCTGGGAGGTACTGGGGTGTCTCAGTGTCAGAGGTGTTGGAACCAGAGCGACTCCATCTTGAGTGAGGGCTGGAAAATGAGGCTGAGACCTGCTGGGCTGCGATCCCAGAAAGTCAGGCATTCTGAGCCTCTAGATGCTTATGGTTAAGGAACAAATTAATAATGTTTACTAAACAGACCCAGACTTGGGAGTGTCCAGATATCCTGATATCTGGAGAACAAAGGCATTCCTAATTTTGCTTTAAAGATAATAATATCGATTCTTGTAAAATACAGTAATTAAGAAAATTAATCCTTTATCACAAACCCTTGTAGCAGAGCACATCTGCCCATATATACAAGCATTGTACCTAGGGTGGACGCGTTCCTCCTCTTACTTTCGGGAATGTCCTCCTCTGTCTGTGGAGTAGCTGTCCTTTCACCACTTGACTTTCTTAGTAAACTTGATTTTACTTTGCACTGTGGACTCGCCCTTTCTTGCACAAGATCCAAGAACCCTCACTTGGGGTCTGGATGGGGACCGCTCTCCTGTAACAGCAGAAGAGAGTGAGCCGCTGGAAGGAAATGTGCCTGAAGAGAGGGGGAGTGCCTGGTTGAAGGAATCAGCCTGAATGGGTTCAAAATCCTGGCTCTGAATTTTCCAGTTGTGTAACCTTGGTCACGGCACTTAACCTCTCTGTGTGCCCATTTTCTTTTCTGTGAAATGGGCACGTTGATCATAATGGTGCCCCTCTTTAACTTAAGACAAAGGGCTTCAGCAGGCACAAAGCAGGGATTATGAAGTCACCCAAATTTATGTCTGCAGCAGGGAACAGAGGAAAAAGAGAGGCAAGGACCCTATGGTGTTTAGAGACAATGGTTACCTTGCTCCATCTTAGCCCAGCAAATCCCAGTGGCATTGCATGTAGGAAGGGGAGGCAGCCCTATCAGGACTTAATCTTCTTGGAGAAGAAGCAGGTAAGACCAAGAGGGTTCCTTCTCTGGGGCTGATCCTCCACTGACTGAAAGAGATACAACATTCTCTGAGAGCTCAGAAGCCTTCTCCTCCAGGAAGCATTCCCTGACAGCCAGCTCCGCGCAGTGGCTCCCTCCTCTTCCTTTACCATACATCGTACTGTAGGACAGTGTCTCTCTCTTATTTAAAGTTCTGTGTTTTCTTACTTAAGACATTTTCACAAGTATTGTGCCAACACATCCTCATTATAAAAAATTAAAAATTTCCGAAGCCTGAGGAATAAAATGAAGAGGTCTTATCCCTCATTCTACACCCCTCTCGACAGTTGGATATGTAACTACTCCTTATATGCCATTTTATTTTGTGCGTAAATGTGATTGTACTATGCATATTAGGCAAACCAACTGAGCTTCAAAATAATGTCTTGATATCACTTCATGGTGGTGCTTATATAACTTATTGTTTTATTTTTAATTTTTATAAAGATTTTCCTCAAACCTATGGTATAGACATATAGCAAAAAAAAAAAAAAAAAAAACTGTGCAAAAGGATAAAAAGTGAAAATGAAGCGTCTTGACAATGCTGCCATTTCTCTTCCCCAGAAGCAAGCCTGCTGCCGATTTCTCATGCATCCTCCTGGAGCTGGTCTGTGTACATACAGGCACGTGTTGTGTCTCCAACCCCCCTTTTTCTGTGCACATTAGTAGCAGCACATACTATCTATGCTGCCCAGCTCCTAGCTTATTTTCACTTAACTCTGCATCTTGGGAGATCATTCCTCATCAATACAAAGCACAGCAGCCTACTTTTTGATGGCTGCCTAGTATTCCTTTGTACAGTTGGGCCATAAGTTATTTAACAGCCTAGTGCTGGGTGTGGGGATTTCCAAGCACATCACCACATCCTTTGACATTCCTTCCCTGGAAAGGTAAGGTCTATATTCTCTCCCTTGAGTGTGGGTGGGCTTATGACTGCTTCAGCTAACAGAGCATGGTGGAACTGAGTCCATCTGGTTCCCTGGTAGGTGGCAAATGGCCAGAGAGCTTCTGCCTTGTCTGCTGGGCCACTCTGAGCTGGCCATGCTGTAAGGAAGCCCAAGCCACACAGAGGGCTTCTGTGGAGGTGCTCTGTTCCTCAGTCCTGGCGGGGGCCAGCCTACCAGGTTCCCCAGCACAGGCACCAGACGTGTGCGTGAAGAGGCCTCCAGAAGAGTCTTTGGCTGTTTGAATCATCTCAGCTGAGAGCCCGAACACTGTGAAACAGAGACAAGCTTGTGTTCTGTCTGAGTTTCCTATGCATAAAATTGCTAGCAAAATAAAATGAGTGTCTGAAGCAGCTGAGCTTTGGGTACTTTGTTACCCAGCAGTGCATGATCAGATCAGCGGGCTTTAGCGTGTCCTTGTCCACTTTACTTACTGGCCTGCCTTCTCTGTGATTCCTTAGAATAGGGATTATCTATTGATTTTTTAAAAATTGAGGTGAATTTCACATAACAAAATTAGCCACTTTAAAGCGAGCTACTCCATAGCATTTAATGCATTTACAATGTTGTGCAACCACCACCTCTATCTAGTTCCAAAGCATTGCATCCCCCTAAATGGAAACTGTGTAGTCATGAAGCAGTTTCTCCCCATTGTCCCTTCCGCCAGCCCCTGGCAACGGCAAATTGACTTTCTGTCTCTACCGTTTTGCCTGTTAGGAACATTTTGTATCAATGGGATCGTGCATTGTGTGGTTTTTTGTGCCTGGCTTCTTCACTTGGCACAATTTTTTTTTTTTTTTGAGATGGAGTCTCGTTCTGTCGCCCAGGCTGGAGTGCAGTGGCGCGATCTCGGCTCACTGCGAGCTCCTCCTCCTGGGTTCCTGCCATTCTCCTGCCTCAGACTCTCAGAGTAGCTGGGACTACAGGCGCCCGCCACCACACCCGGCTAATTTTTTTTTTTTTTTTTTTGTACTTTCAGTAGAGACGGGGTTTCACCGTGGTCTCGATCTCCTGACCTCGTGATCCACCTGCCTCGGCCTCCCAAAGTGCTGGGATTACAAGCGTGAGCCACCGCGCCCAGCCTCTTGGCACAATGTTTTGAGGTTCATCCATGTTGTAACATCTATCAGTACTTCATTTTTTTTTTTTTTGAGACAGGGTCTCAGTCTGTCACCCAGGCTGGAGTACAGTGACCTGATCATGGCTCACTATAGCCCCGACCTCCTGGGCTCAAATGATCCTCCCACCTCAGCCTCTGGAGTAGCTGGGACCACAGGTGCTTGCCACCATGCCCTGCTAATTTTTGTGTTTTTTGTAGAGATGGGGTTTTACCATGTTGCTCAGGCTGGTCTCAAACTTCTGGGCTCAAATGATCCACCCGTGTCAGAGTGCCTCCCAAAGTGCTAGGATTTACAGGCATGAGCCACTGTGTCCAGCTAATACTTCATTTCCTTTTGTGGCTGTGAATAATATTCCGTTATATGGATATACCGCAGTTTGTTTATTCATTTGCTGATGAACGTTTGGGTTGTCTTCACCTTTTGGTTACTGTGAATAATGCTGCTATGAACATTTATATGCACATATTTGTTTGAGTACTTGGCTTCATTCTTTTGAGCCTATACCCAGGAGTGGAATTGCTAGATCATATGGTGATTCTGTATTTAACTTTTTGAGGAATCACTAAACTGTTTTCCACAGTGGCCGAACCATTTTCTATTTCCACCAGCAATGTAGCAAATTCCAATTTCTCCATTTCCTCACCAATACTTGGTATTGTCCTTTAAAAAAAGATGCTAGCTGTCCTAGCAGGTGTGAGGTGGTATCTCATTGTGGTTTTGATTTGCATTTCCCTAATGACTAATGATGCTGAGCATCTCTTCCTGTGCTTGTTGGCTGTCTGTATATTGACTTTGGAGAGCATATTGATTTTGCATTCCTGGTGCCTCCTGCAGGGCCTGGTATGGACTCAGTGCTCCAGATGGCTCTGCTGAGTAAAGAACAGGAGAATAAACAAGTTGTATTCCCCTGCCCTGGTCCACACTGGGCTCCTTGTGGACATACCTGTCTCGTGAGGCAGTGAGACCCCCTTTGACACTCCAGGCTGGGTGAGTCTTACCTCACTGCCTTGTTTCCTTTTATCCCAACTCTATGATTGAGCTAGAAGCCTGCTCTGCTTGTTGATGCCCAGGCCACAGCCCAGAGCTCTGCCAATGCTGCTGAGCCCCACCTGGGTCAATTGTGATTCAGTCTGGGGACTGTTGAGAACAAGAGGGAAAATTTCCTCCTCGCTCCCAGGAGGGTGGACTTGAGCTGGGGACCCACTTGGGCTCAACAGAGCTTGGGGCTGCCTGAGAGAGAATTGGTGTGTCCCCTCCCTCTGTGCTGCTCTCAGGCAGTGTGGGAGCCCTCAGCTGCTGCGGGGGGCTGTGCCTTGAGAGGTGAGAGTGGGGGTGAAGGAGAGGAGGAGCAGGAGAGAGCAGCTCTCGGGTGGTAAATGCCAGGGCTCTTTGCCAGTGGGCGGGCTCAGGAATGAAGAGGAGGCCCCAGGAGCCAGATGGCTTGAGCTGCCGCATCTATTTTTAAAGTACTTTTTAATTGAGGTCTAGAGTAAAATTAATTAATCGTATTTGTACAGCTTGATGAATTTTTCCATATGTGTACACCTGTGTAACCATCTCCTAGAACCCCGGAAGACTCCTGCACCACCATTCCCAGGCAATGACCCCTTCCAAGAAAACCACCATTCTGACTGCAATCACCCATCACTGTCAGTGAGTTTAGCCTGTTCTTGAATCTCATACAAATGGAACCATGCTCTGGGCACTCTTTTGTTTTTAGCTTTTTTTGTTCAATGTCATGTTTTTGAGATTCATCCATGTCATTGCAGCCTTGCCTGTGCTCGCTCCTTTCCCTCCCTCCCTCCCTCCGTCTTTCCTTCCTTCCTCCCTCCCTCCTCCCTCCCTCCTCCCTCCCTCCTTCTTTCCTTCCTTCTTCCCTCCCTCCGTCTTTCCTTCCTTCCTCTCTCCCTCCTTCCTGCCTCCCTCCCTCCCTCCTCCCTCCCTCCTTCCTTCCTTCCTTCCTTCTTCCTTCTTTCCTTCCCTTCTTTCACTCTGTCACCCAGGGTGAGTGCAGTGGTGTGATCTCGGCTCACTGCAACTTCCACCTCCCAGGTTCAAGCAATTCTCCAGCCTCAGCCTCCTGAGTAGCTGGGATTACAGGCGCGTGCCACCACACCCGGCTAATTTTTAGTATTTTTAGTAGAGATGGGGTTTCACCATGTTGGCCAGGCTGGTCTCAAGCTCCTGACCTCAGTTGATCCACCCTCCTTGGCTTCCCAAAGTGCTGGGATTACAGGCGTGAGCCACTGCGCCCAGCCCTTCCTTCACTTCTTCCTTCCCTCTTTCCTTCTCTCCTTCCTTCCTTTCCTTCCTCCTTTTTTTTTCTTTCTTTTGCTTCTCTTATTGCTCTACAGCAGTGGTTCTCACTGGGAGGATTCTACCCTCTGGGGACACCTGACAATGCCTGGAGACATGTTTGGTTGTCATAACTGGGAAGGGGTTGCTCCTGGCATGTAGTGGGAAGAGGCCAGGGATGCTGCTAAACATCTTATACTGCCCAGCCCTCCCAAGAAAGAGTTCTCCATCCCTGAACATCCGCAGTGCCGAGGTCATGAAGCCCTACTCTACAGTATCTCATTGTAGGGATAAACTACAATTTATTTATCCCACCTGTTGTTGATAGACATTTGGGTTGTTTCTAGCAATTACAAATAGTGCTGCTGTGAGCACCCTCGTATGTATCTCTGAGTGCCTCTGTGTGCATTTCTCGTGGGTACGCTCCTGGGAGTGGAATTGTTGGCAGGCATATGTTTCACTTCAGCAGATCCTGCCAAGCAGTTCCCCAAAGTGGTCATGCCATTTTAATTCCCACCCTTATGTGACTGTTCCAGTTACTCTGCTTTCTAGTCAACTCTTGGTATCGTCTGTCTTTCTAATTTTAGCCATGGGTGGGTGCGCTCCGTGTATTTTTCAAATGTGCAAGCTTCTTGTCCCAGACACCTGAGTCCTCACACAGTGTTGGGGATGTGTGTCATTTTTTGGCTGCCCAGAGTCTGAGTTCTTCCCTTATGTTTGGAGAATCCCCTACATTATAAATCTTGGTGGGAGGTAGACTTTCCACATTCAATCCCTATAGATCAGATATTCACTTTCCCAGCCTCCTTTGCAACTAAATTGTGGTTATTTATTCCCCATGACATGGCTATGGGGTAGATCCTAGTCTTAGCCTCAGCTCAGCAATGCTCAGTGAGGTGAGGTTGTCTGCTTGGGATTACATACTGGCAGGTGGTGGGGGCTGGCGATGGACCTAGGGCTGTCTGCCTCCAAAGCTGGTGCTAAACATCAGGATCACGGCCTCGGCAGTCCCACTGTACATCTCTCTCTTGCTTGTTTAGCTGTGGGTTTCCCCTTTGGGGCTATCAGGGGCCTGATCTAAATTTGTGCCTTCAAACCCAACACTGCATATGCTTATTGGATGAATTAGTGAATGTTCCTGGTCTTGGGACATCTTCACAGGTCTTTGGCCTCTCACCCTTTATTACATTAGACAGACTGTAAGTCCTTGAGATCAAAATCTAAGTTTGTCTTCTTCAGTGACACAGCCCCAGGGCTTACTATGGTGCCTGGCACAGAGGAGTTGCTCAAAAAACCTTTGTTAAGTGAAGGAAATAAACAGTTTAGCAACCTACATGGAAATAGAAACTCTGAACAAGAAGATTTAAATGAGAAAAAGAAACTTATTTTCTGAAATAACCAGAAGTCCAGAGAGAGGGAAGGCTTCAGTCCTGCTGCAATCCAGGCTCTGGTTCCATTTTAGCTGCAAGTCTCTCGGCTTTGCCCTGCTTCATGCGTTGGCTTTGTTCTCAAGCTGGCATCCCTCACATCATAAGATGCTGCCATCAGCAGCAGGCGTTCTTGTTCCTCTCCAAGGGGAGAAGGAGAAAACCTCTCCTCCAACCATGGAACCCGAGTCCCCCTTTTCTTAGGGCTGACTGTGTTAATTTGTGTCACATGCCCATCACTGAAACAGAAATAGTTGCCCAGTGATTGCTATGAGCTGATGGGCTAAACTGAACTAACTCCTGGCAAGGGAAATAGATTACCACAACTGGCTTAGGTAGGTTACTGAGGGACTCTCCCAGTTACTATATCTAGGGAGGGGCTCAACTTTTCCCCAATTACAGAAGTGGCGGGGGTCCTAGGCACCAAAACAAAATTAAGGTTCTATTGAGAAAGAAGAAAGGGCAACAGTTACTACTAGACAGCCAAGAGGGTCCACTGTGTTACTCTTTACATGAAGTCTCTTGTTAACATGGTAAGAATAAACTCCACAGCCATTTATTCAATTAACCAATTGAAAACCTACACTAGTCATCCAGTGCTACCTAACGAATTTCTCCAAAGCTTAGTGGCTTAAAACCTCATATGGTTGCAGTCTAGATGTGGGCTGGGATTGTAATCATCTGAGGCCAGAATCTGCTTGCAAGATGGCCCACTGACACGGCTGTCGGCAAGAGCCCTCAATTCTTTGCCACATGGCCCTCTCTGCAGGGCTGCTTGAGTGTCCTCACAAGATGGCGGCATCTTACTCAAGTGCCAGTGATCTAAGAGAAAGGGCTCAGAAGCAGCTGAAATGCCTTTTGTGTGCTAGTCACTTCTGATATATTCTGTTTGTTAGAAGCAAGTCACAAAGTCCAGCCCATACTCAAGGGAAGGAAATGAAGCACTATCTCTTAATGAGAGGAGAATTTGTAGATGTATTTCAAAACTTCCATGGGAGCCATCACCTCTCAGCTCTTTCCATGTGAAAGGGTAGAGAACAGGCCTCCTCCTGCAAATTCTCTAGTCTTGGCTCTGACACCCACATCCCATCTTCATACAAGCCTGAAACTTTCTCTGGGTCAAGGGGCTTTCTGCCAAAGGTTATCTCTGCTGGATTAGAGAGCAGACATCATGGTGTCCTCCATGGGGATTTTCCTGGTGACTTTCTAGATGAGTTTGCCAAAGGGCCAGATCCTAGTAGGTAACTCTTGCAGGGAAGTGCTGGAGAAATTCTTTATTGAAGCGCCTACCTTGTGCCAGGTAATTTGCATGTATTTCTCTCATTGATCCTTGCACTGTCCCCTGAGAAAGAGAGGACCTTTGTCATTGTCACTGAAGGAAGCTGGGAAACAGATGAGATGGCTCACCCCAGGTCACCTGGTGTGTGTGATGCCAAACCCGACTTTTCTGCCTCACATCAATCCCATGTGGGAGAGGTTTCTGTTTAAGGGAATATCTTGAATCTTGAGTCTTGTTGATTCAAACCAGCTCGGTCATGTTTTAGACTTCAAGGGCCCCTTGGTGAGATGGGACAGGAACAGGCTGCACAGGAACCACTTTTCCATATTTAGAGGCTGACAATAATTAATATTTGCTAAGGATGTTTGCTGTACTTGGCACCATGCTATGTCTTTTCTGCCTTGTCTTATCTCTTCTGCACATCAGTAATATTGTAAGGTAAGGATTTCTACAATCCCCTTGCCAAAGATGAAGAAAAGAACTCTCAAAGACATTACATAATATGCCTAAGACCTGGCTGCTACTGAGTAGCCATGCTGGGATTTCTATCCAGTTTGCCTTGACTCCAGCCCCAGTGCTCCTGACTGCTGTCTTATGAGCAGCCCAGTGAACACTGAGGCTCCAGCACACAGTCTACTGTCCTGAGGCAGCTTCCAAATCCTTCAGCAAGAGCTTTGGCTTGGTGCTGATTGGTGGCATCAGCAGGATGTGGATGGAGGGAAAATGATGGGGAGAGGCATTTGCTTGTCAGCTTGTAGATGCTCAATTAGCTCCCAGGCACACAGAAAAGGCCCCCCTTCCCAAATCACATCTGTATTCATGATGGGGCCGACAGGCTGCAGGGGCAAATTGCACATTTTTCCTTCCGATTTTTCATTTATTTCCTGGTGATATATTTCATTTTGGCAAAAAGCAGGGGTTTCAAGCTCACGCGGAGAGGCAGGCATGCCATAGCTGGACTGGGCATCAGAAACTCTCCTGCACTCTGTGAACGACTAAAGGAAGCGTAGCAAGCAATGCCCAGTGCTGTGATTTGTCTGTTTTGGGAGGTTGCAGGTCCTGAAGGTGTTTCGAGGTCATCTTCATGTCTTCATTCTCCATTGATGCTGGTGACCGCCCCATCTCTACCTCTCCAGCCCAAACCTCTTCCCTGAACTCTAGACCAGCACTGTCCCCATAGAACCTTGGTGATAATGAAAATGTTCATTCTCCTTTATCTAATACTGCAGCCACTGGCCACAGGTGGCTACTGAGCCCTTGAAATGTAGCTAGTGCAACTGTGGGACTGAATGTGTCATTTTATATAATATTAATTCATTTAAATGTAAATCTAAACAGCTGCATGTGTCTAGTGGCTACTGTATTTGACAGTGTCATTCTAGGCCTTTATTTCCTTTATTACCTTGCCTTAGAGTGAGCTCCCCAGAGGCAAAGATACATGTGGAAGCCATTTATAAGGGTAGCACTTCCAGAAGAAACAGGGTAGGAAGGGAGGCAGCAAGACAGAGGCAGAAACCAAGGCAGGTGCAGAGGTGCAATTTCAGGGCAAGCCCAGCCCTGGCCTCATCCTCTGGAGTCTGGAGTGTCAATTATGCCTCTGAAATAGTTCCGTGCGGAGTTGGGGGAGTTGGGTGTTCATGGTCTCTTGGCCAATCAATGGCTACGACTTGCCCCAGGGTATGGGAACATAAACTTTCAAGCGCTCCTGGCTTCCTTCGTGTCTGGTGGGTTTCCAGCTTCAGCTGTCCATGGGAAGTCCTGTAGGAGTTCTACAGGTGCATGGTGTTGGGAGAGTGGCCAGAAACGAGGTAAGGGGTCCCAGGGATTGAGCAGATCACTGGCAGTGTCCCCTCCATCACTCCCATGTATCCCCTCACATTGGAGGGCCCACAGCCCTGTAAACTCGGCATGTCCAAATGTAGACTCCTCATCTATAGTCTTTTATTTTTTCTGTCTCACTCCGCCACCAAGACTGGAGTGCAGTGGCATTGATCTCAGCTCACTGTAGCCTCCGTCTCCTGGGTTCAAGTGATTCTCCCGCCTCAGCCTCCTGAGTAGGTGGGATTACAGGTGCACATCACCTTGTCTAGCTAATTTTTGTATTTTTAGTAGAGACAGGGTCTCACCATGTTGGCCAGGCTGGTCTCGAACCCCTGACCTCAAATGATCCACCTGCCTCTGCTTCCCAAAGTGCTGGGATTACAGGCATGAGCCACTGTGCCAGTCCCTCATCTGTATTCATTTCTGATTGCTGGTGTAACCAATCACCACAAAGCGAGTGGTTTAAAGCAATAGAGATTTCTCATCTTACAGTTCTGTAGACCACTGGTCTCGCTCGGCTAAAATCAAGCTGTCAGCAGGGCTGCATTCCTTTCTGGGATCTCCAGGGGAGAATCAGTCTCCTTGCCTTTGCCAGCTTCTAGAGACCCCTGCATCCCTTTTCTCATGGCCCCTGTTTTTGTCAGAGCCAGCAATGCCCAGTGGGTCCTTATCACGTTGCCTCTCTCTGATCCTCTCCCTTGTTTCATCTGTCTCTGACCCAGCTAAGAAAGGTTCCTCCACTTTTAAGGCCTTATATGACTAGGTTGGGCCACTTGGATGGGCCAGACCATTCTTCATCTCAAGGCCTATACCCTTCATCACATTTGCAAAGTCTCTTCTCTCACAGAAGGCACACAGCTTCTGAGAATTGAGGTGTAGGCATCTTTGAGGGGCATTATTCTGCCTGTCATATTCTCTAAGCTCCCAGAATGGTGTCTACTCTCAAGTTCTCTTTCTTGGTGAATGGTCCCCTCCATTGCCTTCATGGTGTTTAAGCTAGAAACCAATTCCAGTCATCCCACAACAAATACACCCCCAAATCCTATTAATTCTACCTATTGATGGTCCTTAAATCAATGCACTTTTCTAGATCCTAACTGCCTCTACCCTGGTCTTGCCTGAATGTCTGTAACATCCTCCTAACTGATCCTGCCACCTTTCAATCTTTCCTTTAAACAGCATCCAGAGGGACTTATATCAAGTGAACATCTGGGTGTATCTGTCAGGATAGGCTGGGTTATGCTGCAGTAACAAACAATCCCCACATTGCAGTGACTTAACACAACAAATGGGTGTTTCTCACACACGCTGCCTGTCAATGCTAGTCAGCAGGGGCTTCTGTTCCTTGCAGTAACTCAAAGACCAACGCTGACAGTCCATCTGGACTCATGTTTCCACCATCACAGCCGTGGGAAGGGAGAGTGGCACCAGCTCTTAAGATTGTGTCTGGAAGTCACATGGTACTTCTGCTCCCAAGTGATTGGCCAAAGCAAGTCACATGACCATGCCTAACATCAAAGGAGGTGAGGAAGTACATCCTCCCCACAAGTCTAGAAGATGGAGAGGCTGAATATTTGGTCATCAGGCTAATGGTTGCCATGTTGGGTGTGTCCTTCAATGGTGCCTGGCTGGCTGGTAAATGGAATCTTAATTCCTCCATGTGACCCAGAATTCCCTCTGGACCTGGCCCTTTCTTGCCTCTCCAGCCCCACCTCATGTATCCTGTCTGGCTCCTGCTACCCTGGCCTCACTGTGTAGATGCCCAGCCCTGCAGCTCAACTACCCTCTCTGCACCAAGCTCCCTCTGGAGCCCTGTTCTGGAGCCCTGGACTGAACAGCATGTCCAGACTTTTGTGTCCTCATCAACTTTCCTTGAAGCTTCTGCCTCCAGCCCTGGGCTGGGATAAACCTGCCAGGGAAGGTGAGTTTGAGCTGCACAGGGTCAGCCTGCAGAGGTGAGCATGTGATTGTGAGTCAGCCGACAAATACTTGTGAAGCACCTACAATTTGCCAGTCACTGAGATATAAAAATGAGAGAGAATCCTTGTCTTCAACTTCAAGATTATACTTTTTTTTTTTTTTTTTAACCATAGAGACAGGTTCTTTCTCTGTCACTCAGGGTGGAGTGCAGTGGCGTGATCGCCACTCACTGCAGCCTTGAATTCCTGGGCTCAAGTGAACCTCCCACCTCAGGCTCCTGAGTAGCTGGGATCACAGGCACACACCACCATGCCCGGCTAATTAAAAAAATTTTTTTTTTTTGTAGAGGTGGGTGTATTAGTCCGTTCTTGCATTGCTATAAAGAACTACCCAAGACTGGGTAATTTATTTAAAAAAAAGAAGTTTAATTGACTCAATTCTGCAAGTTGTACAGGAACCATGACTGGAAACACCTTAGGAATCATGGTGGGAAGGTGAAGGGGAGGCAGGCACTTCTTACATGCCTGGAGAAGGAGGAAGAGAGAGCAGGGGGAGGTCCCACACACTTTTAAACAAGAAGATCACATGAGAGCTCACTATCACGAGAACAGCAAGGGGGAAATCTGCCCCCATGATCCAATCACCTCCCACCAGGCCCCTCCTCCAACATCAGGGATTACAATTTGACATGAGATTTGGGTGGGGGCACAGAGGAAAACCATATCAGTGGGGGTCTTTCTATGTTGCCAAGGCTGGCCTTGACCTCCTGGGCTCAAGCATCTGCCTGCCTAGAGTCCTAAAGTTCTGGAATTACAGGCATGTGCCACTGCACCCAGCCGGAGCTTATATATGTTATTGAGAGAGGCTGGCAAATGTAGTAGTGTTAAATTGGAAGTTTTGGCCAAGAGGCTGAGAGGATGGATTCTAGATGGCAGAGTGAGTCAGCAGAGAGACCGTGAAGCACCTCCCCAAAGGAGGTGACCGAGAATCCAAGTGGGGACTCTTGAAGTCCTCGCCTTCATCAAGGGCGTGAAAGAATCTGGGGTGTGAGACTAGGAAGAAGCTGGTTAAGAAAGGATCTTAGCAGGAGCTGCTGAGGCTTTGGGGGTGTCTTCCCATGAGCAGGGCGTGGGCCATATTCCCTGCATTTTAGGTCAAGAAAGAGGATGTGTAAGGGGACCACTCAAAGCACCCAATATATGGACCCTGCTGTTTGGAGGTCATGGAGGGCAATGCCTGACTCCTTCCTCCCTCTGGAGATTTGCAAAGGGGAAACGACTGGGCAGCAGCTCTGCTGCAGAGAGTGAAGCGGTTACTGCAGAGGGCATCAGCCTGCTGCTCAGAGTGTGTGGGAGCAGAGAACACGTGTGTCCCATGACCTGGAAGATGACCTGCATGCAACAGCCAGTGCAGGACTATTCGATGTCCTGATTGAAAGGCCATCTGAGGATGGCGTCAGTGAACAGACCACAGAAGAAAGGAGCTGGAGAAGCACTGGGCTTTCCAGGCATTGCTGCAGGCTTCCTAGGGAAGAAGTCTCTGGCTAGAATGAAGATAACTTTACTCTCTACAAGGGAACAGCAGAGAAGAGGCTTAGCAATTGGAGGTGGGTGTCTCCAAAGTGCCCACCAGGGAGAGTCCATGAGGCTGTGTCACCAGGCAAGTAAGAACTTCTTGGGCCCCTTACCTCTCCGACTGCATCCAGACTCTGGAGGGTCAAAGCCAGGTGAGAGAGATGTGGGGAGAGCAGATAAGCCAACAGACAGGGCAGAGCCAGGAGGGAACTTCCTTCCGAATGGACAGACTCGCCATCTGCAGCAAGCCTGGAGCTGGCAAGGGGCAAAGCTTCATGTTAAACGAAGGTCAAGGTTTTGACCATGACACAGGGTCTGGCGTTTGGATTATAGGTGGGAGGACTTTGTATCTGGTCATTTAAGATGACCAGAAAGTCATGGGGCCCGTTTTAAGTTTTCATCCAGGCTAAAAAAATAGTCCCACTGAATAAATTTAAACAGAGGGTGGGAGACAAAAATAACACGACTTTATGAGTACATCTCGAGCTGTGCCTGTTCACTGTGATATTTACACAAATAAATAAAACTACAGAGGTATTGAGAGGGCCAATACAAATTTAAAAGGATTTATGTGATAAAGTGATAGAGAAACTGCTTTAGCCAGAGTAGAAGGGGAGACTCTCTGAGGAGGTGACATTGGAATTGAGGCTTCAATTATGAGAGGGAGCTGGATGTGTAAAGGTCCAGGGAAGGGTGATCCAAGCAGAGGGAACAGTTTGTGCAAAAATCCTGAGGCAGGAGCAAGCTTGCAGCAGGATATGGAAAGTGAGAGGAGGATGGGAGAAGCTGAGGCAGAAGGAGAGGCTGGAAAAGAGCACCAGGCAGGGTCAGAAAGGGGTATTGTATCTCAAGTGTGATGAGAATTCATTAGACGACTTTTAGCAGGGAAAGAACTTCTGATTCATGCTTTAGAAAGGTCGGCTGGCTGCTATCAGAATGGGCAGGAGACAAAGGCAAGATTGGGGCTGCCGGGAGTACAGCTTGTCCACAACAGGATAGAGATGATAGTGTCTTGGACTATGGTGGTTGCATGGAGGAGGTGAGAAACATCAGGTTTAGACTGTAATTTGGAACCATAAAGCTCCATGTGTGATGTGAGAGGGTTAAAGATGAGGATTAAGGAGGGTTCTGAGGTTTTTGACCCATGCCACTGAGTGGATGTTGGTGCCATTTCCAAGATGAGAGAGAGCTGGGAGGAAGCAGATTTATATTGGGGAGGGGAGTGTATTAGTCTGTTTTCACGCTGCTGATAAAGACATACCTAAGACTGGGTAATTTATAAAAGAAAGAGGTTTAATTCACTCACAGTTCCACGTGGCTGGGGATACCTCATAATCATGGCAGAAGATGAAGGAAGAGCAAAGGGATATCTTACATGGTGGCTGGCAAAGAGAGAAAAGTGAGCCAAGCGAAAGTGGAAACCCCTTATAAATCAGATCTCATGAGATTTATTCACTACCACAAGAACAGTATGGGGAAAACCGTCCTCATGATTCAGTCATCTCCCACCAGGTCCCTCCCGCAAGATGTGGGAATTATGGGAGCTAAAATTCAAGATGAGATTTGGGTGGGGACACAGCCAAACCATATCAGGGAGTCAACAGTTCTCTTTTCACTGAGTAGTATGCCCAGGCAGTCCATTACTAGATAATGGGGAGGCCAAGAATTAAGTCTCTGGTGTCAAACAATTTGGGCTTAATTGTGTGACCTTGGCCACATCAATTAACCACTTTGAGACAAGTTTTCTCCACTACAAAATGGGAGTAAAAATAACAGTACCTACGTTCCAGGTTTGTTACGGGGAGGGAAAGCTCTGCAATGGGCCTGGCACACAGTAAGGGCACAAGAAATGAAAGCAGTTATTGGCTCTTTATTTGCAAGGGCCATACTTATGAGTGCTGCTCTGTGTTGAGTGGAAAACTGCACTTAGGACAGTTTCATTTTTGTCTGCCATACTTCTCCTGAAAGCTTCAGATCCTGGAGTCAACCTGCAAGAAAATCAGCTCTAGCCAGGATCCCTCACTAACATTCCTATGGTAGGCTACACTCTGGCCTGGCGTTTTCTTTGTGGGAAAGTTTCGTGGATGCATTCAATTTATTTAAAAGATGTAGGCTATTCAGATTTTCTGTTTCCTCTGGTGTCAGTTTTGGCAAGTTATATTTTAAAAGGAATTTGTCCATTACATCTATATTGTTGAATAAAAGGGCATAAAATTGTTCACAGTACTTGCTTATAATCCATTTAATGTTTGTGGGATATGTAATGATGTCCCTGCTTTCCTTTTTACTAGATCAGGCTTATCAATTTTATTACTCTTTTTATAGCACTAGCTTTTGATTTATTGATTTTCTCTATTATTTTTCATTTTTCTATTCCATTGATTTCTGCCCTTATCTTCATAACTTCCCCCCTCATACTTACTTTGGCTTTAATCTGCTCTTCTTTTTCTAATTTCTTAGCTCATATAAATGATTTAGGTTTTTCATCTTTTTTTATGTAATTAGAGTTTTCACAGGCTCTAGTGGTTAGGAAAAAAGAAAACAATAATAATTATTATTTAAAGTTATTAATTTCCCTTCAATCATTACTTTAGCTACATTGGACAAATTTTGATACGTTATATTTAATGTTCATTCAGTTGAAAATAATTACTAATTTCCTCTGAAGTTTCTTCATTGCCTGCTGTTAATTTTACAATTATGGGGGATTTTAAAACTATCTTGTTATTGATTTCTAATTTAATTCCTTTTGTTTTTTGTCAGGGAACATACTATCTATGATTTCAGTCTTTTAAAATGTATTGAGACTTGTTTTATAGCTCAGCATATGATTTGTAATTGTAAATATACCATTAAAAATGTGCCTTTAAAGGCCAGGCACGGTGGCTCATGCCTCTAATCCCAGCACTTTGGGAGGCCAAGGTGGGCAGATCATGAGGTCAGGAAATCCAGACCATCCTAGCTAACACGGTGAAACCCCATCTCTACTAAAAATACAAAAAATTAGCCAGGCGTGGTGTTGGGTGCCTGTAGTCTCAGCTACTTGGGAGGCTGAGGCAGGAGAATGGCATGAACCTGGGAGGCAGAGTTTGCAGTGAGCTGAGATCACACCACTGCACTCCAGCCTGGGAGACAGTGCAAGACCCTGTCTCAAAAAATAAAAATAAAAATAAAAAATTTTAAAAATGTGCCTTTAAAAAGACATTTAAAAAGAATGTCTTCTGCCATTGTTGGGTATAGTGTTCTACGAATATCAATTAAGTGAAGATGATTTTTAGTGATGCTCACACTTTTTATGTGTTCAATAATTTTTTTGGCCTTGTTGTTCTATCAATGCCCAGAGAGGAGTATTAAAAATCTCCATCTATGATTGTAGTATTATTTATTTCTCCCTTTGATTTTGGTACTTTTTGCTTCATGTAATTTGAGGCACTGTTATTAGGTACACATACATTTATGATTATTATGTCTTTCTGATTAATTGGCCCTTTTATAATTTTACATGAAGTTGTACAATATTAACTGTAAGTAAAACATTAAAAGTTAAGGACATCTAATCTCTATAGCAACCATTTAAAAAATGTAGAGAAGTATATTTCTTCTGTCCATCTTTATGGACATAAAGAAGTGTCCATCTTTATCTCTGATAATACTTTTTGTCTTGAAGTTTATCTAATGTTAATATAGCCACATTCTTATGTTTACTGTTTGCATGTTGTTTTTCCTATCCATTTACTTTCAGTCTATTGATGGTTTATTGTTTCTCTTGAGAACAGCATATAGTTTAGTTATTCTTTTTTCCTATAATTTTGTATGGACTCTATCTTTTAATTTGAGTGTTTACTTTATTAATGTTTAATGTAATTACTGATATGATTGGATTTGGGTCCACCATTTAATTATTTTTCTGTTCTGTTCCAAAACACAAAGACAATATCTGAATATTTTTTAGAATTCCGTTTTAAGGCCAGGCTTACACTTGTAATTCCAGAACTTTGGGAGGCTGAGGTGAGAAGATCGCTTGAGCCTAGGAGTTTGAGACCAGCCTGGGCAACATGATAAAACTATATCTCTACTAAAATTTTTTTAAAAAAATTATCCAGATTTGGTGGCACACACCTGTAGTCACAGCTACTTGGGAAGCTGAGGTGGGAGGATTGCTTGAGCCCGGGAATTCGAGGCTGCAGTGAGTTGTGATCATGCCACTGCACCCAGCCTGGAACACAGTGTGAGACTCTTCTAAAAAAAAAAATAATAAAGAGTTCCATTTAAATTTTCCTATTGATTTTTTAGCTATACTTGTCTGCATTTTTTAAATGGTTGCTATAGAGATTAGAATAGATGTCCTTAACTTTTAATGTTTTACTTACAGTTAATGTTGTACAACTTCACGTAAAAGTGGAAACCTTGCAATTGTGTCAGTTCATATTTCTGCATCCTTTATGTTATAGTTGTTGTATATAACATATACATGTATATGTTATGTACGTATATTACATATATAACATATACATATAACATATATAACATATACATATATACATATATAACATATACATATAACATATACATATATGTTGTATATAACATATGTGTTATATATAACCTATATAACATATATGTTGTATATATAACATATATGTTGTATATAACATATACATATATATAACATATATATGTATACACACACACACACACATACACACGTATTATAAACCCCACAAGGCAAGGTTACAGTTTTTTCCTCTAAATGGTTCTATGGTTTTTAAAGAAATTAAGAGAAATAAAGAAAAAAGAAGATAATTGTCTTTTGCAGGCACCCAGATCCTATTTTCTGAGGATCTGAGTTTCCATCTGGTGTCATTTCCCTTCAGGCTGAAGAACTTCCTTTAGCATTTCTTGTAGTGCAGATCTGCTGGCAACAAAGCCCACAGCTTTCTTTTATCTAAGATATATTTGTTTTGCCTTCATTCTTGAAGGATATTTTCCCTGGATGTATAATTCTTGGTTGACAGTTTTGTTTTTTTTCTTTCATCACTTTAAAGATGTTTTTCCACACCTTCTGGCCTCCATAATTTCTGATATGAAGTCAGCCATTAATGGAATCATTGTTTTCCTATATGCAATGTGTTATTTTTTTCTTGTGGCTTTCAAGTTGCATTGTTTAATTTGGCTTCAACAGTGTGACTAGGATGTATCTTGGTCTGGGATTCTTTGTGTTTATTTTGCTTGATGTTAATTGAGCATCTTGCATCGGTACATTTCTCTCTTTCACCAAATTTGGAAAAATTTTGGCCATTATTTCGCCAAGTATTATTCTGCCCCATTCTTTCTCTCCTCTCCTCTAAGACTCCATTTACATGTGTGTCAGACACTTGCCTATTTAAATGCATTCCTGAGGCTCTGTTCATTTTTTTCTTAAATCACTATTGTCCTTGTGTTTTGCATGGAATAATTTCTATTAATCTGCTTCAAGTTCATTTAGTCTTTCCTCAGCCTTCTTTCTCCATTTGGCTCTTAAAGGTCCACCAAGTGAATTTCTCATCTCAGATATTACATTTTTCAGTTCTAGAATTCTATTAGGTCCTTTTTTTGGTTTCTAATTCTCTGTAGAGATTTCCTATGTTTTCCTTAAATATACATATATATACATACATACACACATATATATATTTAAACTTTATTAGAAGTTTTAATAGTTGCTATAAAATCTTGGTATTCCAGTTCTAACATATCTAGTTTATATTGGAGTTTGTCTCAGTTGACTTTACTTTTTCTTGAGAATTTTTTTCATTTCATTTTTTTTAATGTCAAGCAATTTTTGGATTATATTCTAGTGTGGTGAAAAGAATAATATCTCCCTCAGATTTCCCCCTGCAAAGATGTTGATATGGTTTGGCTGTGTCCCCACCCAAATCTCACCTTGAATTGTAATCCCCATAATCCCCATGTGTCAAGGGAGGGACCCAGTGGTGGTTGAATCATGGGGGCAGTTTCCCCCATGCTATTCTCGTGAGAGTGAGTGAGTTCTCATGAGATCTGATGGCTTTATAAGCATCTGGCATTTCCCCTGCTCACTCTCACTCCATCCTGCTGCCATGTGAAGAAGATGCCTGCTTCTCCTTTGGCTTCTGTAATGATTGTAAGTTTCCTGAGGCTTCCCCAGCAATGTGGAACTGTGAGTCAATTAAATCTCTTTGCTTTATAAATTACCCAGTCTTGGGCAGTCTTATTTGTTTGTTTGTTTGTTTGTTTTTGAGATGGAGTTTTGCTCTTGTTGCCCAGGCTGGACTGCAGTGGTGTGATCTCGGTTCACCGCAACCTCTGCCTCCTGGGTTCAAGCGATCCTCCTGTCTCAGCCTCTTGAGTAGCTGGGATTACAGGCATGTGCCACCACTCCCGGCTAATTTTGTATTTTTAGTAGAGTTGGGGTTTCTCCATTTTGGTCAGGCTGGTCTCAAACTCCCAACCTCAGGTGATCCGCCCACCTCGGCTTCCCAAAGTGCTGGGATTACAGGCATAAGACACCGCGCCCAGCAAGGGCAGTTTTTTATAGTCATGTGAGAGCAGACTAATGCAGATGTCCACATCCTAATCCACAGCACCTGTGAATATGTGATCTTCCATAGCAACACGGACTTTCCGTATGTAATTGGGATTTGGAGATTACCCTGAATGATCCTGGTGGGCCCATTATAGTCTCAGGGTCTGCTATAATAAGGAAACAGTAGGGTCAGAGGCAGAGAAGGAGATGTGACAATGGAAAGAGAGGTAAGAGCGATGTGAGGAAGGAACCACAAACCAAGAAATGCAGGCAGCCTCTAGATGCCAGGAAAGGAAAGAAAATGGATTCCCCTAGATCCTCCAGAAGAAACACAGCCCTTCGGACCTACATTAGTGTGAGATGATCAATGTGTGTTTTTAAGCCGTGAGGTTTGTGGAAATTCATTACATCAGCAATAGCAAATGAATACACCTGGACAGAAGGAATGCTAAATTGTGACCATTCTGGGCTTTTTCTCTGATAAGTGCTGTTTCTCGTGTTTTATCAGGCAGTTATCTTGGTGGAATTTGAACTTCAAATCCTGTTGCTAGGACGGCATTTCCTGTCTCACTTCACATCTTTATCTTCCCTGAGCTGAGGTTTCCGATTATGTGGCCGGAATCCCCCTGGAGTCCCTGTGGCCTGGTGCCTGCACTTTGTCAGCCACCCTTAGCCTCAGGCCAAAAGCCACAAAGAAAAGCCCTTGCTTTGAGCTGTGGCCTCCTCCCCTGCTGTCTCCACTCTCCAGCCTTTCAGGTGTTTGGATCCAGGGGTACTTGGAGTGTTCTCTTGTTTCTGAATTGGTTCTCAGAAAGACAGAGTGAAAAGACGACAATTTTTCTAGCACTGGGTTCCAGCCTGGTTTCGTTACTTACTCGCTGCATGACCTTGGGCAGCTGAGCTTGTGTCAGCCTCAGTTTCCCCATCCGTAGGACTCTACGTCAGAGGATAGTGTCTGCATTGATGAGCAAATGCACGTATTTGTAAGGTGCTGGGTCCAAGCTTGGTTTCCTTGTTATTTTCCAAGCATCTCTCTGCTGCTCATGGAAGGACAACCCCAAAGCTAACTGCTGGACAGTTTTTCAAGCCTTATCAGTTCATCCAAATGGTTAACTCTAAGTTTCTTTCCTGTCAGAAAAATAAAACTTTAAACAATGATACAGAGCCATGAGTTGTTATTCAGGATTTTCAAACTGTATTTCCCCAAACCAGCTTTGCTACATAGGCTCTGCTCCTAAGCTATTGCCCACAGCAAACAAGAAGGGATCTGGAGGCCAGGTGTGGTGGGTCACACTTGTAATCCCAGCGCTTTGGTAGGCCAAGGCAGGAGTTTGAAGCAAGCCTGGCCAACATGGTGAAACCCCGTCTCTACTAAAAATACAAAAAAAAAAAAAAAAAAAAATTAACTGGACGTGGTGGTGGGTGTCTGTAGTCCCAGCTATTTGGGAGGCTGAGGCAGCAGAATTGCTTGAACCCCGGAGGCGGAGGTTGCAGTGAGCTGAAATCACGCCACTGCACTCCAACCTGGGTGACAGAGCGAGACTCTGTCTCAAAAAAAAAAAAAAAAGGACCTGAAATGCTTCGTGGGGTTGTGGCAAGGTCTTGGAGCCTCTGGAATCTGGTTCTGGAGCTGGGTGGGGCTTCCACTGGGCTCTGCAGTCCTGGGCCGAGGGCTGGCTCATTTGTTTATGGGATATTTGCTTCCTGGGAGTCTACAGTATAGTGGTCCCTGCCCTGGGTGCTGGACACAGCAGCAAACAAGGCAGACACAGCCCCGCCCTTGTAGCATGGACATCTGCTCACAGCGCTGGGCACATGTCTGGGTGTAAAACCACAATTGTGATCAGAGGAATGAGCTGGGGTGTCCTGTGAGTGTCTGAGATAGGCATTGATTGGGTCGTGGAGGCTCGTGGGCCACGCTGAGGTCTCATGGCTGAGTAGAATTTGCCTGGCCAGGTGGGAGGGAAAGGACAAGAGGAAGCAACAAGAGCCTGTGCACAGGCCCTGTAGGGGGAAGGGATGTGGTAAGTTCCAGAACTGCAGGAAGGCCTTGGAGGGCTGGAGCTCGGAGGAGGGCATGTGGGGAGGATGGGAAGTTAGGGAACAGGCAGTAGGGTTGCTAGACTTAGTAAATGTAAATACAGGATGCCCAGTTAAACTTGAATTTCAGGAAAAAAAGTCAGATACTTTTTTAGTATAAGTGTGTCTCAAGTGTTGTATGGGACATACTTATACATACTTACACTAGAAAAGTATTCATTGTTGAGCACAGCATGGTGGCTCACACCTTGAATCCCAGCAGTTTGGGAGGCTGAGGTTGGAGAATCTCTTGAGCCCAGGAGTTCAAGACCAGCCTAGCAATATAGCAAGAGCCCCCATCTCTTAAAAAAAAAATTAAAAAATTAGCTGGGCAGAGTGGCACGTGCCTGTAGTCTTAGCTACTCAGGAGGCTGAGGTGAGGATCACATGAGCCCAGGAGTTCGCGCTGCAGTAACCCGTGATCACACCGCTGCACTCCAGCCTTGGTGACAAAGTGAGACCCTGTCTGAAAAATACTACTACTACGGGGCTGGGCGTGGTGGCTCACACCTGTAATTCCGGCACTTTGGGAGGCCAAAGCTGGTGGATCACCTGAGGTCAGGAGTTTGAGACCAGCCTGGCCAACATGGTGAAACCCTGTCCTACTAAAAATATAAAAATTAGCCACACGTGGTGGCATGCACCTGTAGTCCCAGCTACTCAGGAAGCTGAGGCACGAGAATTGCTTGAACCCGGGAGGCAGAGGCTGCAATGAGCCGAGATTGCACCACTGCACTCCATCCTGGGCCAGAAGAGTGAGACCCTGCCTCAAAAAAACAAAACAAAACAAAAAACTACTACTGATAATAATAACTCATTGTTTATCTGAAATTCTAATTTAATGGCATCTTGTTTTCTATTTGGTAACCCTATGAGCAGGGTGTTGCAGAACAGGGCAATGAACTTGTTCTCAAACCAGGAACAACGGTGGGCTGTAGGGCTACACTGGGAGCAGCAGTATCCAGGCAGCATTTGGAGGTCAGCTGCATGTTGGGGAGAACGGATGGGAGTGCATGAGGGGCAGACAAGGACTGGTGGAGGCTGCTGCTGTGCCCAGGAAAGCCCCTGAGCATCGGAGGCTTGGGGAGGCCCCAGGTGCTGCGGGATGGAGAAATGCACTGGAGTGGAATCTTGCCTGTGTCTGCTGCTGGAAGGGAAGCTGCCCTTTGTCACAGGGTGATTACTCACTGGGTGCCAGAGGATGTGGTACTGACGAAGCAGCCAGGCTGGGATCCTTGCTTGATGTCACTTGGTGGCTCCTTGATGTCACTAACAGGCATCATCCTGCTCACAGCCCCTCCCCACCCCAAAATGAGAGCTGATCAGCCCAGACAGACGCCTTACCTCTGCTTGCTTTTGTGATTCAAAAATGAGTCATCCACCCCAGGCAAGAGCAGGCTGAGGACCTTTTCCTTGGCTGGGAGTTTGGGGGTTGGGTGGCTCTTCCGGAGGCTACAGGGTTCAGACAGCCTCCTGTCTGCAAGATTAGTTCCTTCCAGTGCAAGAAACTTAAAGGGGCCAGATGCGGTGGCTCACACCTGTAATCCCAGCACTTTGGGAGGCCAAGCTGGGAGGATCACATGAGCTTAGGAGTTCAAGATCAGCTTGGGCAACATAGCAAGACCCCATCTCTACAAAAATAAGCAGAATTAGCTTAGCTGAGCATGGCGGCATGCACTTGTAGTCCCAGATATTCAGGAGGCTGAGGCAGGAGGATCACTTGAGCTCAGGAGTTTCAGGCTGCAGTGAGCTGTGCTTGTGCCGCTGAACATCAGCCTGGACAACAGTTCTGTAAGATGAGAACAAGAATAGTGCCTGGTTCCTGGGGCTGTTCCAGGATTAAATGAGACAGAGCTTATGAAAAGTCTTGGGATATAGTAGATGCTCAGTTAATGTTATTTGCTTTCTTCTCTCTCTCATGACAACAGAGAAGCTGGCAAGGTGAAAGTCAAGAGCAGGAGGTCAGAAAACATGTTCCTGTAAAAGCCCAGATGGAAAATACTCTAGGCTTTGTGGGCCAGACAGAAGCCGCCACAGGCAACATGCAAATAACGAAGCATGGCCGTGTTCCCATAAAACTTCATTTATTGACTCCGCTGTTTGAGTTTCAAATAATTTTCATGTAATTTTCAAATGTCACATGACATTAGATTTTCCCCCTAACCATTTAGCTGTGTAAACACTAGTTTTAGCTCACGGAGTGCACAGAAATGGGCTGTGGGCTGCACGTGGCCCTTGGGCTGCAGTTTGCAACCCCTGCCGAGAGTGAGGTTACCGTCTGGCCTGGCTGGAGCCAGGACTTGCTGATCTGTGAGTTTTCTGACTCTATGAGGGAGGCAGTGAGGTTGTTAGAGTCTTGAACTAGATAGAACCAAACTCAAAGTTTTATCTTTTCCTAAGTTTCCAGAACCAAAAATATTCCTTGTGAGCCAACCTGAACTGCAAAGATATTGATATATTTTCTAGAATTCTTTACTGGAAGCTCCCTACTGTTCCTCAAACTATACCTGAATCAAATCACTGAGTCCTGCTGGAGTTCCTGGAGCTCCTGGAGTTGGGGCATAAAAGGGTGGGAAGGGTCTGGGGCAGACCTGGTTTTTGGTATTGAAAGTCCCACAACCCTGGGACCCCCTCAATCCAAGGCAGACTGGGCCGATTGGTCACGGGATAAGTGGATTAATTTCTCCGGAATTTGAAGCCCCTGGATGCTTTCCTTCCCCCATCATCTCAGGGATGTAGCCCTCTGGGGCTCCTGGAGGCTTTCCTTCCCCATCATCTTGGGGGTGGGGGGCACCCTCTGGGTGCTCAGATCCCCAGTGCCCTGTCCACCATGGATAGGGGGCCCTAGGAGGCCCTATCGCTTCTCGGCCTTTCGGCTAAGATCAAGTGTGGAAAGGGGGCCCTGTGGGAGGCTCATTTTCCAGCAGCCACAATCCCCAGGGTGGTGTGGGACCTGCATCTGGCACTGCAGGAAGCACAGCACATTGCAGTGGGGGTCAGGGGTGATGGGATGGCCTGAAGGGCAGTTGTGGTGTGTGGGATGGGGGACCTAGAAGATTCCTTGTCCCTTAGCCCTGACCTATTGGCTGGGAGATGGAGAGAGGGCAGGAGGCTTGAGCTTGGCTTGCGAGAGGCCACCAGGGTGACGGACTCATCCCAGTTTCATCCTAGTTGGGATCGACTGTCCCACTTTCAACAGTGAATGTCCTGCACCCTGGGAGCTCCCTCAATCCCCAGCAAACTGGGATAGTTGGTCACCTTAGAGGTCACCTTAGCCTCTGGCAAGAGACAGCAGAGCCTGTTCCCAGTGCCCTGGCTGCTCCAGATGTCTTGGGGACCATTGGCCTTGTAGGTGCTGATCGTGAAGGCCAAGAAGGCAGGCCTTCCGGGGTCTAGCCTCTCTTCTTCATAGCTGCATGACCCAGGACAGTTCCTTTACCCACTGAGCCTCAGTTTTTTAATCAGTAAAGAGGGTATTGTCACACAAGAACCTCTGAGCCTGTGGTGTGAAAGTTTTAGAGTACAGAGTGGGTGCTTTGTGGAACAGGCTCTGATGAGGATGAAGTAGAAGATGGTGCAACAAGCTGGGATGCACCGTGACTCAGTTCTTGCTTGCTGGAGAGGAAAAGAAAAGACACGCCAAAGGAAAAGCAAGAGATCTCAGCCCTGGGGCTGGTGATGGGTCCTGAGACGAGTGTCTGGATGGCCA